>NC_090942.1:64814197-65118526 GCF_040807025.1 Struthio camelus | reverse complement strand
TCCAAGATAGGAGAGCATTTGGGACAAGACACCCCCTTTTCTGCTCCCCCCATGCTTTCTTGATAGTCCTGGCTGGGAGGTATGGAGAAGGTGCTAAGTATATTATGAGTTCTGCCTCTCCTTCTCTCCTTGCAGTTCATTTTTAGTGTTCCCCTGCTATGTCAGGGACTGGGTAGGATCTGGCAGAGAAGGGCACGCACCCGCCATGTGGCGGCCCTGGGCCCTGAGGATGTGGCTCTGTTTTGCAGATGGAAGATGAGGACTCCATTCTGCCTCGTAAGCTGCAGAGTGCCTTAGAGCACATCTTGGAGCAGAGGAACGAGCTGGCGAGCGACAAGGAGGAAGGCTCTGTGAATGGCAAGCAGGGTAAAGGACAGCGTCTTTCAGCTTAAAACCATATCTCTTCCTGCTCCTTCTTCTCCTGTCACTCCCTAGAGAAAAACTAGGTTTGGACTGAACTTAACACGGCAAAAATTGGAGATAATCCAGGATTTTGCTTGAAGCTTTATTAAATATTCCATCGCACAGTCCTCATCCCCTTCCTGATTCTGTCCTTCGTTTCCTTAAGGAACATCTGTAATCCTTTCAGGTGGGGATTACACAGGCCTCTCTCTGCTGATGACCATGTGAATGTTGCAGACTCCTCCAGTGGACGGTCCATGTGCAGAATTAGTCTCTGAAGCAACAGTGCAGGTTGCAAGTGACTGGGCCGAGACAGCTCTTTGTGGGGGTCTATGGGCATAACCTGGTTGCAGAAGAACCGAGACAGAGCTAGGTGACTTTCAAAGTAATAGTAGTCCACTGTTTTTGTGTATGGCAAGCACTTTCTAGGATAGCGTCTCTGTCAATGAATTTTTTCCACTCAGGCTGGATCTGAGAAAGGCCAGTGAGTGTGTACCTGGGGTGGGTAAGACACCACGGATAGCTCTTGGAGTAAAGAACACTGCTCCTCCTAGCACATCCTTGCAGCGCTGCCCTCACCACTGCCTCTTTCTTTTCTCCCTAGAATCCAGCCCTTTGAACGAGGTGGTGTCTGAGGCCTTTGTCCGTTTCTTTGTGGAAATCGTGGGCCACTACTCCCTCTTCCTGACGCCCAACGAGCGAGAGGAGCGGACTTTGCAGCGCGAGGCCTTCCGGAAGTCTGTCTCCTCCAAGAGCCTCCGACGCTTCCTGGAAGTCTTTATGGAGACACAGATGTTCGGGGGCTTCATTCAAGAGCGGGAGCTGCGGAAGCAGGGGGTCAGAGGTGAGGGGCTCTGCTAGGGTCATCTGCAGTTGTGAAAATGTTGCTCTTGCTCCGGCGAGAGTTGGGAGACTCACGCTAGCAGCCAGCTCCATCCTCAGCAAAGTGGCGGGAATCTGTAGTGTGCAGGGATGCTAGGAGGGAGGCAATAGGAAAGCTTTAGTGTGGGTAGATGGTCTGTTCTGATATCCTTGTGTGGTCTTCAAGAAGTCACTCAGGGATTTTTTGTCAATGTTTCCTTATCTTCCCAAAGGGGGAGCATCTGGAGTGCCTCACTGGGGTTACAGCCACCCTTCACCTTCACCACTGTAATAAGGGACATAAGCCATATCCTCCATGTATGCCTCTTCCGTTCCTTTTTGAATGACATGACTGTCAGAGGAGGGCACGTTGCCCAAACTGTGCTTATTATTGCAGTCCCTCCTCCTGGGTGCTGGCACTGGAGAAGCGTGTCTAGAGGAAGAATGGGCCAGATTGGTTATGTTGCTCTTTGGTCTAGCAGAAAATATGAATGTTCCTAGAGCTGCTTCAGTGTTGTTTCACTTCTGTTATCCCATGGTCCCTAGGGCTCTGCTGACAGCCACTTTCTCATCCCTGCTTGCTGCTCAGTGCTGGTTTAGCAGTTTCCTACAAAGTGCTAATGAGCAGTGGACTTTTGAATAGGTGGCTGGGTAAAAGTTTTTGCAGAGTGGTGAAATGTGGCTTCCGCATGATGACTGCCCAGATGACCTCACTTTCCGGATTTAGCCACGTTCATAGCAGAATGAGCAGAGGTTTTATCTCTTCTTATGTGAAGCACAAAAGACCAGTCAGCCTTGCAGTGCTGGGGGAGGAGGTGGCAGCATAGCTGGGAGCCCCACGGACATGGACCAGGCTCCAGATCTGGGCTTGGCTGGTGAAGGAGGTTGGATGAGTTGTTCACTATCCTGTGCAACAGTTCATTGGTAAGCCGGAACAGCATACTTTCAGATGTGGGTCTTACTTTTATAAGGAAGCAAAACAGAAGTTGTTGGCTCCTCTCTTCCTGCAGGTCTGTTTGAGGTACGGGCTCAGGAGTACCTGGAAACACTTCCCAGTGGGGAGCAGAGTGGAGTCAATAGGTTCCTGAAAGGACTAGGTAAGGGGCCAGCAAAGCCACTGGCTTTCCTTGAGGTTTGGGCTCTTCTTCCCTTGATACCAGGCCCAGAGATTCGACACCAGGGGTTGTTCACTGTGGTGTATCAGGACTCTCCCAGTGACTGAGTGTGGCTTTTTGCAGAGCCGTGCTCTGAGCCTTGAGTAAGTGATTAGTGCCTGGCCTCTGGCAGTGGGGGAATGGGTGAGGGGGAAGCACTAATTGGTGTATCTGTGCTCTGGCTCACTGGTGGATCAGCCTGCTGATCTGCCCCTTGTCTGGAGGCTGGTGGGAGAACAGAGTTTGGGCCGTGAGCCATTTCTGGGACTTCCAAAGGAGAAAAGAGGGTCTGAGGAGGCAATGGAGTGACCAGTGACTCAAGGGTGGTGGATGCTGTTCCTGGTTGGGGGAGTGACAAACTCTCCCCAGGCTTCAACTCTACCTGGAGGAATCAGTGGTGGGAATTGCCCAAGAGTGTTGAGAGGCTGAATTCAGTTCCCACTGTAACAAAGTCAGGAAGAGAGCTGCAGACAGAGGTTAGAAGCCCTTGATGAGGGGCTAGCCTGGACGCCCTAGCTAAGAAAGCTGGGTTTTATGTTCAGATCACATCCCTGTCTCTCTTGTCTTGGCCACTCTGAAAGAGCAGCAGTGTGTGTGGGGCTGGCGTGCCATGCCTCTTATCCACACATGTTCTGGCCAAGTGAGCTGAGTAAAATGTTCACCTTCCACAAGCGGTGGGCAAACAGGCTCTGGAAGGTGTCCCAGTCTGCAGCACTGCTCTGGGGGTGGGGGGGGTTGGGGGGGGGAGCAGAGCAATGACCTGCAAGCATCTACTTCCTGCCTGGTAGGGCGGGTGGCTCTGGATAAGGACCCTGTGCCGGCAGCAGGGACGATTCTCTGTATAGGCTTGCTGAGCCAATGGCAGCAGGGAGAGTGATACTTGTCTAGCCTGTCACTGTGATAAGTCCATTTTCCTTTCTCCATCTCTTCAGGTAGCAAAATGAAATTCCTCCACAAAAAATAAGAGTGAAGCACATGCTCATTCCATAGAAGAGAAGGGCTTTACCATTTAACAGGAACAAATTGGACTGTTACCAACCATTCCCATTTGGCCTGCTCCCAGGGACCAGCAGCCTTGGGTGAGCTGGCCCCCCAAGGCAGGAGGAGGCCAGGATGTGCTCACGCAGGCGTGTGGTGCCATAAGAAGATTTGATGACCGCAGAGCTGCCTGGACAAGTCTCTGGATTTCTACAGTACCATGCACTGGACCAAGCGCTCTCTGAACTCTGCACTAGCATGTTGCAGATGTCCCGGCTGATTGGATCTCTTAGCTAGTCAATTCTTTATTTTGTTGTATTTTCCTATTTATATTGGGGTTAGAACAAATATTAACCAATGACTCTTGCCCTGCCTCCTCTCCGCATGGTGTTACGGGAGGCCAGAATGGGACTCCCACAGGGACTGAGCAGAGCACAAACACCAAGGAGGGGAGGAAAGAGGAGATGTATGGAAACAGGTCTTTGCCAAATGAGGACACTGAGGACCGCAAGGATGCAGAC
The DNA here is from genome assembly GCF_040807025.1 of Struthio camelus. Taxonomy (NCBI): domain Eukaryota; kingdom Metazoa; phylum Chordata; class Aves; order Struthioniformes; family Struthionidae; genus Struthio; species Struthio camelus. The sequence goes on along the minus strand of NC_090942.1, from coordinate 65,114,610 downwards.
TGACTAGGAAGAGCTTACGAGCAGGGGGAACGGGTGAGGGGGAACCACTAAATCTACTGAGGACTTGATCGGCCAGCCTGCTATCGGGGTGACTGTGCCAGGGGGTCCTGGCACAAGGAGAGGCCTTTCCTTATGCAATGTAATTAAAAGTGAGTGGTGTAAAAGGTATATGGCACCTTGGGTATTCTTTGGGGAGAGCTGTGTGTCTGCCCACTCGCCCCTCTGGGGCTGAGCATGGGCTGGAGGAGACATCTAGAGGCCGAGCCCTCGGCTTTACCGTATCCACGTGCCTTGGTGGCAGGTGGGCCTTGTTTCTCTCACCTGGGCTGCTTGCAGGCGGAGCCGAAAATGGAGCTCTCTTGCCAGGGTCTTGCCTCTGAGACCAGCTTCCAGATGGTCAGACAGAAACTCCAGCTTCTGAGCGTTGCTGCTGATCAGCTCAGGCATTAGCAGGCAGCTGATAATGTCTCTCCAGCAGTGTTAGAAAACATGATGATGCTAGGTAAGGCTGGTTAGAATAAAAATCAGGAAAAATCAGGACATCAGCTCTAGCAGGAAACGCTTGATGAGAGGAGCTATTTGAAGGTGCAGTCTGGAGGAGCTCCTGTGGTTGCTGCTTGTCCTCATTCACTGGGGCAATTTTGAAGCCATATCTCTGGCTAATTGAAGCCGTGAGAGGAAGGAAACCCTACCCAATGCCTGCTCCTCCAAACTGCTTGGGAGAAGCAGCAGGCAGGAGGAGTGTGGCTGCTGCTTCTTTCTGTGCTCTCTGAGGGGAGGCAACAGGACCTGCTGGTGCCCCCCTCCCAGTTCGCCTACCTGCTGCCTGCCCCTGTGGGAAGGAGGTGTGGAGTGGCACAAGGGAGGTATGTTGAAGCTGAGGGGAGCTGAAGACTCTTTCTCAGGTGATGTGAAAGCTGTTTCCCTTCCACTGCTTGTGAGGACAGCCAGCCAAGAACGGCTGGAGCATCCTTGGTCTCCTCTGCTCTTCGGAGAGGAAACAAGAGGAAAAATTTGCTGCTGCCTGAATGGAAAATCTCTTCCTCTGCCCTCCAAGTGGGTTGCAGGGTGGTTCGCTCAGTGAGAGGTGCCTGCAGGCAAAGGATAAGTATCCTTGGGGCCTGCTACGCAGGACTGATGGGAATTTGCAAATGGTCTGAGTTCCCTTGCGGTCAGTGGGCTTTCGTGGGCTAGAGGGCCTTTTTGACCAATTTCGAGGTTCAAAGGAGCTCGCTTCCACTCAGTACAGGAGGAGCTGAGGATCCAATAACTGCCGGGGTCCTCTGAAGCCTGCGTTTCCATAGATTCGAACAGTGGCGGCCGCTTTCCCTGCTAGAGCTGATGTGTAAGTACAGGGGAGATGGGTTGTGGCAGGGCGGTGGCAGGTGGAGTCGATGGTGGAGGGATGAGCGTTTGAAGAGGATTTATATGGTGCTTTTTTGCCTCCCAACCTAATGGGACGTGTTATATCTGTGACACACAGCGCTATCTGGGTGCCACAATAGATAAGGGACAACAGTAGTATCACACTGGCTGCGGGGACAAGTCAACAGACAGCACCAGAGTCTCTGTGCTTCCCAACTGATAGGCAGCAATAAAATGGGATCGGACAAGCCAACTCGCAGCTGACCTGCAAGCGTGTCCAAGGGAGCATGTAGGGGTCTGCAGAGTTAATGCAGTTACTTGAAACATGTGATGTTGTGTTTGCTCTTAGTCCAATTCAGTACACCGACCTCTTGCAATACTATGCTCATTTATTACAGTCTCTGCCACAGGACTCTTTACAAAGTGAAAAAAGACCTTAGAGAAAGTACCCGAGGGAGGAGACACGCGATAGCCGCGTTCGCAGATGAACTGTAAAGTGAGGGGGAGGCAGGGAGGCTGTTCAGATGCAGGAGCTGCTTCATCAGATGCAATGTGTGAAAGAGCGGAGAGCGGTGATGGGAGTGAGAATGGGGGGCGGTTTGTAGAGCAGAGAAGTTGGCAAGAATTAAAAACAGGCTTTAAGGACCAGAAAAGCAACTCTGAAGGAGATGCGAGCCTGCGTAGTTGTTGCAGGGTGAGCATGATGTGAGCACGCTCTGCTGCATGGTGAGGGCAAAGGCATCAACCTCCATGGGAGTGCAGCGGGCACAGCCAGGCCTGCTGGCCTCCTAGGGCTGTCTGTCATCATCCCCTGGGTTTTCTGGGCCTGGCTTTCTCGGCCTGAGCACCCTAAAATCTGCACTATATAGTCTAGTTTGCCACAGGAGGCAGTAGTGACACACTAAAGGAAATCATGATCTGTGGTGTAATTTAAGGTTAAGTAAATGGTGTATTTTAGTTCTCTTTTTAGAAGGTATCTTTCCTTCTGTCATCGTCCAATCTAAATCAGTACCCATCCTTCCATCTAAAGCTGTGCATAGAAAAGCCCTGTCTAACCTCCTAGCTATAATTTAAACATGTTTTTTTTTTCCCCTAGGGTAGTGGCAACAGCCCAAGGCCAGCTGTTGCTCGTGGTCTCAAGACCAAGGCTGCGGGCTGGCGACGTGGCCAGCTGCCCTCCGCTCTCTGCCAGATTTGATCTTTCACAATTTGGTTCTGTCTTAGGATCCTCATCTCGGATGGTAGCTATATCTAGTCTGTGAATCGGTAACCTCTATACTTAAGACCCCATCTCTCCTCGAGAAGGAGTTTTCTTGATAATGATTAAAGTACACAAAAATGAGAGCACGTGATGCTTCCTGTGTACCTGCATAGGACAGGTCACAGCTGTCCTTTACTAGCAGCAAGGTGCAGATCGCTCCCCCTGGAAGAGTTGAGCAATGTCTATGAGCCGTCACATAGAGCGGGTTGGATGAATAGGTTAAAGACACAATTTTTTTTTTCTTCTGTACTTCTATGAGCTCGGGCATATAAAAATAAAACAGATCAGGATGGTGGATCTTTTTTCAGCTCTAACAATCCCAGGATTTACAAGGATCAAAGAGAGGAATTTCTGAAACACTTAACTTGTGCAGTAAGTGAAAAATCTTGAAATCTTGCTGTGGAGAATTTGTGTGTGAAGCTTATCTTCACAACCAAAAGCTCTTCTTTTTTCTGTTGAAAACATGCATTTTCTTTGCTTTGCTTTTTTAGTGATAGAAAAACTGGGTTTTGCAAAGCTCAGGTGCACCCGCGCGTGAAAAGGCATTCTCTTCTCTCCACCAAGTGGCCAGAATGCCGATAAAGCCTTGTGGAGAGGTAGAGATGATGTTTTGGCTCAGTTCAGGCCTCTAGAACCAAGTGTCCTACGCTGTCTCCCTGCGGCCAAGCCTCTGCCTAGGACCTCCACGTTACCTTCTTCAAATGACATTTTCAACAGAGTGGGAGTTTGTCTTCCTCCACTGGAGCCGTGGTAAGGAATTGGGGGGGGGGGGAGGCGGTTCCTGGGATGCCCGAGGCTGACAGATTTCTTAGCTGAACTTCAATTTCCATCTGAACGTGCTGAAATATTGGCAGCTTTTACCTTCAATATCCTAATAGCTCAAAATAAAATGGATTGTAAGACAGCCACATTTGTTGCATTTTGGGGCTGCACGTAACAGGACAGCTCCAAGCGTGCTCTGCCAGCGCAGGGCTCTGTACCCACTGAATATGTTCATTGGCAGCTCTAGGGAAAGTGGGAACCAAACCTACTTAGCTTAGAAAAACCTGGAGGCTAAAAAAGCAGTGGCATGAAAAGCACAGTGAAAGAAATGTTTACAGCTTTGTAATTGAGGGTTTAAAACAAAACTTAGATAGAAAGTTTTGGTCTCCAGTTGTAGGACAGCCTCTCCAGTGTTATGTTGAGCTGTGTTGCTCCAGGATGAGCAGGACTATATGTCTTCAAGTGCTTTATATGCTTTGGAGGAATCCACCTGCCAAGAAAAGACATAAGAACGGCTGTGCTAGGTCCGACCACAGGTCCACTTCGCCCAGTACCTTCCTGTGGACTGTACCAACAGCAGATGCCCAGAGGAGATTGTACAAACAGAGCATATATACTGGGTATGTCCTGTACACTATATACACTATTTATCCCCAGAGCATTATACTTGCTTACTGTATGTCCGGCAATCAAGGGCTTCCTTTGTCAGAGCTGGCATCTCTGTGTTTAATAGCCTTGGATGGGTTTCTTTTCCGTGAATGTATATATGTGGGTGTATACAAACTCAGTAAGAAAATAGATGAGTCTATAGGAAGTATTAATTTATTGAAAGATACTGGAGCTGCCAGTCTAGAGAACTGGGACCCTCAGTTTGTGCAGTTAAACGTTAAAAGCTGAGGTCTCTGCTACCTGCCACTCGTTTAATTAAGCAACTCTTGTACATCGACGGCAGCAGCTTTGCTCAGCTGGGGAACCGCAATGCTCAGCGTCTCTGGAAAGCTTTACATCTCCTCCTCTCCCATGTTTTGCCAACTAACAAGCTGCCAAGGTGCTTGTGGGGCAGACAGGGAAACTGAAATCCAGAGATGTCAATTAAGTTTCCCCAGGTTTTTACAAGTTTGGCCTGGCGGGGAGCAGAGCCCACACTGGTTGACTCCAAGCCATCGGTTAAACCCTGAGCCCTTTTCCGCTCCTCAGCTTGCCTGGACAGGCTGGCAGCGGGGAATGAAGGCAGCCCTTTCTTCCCAGAAGGAAAGGTGGGGCAGGGGTAGGTCTGTGCAGGACAGCTCGGGCTGTGTGGACACAGGGGGTCTGCAAGGTCAGGCTGAGGATCTGAGCATAAAGTTTTGGTCCCAGGGCTTCACTGCCGCAGGGCAGCACCCTCCAGCTCTGCTCTTCTGCCGGAAGAAGCAGCTGTCCTCAGAGGTGCTCCCGGATAAAGCGGAGGGGGTGAGGATGCACTGGGAAAATGGCGTTACCGACACTTTCTGTCCCCCCAGCCTTCGGCGCCTGAGGCTTTGGCAACTGTTGTGTCCCCAGAAAGGCCTGCAAGGTTTCCCAAGAAGGAAGAGCTGGGGGAGGGCAGCTCTGGTGTGAGAGCTGGCATCATGCCAGGCAGCCGAATTTGGAGGACAAAACTCCTCCAAACTCTCTTAGGGGAGACCCAGTTTTGCTGGGTTTGGAGGGGTTTTGCAGAAGGGCAGTGCCTACAGGTGGCCATGCGCGGGGGGACGCTGGTGCCCCGTTGCCGCAATGCGCTGCTGGCAGAGGGGCTCGTGCTCTACCTCTTTCCCGGGAAACCGCTTTCAAGTCGCACATCCCCTTGGGCAGCTTGCAGGTGTAGAGGCCGAGGCAGCCGTCGCAGTCGGAGGGCTTCTGGCAGGGCCGCGACTGAATCCCATGGCAGGAGTACTGAAAAGGGAGAGAGGTGCCTGTAGTGCCAGCGTCCGATGTTTGCCAGCCCTGCCGGCTCTGCGACCTGCGCGCCCGGCCGTGCTCGTGTCGGGGCTCTGCTGATTGCGCTGAGCAGCGCCCTGGCCCCCGCGCTGCTGAGGAGCTTGCGGCATCCCCAGGCCTGATGAGTTATTTTCTCTGTGGGCTCACTTAAAGTGTACCGAAATTGCAAAGGAAAGGTTTGTCAAGTGCCCTTGGGCCAGACTTACCTGCAGGGACTCTGGTGGCGTGGAGATGCCAATGTGAAAGGGCCTTCTGCAAAAAAATCCCCTTGAATAAACCTCCTTACGAGGTGGTCAGCAAGACCAGAGACTAACACAACACCCTTCTGCAGAAGCTTAAGGTAGGGCTTTGTGGTTTTATTTGAGCAAATTACGTACCGTTCCTCTTTTGTGCAGGAGCCTTGGGTATGACCCCGTTTAACTGCCGGCCCCCGTGGCTGCAGAAGGAGCGCAGCCTCGTGTAAAGCGAGCAGCTCTCCTGGCACAGCCGTGGCAGGAGGGCAGCCGCTTAGTCAGGCATTTAGTGGCAGTGTCAACTGCTCAGTCCCTGGGATGGTGCTTGCCGGGGGTTGTTGTCTCCGACAGCAGTCAGGAGTCTTGGAAATTAGAGGAGCTCGAAAGATCCTCTTAATCTGCCCCCGACAGGCAGGCCGAAAAGGCTTTCATGAGAAAACAAAGCCAAGTTGCAGAAGATTATATGATGTAATGGGATGAGCATTTGCTGCTGGATGTTTGGCTTTCATTTAAAACAGTAAAATAACGTAAAAACTGCATTAGCTGGACAAACTGTTTACCAGCCTATAAAGCAGTAGCTTTGCATAAGGATCTAGAGAAGTTAGGGACGGAGGAAAGAGTTTCAGTGTCAGTTTGTTATTTCTTTTGGCAGAAAGCGCAATAAGCAACTGAAAGGCACGACTTAAAGGATGCTGCAGGTGAGCTCGTGGGAGCAATCCTGTGTGGGTGGGGGGTACCCTGCCAGTTTTTGGGGGCACCCATCACCACCTCTTGCCATGGTGCCGCCAGCCCTGATAAATCAGCCTGGCTGAGCATGGAGTCACCCGGGTGAAACGAATGAGCTTTATGGGGAGACGGTGCCCATTCAGCAGGCTGGAGCACGAGAGCTCAGAGCCAGCGGGTGCGTTGGCCCTGGGGCCACCCGGAGCAAGAGCTTGGGCCATTGGTTTCCCCGTTGAAATGAATTTCCCTGGCCTTTTCCTGAAAGAAGCTACTGCGTTCGCATGGAGAAGAAGCTGCCAGCTCTCTTTTGGGCAGCTGCCTTCAAACTCAGAGGGACAGAGGAGGAGAGACTCAAGACACAAGCTTAGACTCTACAAATCACTGCTGTTTTTCTTTGGGTTTTGTCACTAAACTGGTTGTTCCAAGCGGGGTGTATGCAGCTGGGGACCGAATAGGTGCCTTCCTCTGGGGCATCTTGGTTTATGCAAGTTTTACTTATGTCCTATATAAAGGCATGTGCTGAGTCCTGGCTGCTCTTAATGTGCCCATAGTGCTACATGGACTACCGGGGAGCTACGCTTTGTGCACGGGTACTGAGGTTCATGCCAGTACGAGGGAGCTTAGCTTTGAATCTGAGAGCTGGCTAAGGTGGTTGTGTGGATATAGCCAATGTGAGGGAAAGCGTTAGTGATGGGGCTCAGTACGAGTCAGCCTGTGCTTCCCGTTGTAGTGTGGGTGCACTGACACCTCTGCCAGGAGGGGAAGCGCAGCTCCATCCCTGTTCTCCCAAGATCCCCAGACTCAGATGCCAAGCGCTGATGTCTGGTTGTTCGACTGCAAGTGTTTGGGTGGTAAAACTTGCTGGGAACAGCAGTGCTGAAAATTGCTAACTCGAGTTAGAAATCTGTGCTGAGAGAACGCGCTTTTTTCCCTGTATTCTAGCTTGGAGATGCATTTTTGGGTTGTCCTGGTTGGTTTCCTTGTCTGAAGCTGTGATACTGCTCGTGCTCAGGACCTGTTCCTAACTACCTGCTGAGTAGACCAGCTGAGGACTTTGGCTGGTCTCTCTTGATAACAACTGCTTAGTGTCAGATATCATCTCGCTCTCTCTCTAGAGGAAGCAATGGAGCTGCAAAGCAGAGAAAAGAAACTGTTTCTTTGGCCCTGTCATTTTTTGTTATGAGCTCATGAATGACAGACCCAGATCGTCTTTGAGGCCACTCTAAGCCCTGCAGACAGATCACGCTGAACTGTGTGCACCTACTAGAGTGCCCCTGCAGGAGCCAGGCGAGGGCTGGACTGGGTTGCTGGGCAAGAGCGGGATGCCTGGTGCTGCCGGGTGACCCTCTCCCTCCATCTCTGCCCTGCAAACCCTCCGTGTGCTGGTCCCAGGCTTGGGTGGTAGGTCAAGATTAAACAGCAGGCCTTCCCACCACTGTGGACTCCGCGAATGATCAGGGTCTGAAAGAGCAAGCTGCCTTATGACAGAGGGGGGTCACACTTACCGTGTCTGAGTTGAATTTCCCGTAGCCTTTCAGGTGGTGGCTCAGTCCAAGGCCCCTGTTTCTGGAGGGCTGCGGCTGGTGCTTCTGGGGCTTGTTGGCAGCGTCCTGCCTGCTGCTGCCTGGCAGGAGCCCGCGCACAGCTCTGCTGGTGGCCACCTTCCCCTCTCTGGTAGGCAGGTGGCCTCTCACTGAGCCCTGCCCAGATAGGTTGTCCCCTTCATCTGCAGGCAGCTGAGGGTCTGCTCTGGTGCTCTGGGCTCCTGGCCGCCTCTCCAGGGCAGGACCCCAGAGTCCCTCAGCTAGCGCTGGGGCCAAGGAGAGCTGCACCAGGAGGAGAGCAGCAGCAGCCAGCACCTGGACCTTCATCCTTGGCTGGTGGCTTTGCCTTGCTGCCACTTGGGGTTCTCCTACCCAGCTGAGGCTGTCGGAGGGAGGAGCAGAGGTCGGGGCTGCCTCGCTTCCTTATGGCTGGTTGCTGAAGTCATTTTATAGAGCAGAGACCTACCCCCCCACCCCGCCCCAGGCACGCAGACCTTTTCTCCCGCCCTTGCCATGTCCCACCTCCCCCTTCATGTGCAAAAGGGGCTGCTATTGCTTGCAAAGGCCCCATCCCCTCCCTTGCTCTCCCAAACTCCCCAGCACCCCTCCCACTGCTGCCACCCCATCGCTTCTCAAAGGTGGGTAGGTGTGTTTGTGTGTGTGTGCGCGGGTGTGCATGTTTCCTGAATATTGTAGCTGAACAACATTCGCAGGCAGAAGCAAGTAAGTAAGAAGCAAGTAAGTGGGGCTGCTGGCAAAGTGCTTGCATGTAACAGGGGAAGAGGGATGTTTAAGATGCAAGTGGCTCCATTTGTTCTCAGAAAAGGCAGCTGTTATATTTTTATATTGGTTTCTTAAGGAAACAATGCTGATGTGATGAAGTGCTCTGTCAGTTCTGTCTCACCCCTCATACCTTTTCAGTTCTTTGACAGTTTTAGCCAAATTTGATGGAGAGGTTGCAGGCTTAGAGATAATGAGTTGCTACAAGTTTTGGGGAAGTTGTCTGGGTAGAGGAAAGAAATCCAATGAATTCCTCCATCGGTTGCAGTGGAAGCTCATTTCTAATTAAACGCCAGAGAGCGCACACTGGAGAGTCATGTCACAGATGCCCTGACCGAGCTTCAGTTGGTTTTTGTGCCTTATTGACACCAGAGATTTGTTCCTCAGTCAAGGGTCCTTACTGGTGTACAAGCTCGGCATGAAAAAAGGGTGAGCGCATACTCCAGGCTTAAAAATCAGCTTCAGAAAACAGCCAGCACCAAGAGCTAAATCCACTGGAAATTAGGTTTGATTGGTTCCAGCGTTCACTGAACTGTTTGCCAAATACTGACAGCGACTGCAGCTACATCCTATGCATCCCTTCTGTTGGGAGCACAGGTGACTTTTCCTCATTGCTTCTATGGGAAATGCTCTTGCTTCCTAATATTGGTCCATAATATTGGTGCGTATTTGGTAACTCACTTGGATGGGGAGAGGACAGATTATGACCTCCCCATAAGTGCCCTCCCTCTCAGCTGTGTGGCTGCAGTCACTGTCTTAAACGCCAGGGCTAACCAATTCCCCGCTGAGTCCCACTTCCTAGCGGTGATGGCCCTCCCCAGCACTGGAAGCCTTTTTTCACAGAAGAAAAATGGCAACAGGGCTGCGGTGTCTCCACAGGGCTGCTGCAACACACTTATAACTTGCCATGGCATTTCACGCTGTCTCTAGGTCTTTCTTCAGCCTGGGCAGTCCTGCCTGGCCTCGGTGGTGCTGATGGGGATGGATTTTGGGATGTGCATATAAGCCGTTCGCACTGGAGGCCAACAAGCCACCTTGTACGGGGTCACATCCTGCCACCGCCAGCCTTTCTTTGACTTGGCCTGAGTTTGAAGCAGACACTGCCAGCCCAGAGCGGGCAAGGCCCATTAGCAGCCAGCAGCAGCTAAAACCTGCTCCTCTGCCTGAGCCCTGCTCAGGGCCTTCTCCTGCTCCTTGGCGGCCTTGTCACTAGGCAGTTGCCTGGGGCACACCTGGCAACAGCAGGAGCTCTTTGCGTCCTGTACCTTCATCTGGCAAAGGGCAAAATCTGGCAAAGGGCAGCGGGTGTGGTGTTTCCCAGACCCCCAGTGGCTGGTTCTGCAGGGCGGATGGCCCCTGAGACAGCCCAGCAATGCATGCATGGTAGCAGCTGGCCTCCTGCAGCAGGCAGCTCTTCTGTGCCAGCAATGTGGTCATTTTGGGCTCAAAACCAAATTTTCCTATCTCTAGAAATATACCTTTGTTTCTATGAAATTGCCAGCGTGGAAAGCAAACCACCACTCATTTCCAGAGCCCTCAGGAAAAATATCTTTCCTGACTTTTTTTTTTAATTCTGTGGGCAACATTAGCTTTAGACACAATACTTAGGTAGGATATGATTATCATTTCCACCTAGAGGGTAGCTCTACATTTCAGGGCTCACTTCAAGTGGACAGCAGTCACACCACCACAGCATCCACCACCTCCTGCCGCTCTGGAACCAGATTTTCAGTGTGAAAAGGCATCCATGGAAGCACCTTAGATCCTGCCTGCTGTGCTACATCCTCCTGGTGGGAGGAAAGAGCCTGAAGAGCATAGTGAGGCTTTTATGCCTGTGCAATGCTGAGAGAAGCCTTCTCCTGTTCATGTGCCTGTCACGGCTTTTAAGTTGAAGAAGAAAATCTTCCACCATCGCAGGCTCTTCTGCAGAGCTGCTATCCCACCCTCCTGGTTGTGAGTAGGGTTGTGAGTAGAAGGGAGGTTGGGCTGGTGGGAGACCAGAGCTGAGATAAATCAGAAATGATTTTTACACATCTGCTGCTAAAGTTTTCAGTACAAACAGCAAAGGAGCGCTAGCAAAGAATATGTGTTTTCATGTACAGCCATTGTAACTCTGAACTAGGAAGCCACAATCAGCAGCAGCTAGTTTAAGGCTGTAAGTGAGAAGGCAGCTGTTTTGTTGACCATGTCCTTCGAGCCTACGTTGGAACCCTGTCCCTTTCCCACAGTCATCATTTTGGTGTATGTAATTACATGATGGGTGTTATGATGTGGAGCAGGGATGTGTTTGCATGGTTACTGGCCTTCTCATTTGTGATGTGGGAATGGCTCAGCATCCTTGAGCCTTTGGCCCTGGAGATGCAAGTCAGTAAGTGCCCCTCCGAAACCCACACACAGATCTCCCCATACTCACCCACTGCCACCACTTATTGTTGTCCCTTCAGCAACTAATGATCCCATGTAACACTTAAATAACAAAGGCAGAGCTGGTGTGGTCCTTCACTAAAGTTTAATGTCTCAGGAGTTGGAAGAAAACTAGAGGAGCTACCTCTGGGAGATAAGCCATACAATAGAAGATTGAGTAGTCGATTTCCATAGCCAGGCTGGCTGCATTAGTTAATTGCTAAAAGCCTGTGGACAAGACTTAATTTGTATAAAATTGATCCAAGCGTAGATGTCCTTGCTAATAAAGATTCTGGAAAGGTTAAAGGCAGAGGTATCACCATGCAGCTCAAGCCTGGGACAGAGGGTCAAGGCAGCTCAGTTCTGTTCCTCGCTTTGCCATGGACTCATTGTGAACTTGGGAGAGTCATTTGATTTATATAACTTGCATGTCCGTTCATAAATGAGGTCTGTGCTTTCCCACCCCCTTGGGAACAGTATGATTATCCTGATCTTCAGTGAGGGTACTGAGAACCTTCTTGTTCTTGAAGAAATGGAACACCAGAGGGAAAGGAAGGTGCGACCAAGCAATTTGGTCCCCACATGCAATGCTCCACAAGGGTTGCGAGGCCACGTGTGTCTGTTGGTGTGGCTATTCAGCTGGCCGTGTGCAGGAAGTTTCTTATGTCAGGTAGCCAGTGGGTTGCCAAGTGGATTGGAAATGGAAGAGTGAGGAGAGGCACTTGTTCCACCTCTCTGAGCTGAGGGGAGGGGGGATGTTTGATATCTTTTGCTTCAGAATTGACATTCTGGGCTGAGGATTTAGGAAGCCCAAAATTTAGAGGAAAGTATATGTAATAAGGGGGCAGTCATCCTGAAAAGGCCACTAGCTGGGCCCCACTTAACCCTCTGATTAGTCTTGCCCACTTTCTTCAGGGGTGTTGAACTTCAGGGCAAGAAAATCCAGCATTTGCAGGCTGGCGTGAGAAGATCAATCATGCAGTCTACAGCGTTATGTGCCCACCATCTGAGGCTTGCCACAGGTTGTGGTTCATGGGAGTTGTTGGATAGAAATCAGGAGTGAGGAGGACGAGAGTCTGTCGCTGCTGGGCCTGCCTAAAGAGAAATGGTCCTGAAGATCCAGGAGTCAGCAACAGAGGAGCTGCTGTGATAATGGACAGTAGTGACACAAAATGGCAAAAGGAAAAATTCCCTCAACAGAAAGTCTAGACTGGAAGTTCAGGAAAGCAGGAGGTCTAAAAGAGCTGAATCCAGCTGTTCTTCACAAGGGTTCCCTGGGTTGGGGCCCGAGGTTTTACTCAAGATCAGAAAAGCTGAGTGCTCCCATTAGAGCCTGAGGTGAGATAAATTATCAACAGGTGGTATACCGAAGTACCAAGTGCAGTTGTTGCAACACACCAAAAAAGAGAGAGGAAGCAATAATGGACGAAAGTGAGTATGTACAGTGCAATACAAGCTGTCACCAAATGTAGTCCATTGACACTTCACACCCCAAAAGGTACAGCATGCACTCGAAGTCCAAGCCCTTTGGTCAGTAGCCAGCTTTTGACCTTGAAGCTCAAAACACTGCCTACTTCCTGGAAATACCAATGCTGGGTGTGTTAGGAAGGATAAGGTAATGAATGAGAAAGCCATGGTGCAGAAGAGCTAGTCCATCTCCCATATCTTCACCTCCGGCCAGTTTCTGCCCTTGATTTGTTCCAGGCTGACACTGGAAGTGCTGATTTCTGGGGAAATAGGCTCAAAGGAACGGAGAGACAAGCTTGCAGCAAGGAGACCCATCCGGACACAGGTATCTGTGTCATGGTTAGCAAGCATCCCTGCAATGATTCCCGCCATTAAACTGTGGAGAGAAAGGAAAGACAGTTTTGATCACCTGGGAACAACTTTGACCTCAGGAACGTGGTCATTTGTAAGTGAAAGCATTTGAACCCAAACCAATACTTAACAGAAGCAGAAAATATCTCAATAAGTCACAGAGAAGGGATTAAATTCTAATGAGAGGGTTTTGCTTTTTTATATTTCTTTTTAAATTTGGGGCATCTAATAGTGCTATTTATTTGCATTTTAGGAGTTGTTTGCTTCTCAAGTGAGAAGTTTAGGTACTGACCCATTCCACTACATTTGCTTTCTCCCTAGTTTTCCAGGTGAGGAAGAGGAAAACAAGGGCGTCTAAAAAGGGAAGGAATCTACTTTTCTCTTGCTCTTTAATTATTTTTATCATTTATCTGCCCCTTGTCTGTTACTTGCTACATTTTCTCCTTTTCCCCAGTTGGAAGGGGTGGATTAGGAAGAGAGGTAAAGTTTCCATATGTATGTGTGAGAAGCAGCAGACACAGCTGGAAAAAGAAATCCAAAGCTGAAATGAGATTTTTGATATGGATTTTTTTGAACTTAAGCTGTGGTTTTCTGCTTGAGATTTCCCAGTAAAAACTATATGAGCGTTTGGAACAACAGCGCTCACTCACAGGTCCTCACGAGGCAGTGAGGAGTCTGTCAGGAGAAGGAGAAGGCTTTGGCTTCCAATGGAAGGCTCTTTTGAGGAAGAGCTGTGTACAGGGTGTTGTCTGTGATCTGCCGGGAACAGCTAGTGTTTATTCATAGCTAAATACATACCTTGGCAATAGTGATAACAGGAAGCTAGGAAAGGACAAAGGAGAAGGCAAAGAGGAAGGGAGATGATAATGATATTTGAGAGGAAAAAGCAAGGACAGGAAAATGTGACAGCAGGGAGGATTAATGATCAAATCTATGTGCTGAGTGGATCACAAGGGATAGCTAAATAAAGCAGTCTGAACACCAGTGTTGCTCAGTCAAGTTAGCCCCTGCAAGAAAGAGGCAGGCTTTGCTGCCTCTGCTGCAGTGGGACGGGGCGCCAAGGAACTCCCTTGCTCCCAGCAGTCCTGTGAGCTTTCAGCCATGGGGCTGCCTCCCCACGGGCCATTGTCTGCTGCCCACAAGCACCGTGGAGGAGACCTCACCGATGTCCTGCGGGTGCGGAGAGCGGGGGCCTGGGACATCCCTCTGGAAAAGATCACAGCAAATGGCACTGTTACCCTGGTGGGGTCTGCTCCGGCCGCTGGGCTGGAGCACTGGGCCGCTCTTGCTCTGTGCCAGAGAGGACCGACGAGAGAGTACTGATGGGAGAGGCTTAGCCTGGCCTGCCACTTGTAGGGGAATGGGCTGATGCTAAGGAATCCCAGGGGCTTCTGATTACAGGGGAGGGAAAAATAACACTTTTTGTACTCTGGTTAATTACCTCAATATCTTTTTTTCCTTAACAATGGCACAGAAGATTATGATTTCCAAAAGCCATTCAATCTCTCAACAGCTCCAGAGGTTCAGAATAAATATTTGGGGCAATATTCCCTAGCAATGCTCAGTGTGGGCACGCGGTGTTATGTTGTCATGACAGCCTGGTGCAAGGAGCAAACAGTTGCCGCACCCTGAAAACAGAAGCGGCTCCTTGGACAGCATCTCTGGAGCTGTAAGAGAGCCTCAGGATTGCAACAAGGTGCAAGACCTCCTGTGAAACGGCACTGCAGACTTTCTCTCTCTGAGTGGGAAAAGATGCCATCCCAGGGGAAGGCTCCACCATCTTCTCCAAATCGCTGGGGAGAGAGAGAGGAGGACCACAGCGCTGTTTCTGGCTGCACGGCATCCCTTGCCCAGCATTTCTAAAGTGCAAGGATTCACTGGGACCAAGCCATGAACATGTCATAACCCTACCCTGGCTTATACACTACTGCATAGTCCCTTGAAAGTGTTCACAGACCTCTTGTGTGAAGTGTGTTTAGGCAACTTGATAAGTATATATGCCCAGCTGATATCACATATGTGAATGCAGTGTCTGGGTGTTTACAGCTAGGGGATCTGTTTGGGCACTCGGTGATCTCTGCAGCTCAGAGCAGCAGCCGTGAGTTACTGGGAAGGATGTCACTGAGGGCCATGAAAATTCCCAGATGGGCTTGGGACTCTGGGAAACGAGATTTCCAGAAAAGAGGTCAATTTCACTTCAGCAGTGGGAGCAGTAATAGGCCCCTAACTTTCAGATGGTTTTGGAAGGAAATGCAAACTTAAAGTATGCCTTCTATTTATCTCAGTTTGGCAGTGGTGCATTTTACTTCGCCTTTGCTCTGCCCTTAAATTAAGCTTTTTAAAAGGGAAAGGAGCCCCTAAAGAAGATGTTTAGGTTACGTTAGCCTCTAGAAAAAAAAACATTCCATGGTAAGGAGTAGTTATGTATAGAACAGATGGTGTAGAGGAGGAAGCTGCATCACTAGAGGGGTTGACAGAAGGTTAGAGACACATCTGTTCGAGTAGTTAGCAAAGCTGAGCTTTCCTTAGGACAGACTGACCCCTCGAGGTTCCTTCCAGCCCCGTTTTCTCTGTTGTTATGCTTACAGGTATTGCACTGAACAATACTCCAGCCTTCTTTGGATGGTTCTGCCAGTTGTAGTCGGCCCATCTTAGAGGTGACTAGGGATACAAGGAGTAACTGGAGACCCTGGCATTACATAGATTAATTAGTTTAGCAAGAAGTTATTGAATGATCCTAGCTAAGACCTCTGTAAATTTCTATAAAAGTGACTTTTCATTCTTTTCATTCTTCCCACCCATAAAAGAGAAAAGGAGGTTGCTATGTTGAGTCACTGGTAGGCAAGAGTAGAAAAATAAAAGGAAAGATCTGTCGCATATACCCTTTTGGTCTTGTCCATGACAATCAAAGCCTGGACTCAATTATTACAGCATATGAAGCAAAAAAAAAAAAAAACGGACTACTACATATAGTTTGAAAAGTTAACAATGAACGTAATAAAATATTATTCTGAAAGACTTAGAATTGATTACTGGGGCTAAGAATACTACCTGTCATTTCCTACTCCTGCGTATAGCATTGTGTGAATGGTTAGGGAAATTACATAGGTGACGCTTTTGAAACATGAGCTATTGCCAGATGCTCATGCTGAACCTGGTGAACTGCTTTTATAGGGCAATTTTAACTACTAAGTGGCAGTCCGACTTTCACTGGATAAGTGCTGAAGTAAAGTAGTTAGTAAGACAGCTTTGATGTAAGGTGGTTTACTTTGCTTTTAGCAGCTCGGCCCAAAGTATTTCAGAACAGCTAGACTGCCATGAAAGGTTTGGATCTTAAAGAAAAGCAAAACCAATAATGGCAAGAGTGGCTTCCGGATGCTTAGGGGAAAATTTTTAGCAAGCTTTGTAAGGAATCACAGTAACCAGCCCTGTTCTTGTGTTGTGTCTAATTCTCAAGCAGCAGAAGGTAGTTTGTCTTTGCAGTAGCATTTAAAAGAATTCAGATTATGAAGGTTCCACATTTAGCTGGAGAAGATGAAGTAGTTAGCAATGTACCTGTCACCAGCTCCTGAGACATTAACTATCTCCTCCCTGCTAACGTGGATGGTGGGGTAGTGGGCGGCACACAGGCAGGTAGCAGCACTCTGCATGGGGAAGAGTAGGAGGGATGTTAGTGGGAATTGTCCAGGCTGAGAAGGGATGCTTGAACACGGTTGATGTCATCCAGACCTGCACTGATGCTAAAAAGGAAAAAAAAAAAAACTCAATAATCCTTTTGCACATGCTGAACAAGACCTGTTTGCATCCTTTGGAAAATCGTTTTCCCTCTACACTTGTGCAGCCATTTAAGTTCCTGAAAATAAAATTTGCATTCGTGAATATTCATGCACATTTTAAGCTAGCTGACTATAAACACTGCTGTTAGGAGCCAAAAGTACAAGCTTGAATGTTTTTGCTAATCTGTGTATTCCACCCTCCCAAATGGGTATTTGCCACAGAGGCTAACACTGGTGTCATGTTTTACAGGATTGCTACTACGCCGCCAGAAATAGCAATGATGCTATTTGGTCCCAGACAGAAGCAACTGAGAGCTTAGAGTCTGTTTTCTGTCTCCTTACCTGTTCCTGAGCTCCTGGACAAAGTAAGACACTCCCTCCCACGCTCTTGCCACATAAGAGGACTCCATGAGCGCCAAGTGTTACCACCACACAGTGCAGTTGTGTCAGTAAAGGCCGGGCCAAGGTCATTGCAGTCTTGACAACATCCTCCAACCTGGACGGTAGCTCTTTAGACAGCAAGGTTGCGGAGAGGAAAAACCATGACATAACCTTAAAGCTTCTGTGTTGGCCTTTTCGTACCACTGAGCTGGCAGCCGATTTATGAGCACTACTGAAAAACTGCTTGATATATATTTTTTTCTTTAAATTGATCGTGGGAAAGATGAAATTTTCCAACCCTCGACTTCCATACCATGCCTCTATCCTTTGCTGAGGAAACCACTTCTCATGGAACTACACATTTGTCTGTAGAGATCAAACAATTGTCTTGGAGCATGACATTATTGTCTTAATGCTACTGAACTTCTGTTGGCTTGTGGTGGGGATGTTTTCTTTCCCCAAAGGGTGATTACTGTTAGGACAATGGCCATCAGAACATCACTCTTCCCTGAGACAGGTATATAAACTAGGGATTGTTCTTGTTTGACTGATGAAGTGGTGAAAATGGGATCTCTGGTTTTGAATAGGGAGCCATCCCAGGCCTCTTTGATAGCTCAGCAGTCTGGCCTCCTTCTTACAAACCAGGTAAGGATGGTTGTAAGGTGGAAGAGGTTGAGGATGCTTAAGAATTCCCATTGTGTTATAACCCAATTTGCTTGAAATGAAAGTCCCATTAGTTGATTATTTTCAGCTGCAGCAACCTTATTTTAACAACATCAGAAAGTCCCAAAAGTGAATGAAATGGGCCTGCGCATTAAATTCAGAAAATGTACATTTTCTCACAAAATCCATGTTTTCTCTCACAAATGTTGTGTTGACCAGTTCCAGTGATTTCAAACAAGTTGCAGTTTGTAGGCTAGTTCATTGCTGCCCTGCACAAGGCTGCTGTGTGGGCTTTGTAAAGCCTCCAACCCCTGCAGCCGTTCATAGAGCCAAAGTTAATGATTTTGGAGCTGAACTACATTCTCTGCCCCAGAGAAACAGTGCTGTTGCTTTGGCAACTTCTGATTTGGCACCATATGGCATTCATGGTCAGCAAAAGCTGTCATTCTGGAATGGGAACTGGAGAGGAAAGTGGTCTCTGCAGGGTCTAGATTATCTGAAAGAGTGACTGAGTATTCAATACCTGCTGGTATAGGGTTCCCGAGGGTCCGATTTATTGCTCTTAGCTCTTGCAGGTTGGGGGAGATGTATGTGAGTGCTTTCCAGCTGTCTGAAAGGAATGGCTTAGATGCCTTGTTCTCATCTGTTGGCTCATAGCACACTTTAAAACAACATTGCAATTGGTTAATTAATTATTTGATTAATGGTTAATCTCTACTTCAGAGCAGGGTGTGGTGTGGAAGGCTTATTGTGAGCTGCACAACTAGGGTAATATGTATAAGCTATTAGCAGCTTATGAACTATTTTCCCTGCACTGGGGACAAAGTCTCCTAATTTTCCTTTCTGTTGCTCAGAAATGATGCAGTTGCTTCTGGCTGCGGAACGACAGGACCAGGCTTTGGGTTTGCTACGCCTGCTATCTGGTTTTGGAGCCCCTGCCAGGTTTTAAGAACTTCGTCTTCCTCTTCTTCAGAATTTGCTTCTAAAAATGAACGTATGACTCTGAAGGCTCAGGAAGCCTTGTGAAGAGTCCTCAGCGTACCAGGGGAGGGACTATGTATTTTATGGGAAGTGGCAGACAAATTCTCTCAAAAGATGCACTAGCAACTATTCTGAGAAGCAAACTATATTGCTGTTCAAACTGGCAGAAGCACGCACATCTGTGCTTGCCTTGAGCTTAAAGGCAGAGAACAGCTTTTCCTGGCTTTCTGGCGCAGCTTGAGGGCTACAGCTTTTACCCTATCGGGAATGTGATTTACCTGCAGAATGAAAAAATAACTTAGCGAAAGTGGAATTGTTTCCTCCATTTTAAGTAAAGTAGCAGTGTACAGAAAGGAGCACAGGATAATACAGCATGTCAGACAAGAACTGGGTATCTTCAGCAAGCAGCAGTGGAGAGTGCTCAGTGTGTGCAGGTAGTTTTGGAGCACAGGTTGTTAGGAGCTATGGGGGCAGGGCTGGGTGAGTCTTCCTTACCTGCTAGCTGGTGCTCTCTGGCTAGCTGACAGACATACTGAATAGTGGAAAGAGGCACGTTTCCATCGATGCAAACCAGCGGGGCCTGGAACAGATTCTCCTTGAACCTGGACACCTAGTGAAAATCCAGAACACAAGGTCGAGACAGCTTGAGTCATTGCAGAGGGACAAGAATGATTGCTGCTCAGAATCAGGATGCAAGATTTTCACGTATACTGCAGCCTTTAAATGCATGTGTGAACCTAGAAGAGTGATTCCTTACGGGAAATGGATCTTTCCATTTCCTCATCGTATCTCCTTTTTGTTTCCTGCTGTCATCAAGAGCTGGATTCAGTGGCCTGGCTCCTCTGACAGAGAGAGATGGTTGTTGGCTCCTCTCTAGACCTGTGTGATACTCCGGGGTCAGTGGAGGACCTACAGGGAAAGGGGATGCTGCTATTTAATGACAGAGGCTCACTGTAGGTTTCCCTGTATTGTGTCTGCCTTGACTGTATTGTGTCTGCCTTGACTATACCTTCACTTGCTGTGCATGTCATTTAGATGTTCTCTGTACACCCACTGCACCCTGAGACAGCTTAACTGCTTCCTGCTTATCATGATGTTTCACTCCCTGGTCCTATCAAATTCCTCAGTAATGGAGGGCAGAGGCCTAGAATGGTTAAGGGATGCTACGTGGTTAGGCTTACTGATGCAAAAAAGAACCTGTAGGTGATTGGCCCACTGAGTGGAATCCACACAGAATTGTGTGGATAAAAAAAATTAATAATCCATAAAAAACTAGGTGGTCAGGCTTCCTACGCAATACGTGGGGAGAATTTAGGGCCTGAGGAGAGATTTGCAACACCCCCTGCAATGAACAGGCAGGCAGAGTGAAGAGGGGGAAGTGCAGTGTGCAGCCAGCAAGAAAGCCAGTCAATTGAGAAGCAATGAAAGAGAGGACCATATCTGAAAGTTCATTTTCCTTCTGAACTTGGTGCTAACAACACTGGTGAGGGGGGGCTTTTGGTCTGTAGCCCCCTTCCTTGATGAAGGACTTAGGTCACACCTTGGATGGTCATGCCCTGTCCACCTTTAATGTTCAGCCCAGTGGTTACAGCGCTCTTACACACAGCGCTCTGTGGCTGTTGCTGTCTATGAAGCAGGTAGAGTGGTGAGTTGCCGTTGGCTCTTTGAGGCTGGCAGGAGCATTGCCTAAACCCCGGCCAGTGCCACAGATGCTCTTGTAGCATCCCTCCTACCTCTCTGCTAATCCTGCTGAATGAAGGGCTGCTAGAAAGCACTTTTCATCAGAAGATTGGCTCAGAGTTTCCAATGGCTCTCTTTCAGGGTTGTTTTGTAAAGCTCATGACAATTAAACTGTCACGTAATGGTTTTCTATGCCAAGGCTTGGGAGAGGCAGGGTGGGGATGGAAGTGGGAGCAATGACCACCTTTTTTTCCTACCAATTCTCTGCCTTATGGGGATCCCACTGGTAAGTAAACTGCACTTAACTTCCATGTCGCTGTCAGTCATGAAGTACAGGCTTTTGTTCTGTCAACAAAAGAACAGAGAGGGGAAGGAGGGTGTAGTGATGGCAGTTTAACTGAGTAAACCCTTAATCACTGCTTCCATTAGCCCTGTCATTTGCAAGGTTTTTGGCATGCTGAGAAGCAGTGCTTGTTTATACAGCACAGCACAGCACGTAGAAACAACAGGGATGGAAGGGAGGGGATGGAACAGGAAAATTTGCTTTAGCCAGTGCTCTGTCCACATTTGTTTGTTTTATATTTGTTTGTTTTTTCTAAACAGGGAAATACCGTCCATGCAGGTGGACTGGATTTATTGCTGGCTTTTAAGGTGCCAAAAATGATAGGTTACCCAGGACTAGTTAATGAAGAAGATTCTGTTCTACACACACGGGATGAGAGTAGCAGTGATATCTTATGGGAAAGAAACAGATAGAAGCTCCATCTGGCGAATTAGCAACAGATAGCTCTAGTGGCTTGCCATGTTGTTGTCTCAGTGGCCAAAGTCTGCAGTTAACTTCAAGTTTTCCCATGTTCCCTTTGCACACTCCCTCCCTCCTGGTACAGCTTCATTGGTTGCTGTTTCTCATATATCCACTCTCCTTCTCATAAACAGAGGTTTACAAATCAGATGGCATGCATACGTATTGCTCTGTTATCTCCTGGTGGATGTCCATATCTCCCAAGCCAACGCTGAGCTCCCCGGCGCTAGTGATCACAGCACAGTAAGTGGCTGTGCTCTTCCCCTCCAGCTGAAGGACAGCTCTCATGTCCTAAAACAGGGAGAAAGTTATAAGTGGAGCATGTTTCTCTTCCCTGCCATGCTCAGCTCAACTTGAATATTCTTTCTCTGCACCCACTCAGTAGGTAGCAGTAGCCCAGCTTGCTGTTTTCTCTTCAGCCTCCCTCCTTTCGTTAGATAAGGAATGCTTCAGAGGTATCTCAGGCTAGACAGTTCTGGCAGGCGGCTAATTTTTAATATTTGCAATTCAACAGATGCCACAGCAAAGGTTAAAGAAATCATTTAGTAAATGAGAGTGACAGGTCTCTTCCATGCAGTTCCAGATGTTATGTGTCTGTTGTAATGAAAGAGTAGTCTGGAGAGTGGCTGAAGCATCACCTGCTCCAGCCATCCTTTCCCATACCTTGTGTGACACATCTGACGGCCTGTCAACGTACTGGGCTTGATGTGGTGACATATTTCAGCTAGCAGTTTATATTAGCAACCTCAGTGACTACACAGTGTGTGAGTCTGATTTTGAGGGTAGCCTTGGGGCTATATTTACAACAGTGTAGTAGACATAGGTGTAAGGTGTCCTTCCTCCATTGATCTTTTGAATGATCTGCTTAGAGAATGCAGGGCATTTCTTGGACTACCCATGTGGAAGGAGAAATGCAACCCACCAGTAGTTCACAGAGAAGCTAGAAGTTTTAAGGAAAAGGTCTTCTCCAACACCGATGATTCTGGTAATGCGTTTTCTTATAGGGATGTATTGCTTGGCAACTGTCCAGCTCCAGTCCTACTCCATCTTCCCTTTGGAAATTGTTCACTTTGACATAAGCTGGAGTATGCTTGCATAGAGGAGGGATTATACACCTGCAGCTATGGAGCCTTTCTATTACCAAAAGAGGGTTCTTGTTCTTATTGCTCCTTTTATGGAACTGCTCAGGTACCAAGAACTCAGGGCCACATGGGTTATTTATATTCAGTTACCAGAGGCCTGAGGGCACCAACAGTCCTTACTAGCCCTGCCACCCCCGGACCTCCCCCACCCTGCCCAGCCCCAGCCCCCATTTCAGCCCAGCCCAGGGCCGTCAGTCCCTGCTCCGCGATGCCACAGCAGTGCTGGGCTTCAGCCTCGCCATGGCCTTGCCCCTGCCTGGCTGTGGTCCTGCTGATCCGGACCCTGACATGAGGGCCAACTGCCTGGCCCCACCTTAGCCCGGCCCCATCACCATGGACATTCCCAGCAATCACTAGACCTGATCCTAACTGACCTATGGATTGAGTTCCTGGCTTGACCTCAGATTTGCCTTGTCATCACAAGCTTCCCTGATGATCTGGACACTTGATTGAACCTGCCCACCACCCCCTGCCTGCCTTGCTCCCTCATGGGGTGATGGGACAGGCTCTGGCTGTTAAGGCCCCTGCCCTGCAATCTGGGTTATCACACTCAGCTTCCGGCTCCCTACCTCTGAGGGAGCAGCTGGCCCTCGTGGCACCTTGACATCGGAAGACAAACTGCTGACAGAGTCAGGTATTGCTTGGTGCATGCCTAGGACCTTACTACGATTTACAGGGAACCCTGTTCCTCTGAACCCAGGAGGCGTCCTGCCTTTGCTCCTCCTTCCACACTTTCTCCATCTTATGCACCCAACAGTCTGACTGATTTTGGCATTGTTTTTCCTCAGGGTCACGCTTTGTGTATTTCTGGCTGTGCTTAGGCCTTCCTAGATGTTTTCACAGTTCCTCCTGATTCACCTCTCCTTTCCCCCCAAACATCACTCCCTGATGCTGAATTCAGAGCACGTGGTTCAGATTCCTAGCCATACGAACATGAACATATAGCCTGTGTTTTGGGAGGCGGCTCCTTGCCTTCCAATTGTCTGCGATTAGAGGAGCATTGAATTATTCATACTCTTAGCCTGATGGAAGGTAGCTCTTATGTCTTTCAGCATTGAGAATACTTTTCCCTCTACATAATGTTATCACCTACATGCTTCTGAGGAGCCATTACTGTAAAACATACCATGTGGTGACAGTAGTGCAGGATGGACTCTGAATGTTCATCCTTCCCCATAGCTGATAAAAACAGAGGAGTCGGCCCAAGACGGCTTAAGCAGTCTAAAAACAAATGGAAATAGAGAATGTTAATAAACCCATCAGAGTACTAGGAACACAATTACAGCCTGTGCAGGATGACTGTCTGTAGGAAAGCACTCTGCTGGACAGCTTAACACCCATCAGTCCTTGTCTAGCAGGGTGTTCAGGATTAGATGTCAGCTACAGCCACCCTTTAGACTGGCTGGGGTGGAATGAGGCAATCTATGGCCTTCTGCACACTGGAATTCTGAATTCTCTGGCTTTTTGAAATACCTGGGAGTGGAAGAAAGAGAAGAGGGAAGAACCTTCTGCACTTCCCTGACACCATCTTCTTTCCCCATCATAGGCACGTGGGCTTTTCCACATCACTTCTGCATATGGCCTTTCTCACTGCTGGCCTTACCACACTGCTGTTCTCACTGTGCTAGCTTACTAGAACCATCAAATCTGAATGAAACCTTTCCTCCTCTCCCTTCAAGTTATCTTTTTCCCTCAAAAGATGGGCGGATTTTTTTTTTCTCACGCTTCTCCATTTGTGATCTGAAGTGATAGTAGATTTGTGCTAGGAGGTTTAAGGAAAGGGCAAAAAGCCAGAGTAATCCTAAAATCCTTTTGTAATCTGCCCCCTCTGCCCCTGCTAATACCTGTACCTCAAAACTGGGCTGCTGCTGCTTGTGATGGAGGACCAGATCATCACATTGTGATCCTCTCCTGTTTCCAGTGTCTGCAGCCTTTTCTCTCCCACAGCAACTCCTGTGCTCCAGTTCCTCTTGTCACTGATGCATGGACAATCATCTTTGAATAAGGCTGTTCCTTTCAAACTCTTCCTCAAGTCATCACAGAATCACAGAATCGTTTAGGTTGGAAGGGACCTCTGGAGATCATCTAGTCCAACCTCCCTGCTCAAGCAGGGTCCTCTAGAGCACACTGCCCAGGATCGCATCCAGGCAGGTTTTGAATATCTCCAGGGAAGGAGACTCCACTGCCTCTCTGGGCAACCTGTTCCAATGCTCTGTCACCCTCACAGTGAAGAAGTTTTTTCTCAGGTTCAGATGGAACTTCCTGTGGTTCAGTTTCTGCCCATTGCCTCTTGTCCTGTTGCTGGGCACCACGGAGAAGAGGCTGGCCTCATACTTCTAACATGACTATAATCTGACATTATTTTCATTCTGAGGAGTGGGCTGCTCAGCAGTCACTGAGGATCACTGATGCTTATTTAACTCTGATTTGGGGGTC
Source organism: Struthio camelus (assembly GCF_040807025.1). Lineage (NCBI taxonomy): Eukaryota > Metazoa > Chordata > Aves > Struthioniformes > Struthionidae > Struthio > Struthio camelus. The sequence continues at coordinate 65,089,904 of NC_090942.1, read as the reverse complement.
ACTGTGGAGGACAGATGACGGAGCATCTTTCTTCTCCTGATCTCTGCCCAGCTCCCTCCCCTCTTATTGCTTGGAATGGCCCCTGCCTTTTCCAGGCAGTCTGCCAACTCATATGTTGCCTAACATATGTCCCAGATCTTCACAACATTCAAGAGCTCCTGCTGTTCAAGGAATACCAAAGGACAAATTGCAGCTGGCATGCATCCCCAGGCAAACCCAGGCACTACGCACCTGCCAAGTTTCTTCCAACTCCACCAAAAGACCGCCTCATTCTTCCAGCGTTTGTTTGTCCACCACTCTGGAGGAATAAATTATTAACTGGCAAAGCTGAGAGAGCTGCTTTTCATAGGTGCCATGCCTCTAACATTTGAAGTGAAGTTGACCCTGCTGAAACACAGGCCAGCAACTAGAAGGGGCAGATGCACCTAGCTCAAGGATTGAGAGGAGTGCAAACTTTCCTAGCCCATCTACAGACTTCAACTCTGATGACAAAGGCCCACCTCTTAAGGGAGGAGACCAATTTGGTCTCCTTACCCATTGCTATTTTGGTCTTATCTGCTATGACCTCTTAGAACAACACTAACAAGTGGTTCAGTTGGTATGAACAACCCTCTGAATCCACCTACTCACACCAGCATGGAGACTCCAGAACTACTGATCCAGGCCTGAAGGACTCAATAATTGCCCTCCAGACCACTCAGCTCCACCCTGTAAGCAGTTTGGGGATGTCATTTCTGTTCTATTCTTTTCTCACTTTGGAGATAAAATGAGCTTTGTTATCTTTGCCCGTGCTATCTCTGTACTTAACTCATGGAAAGATCTGCTTCAGTGCCTGAATACTCTTCCACTTGCCCTTCTCTTACCAAACATCTCCTTGATCAAAAATACCCTTCTTCTCCATCTGTGTGGCTAGCAGCTTCTCTTTTCTTTTGCCTCTGCCTTCCACTCTTCTCCTCTATCCATCTGTCAGTCTGTCACAAACATAACCAAATTATGGGCTAGAGAACACAGGCAGCCTCACAGACACCTATCTCCTCCATGGCATCCCCAAGCTCTCCTGCCAGAAGCATTACTTCAGTAAATGCTCTCTCTCACACAAATCCTACCTGACAGGTGACTGAACATGTTCTCAAATCTCTTTGGGCTTCACCACTGTCTATCAATTGATTTTAAGGCTCTTATTTCAAAAAAAAACCCTGAAACATTTTTTCCATTTCTGAAGACGGCTTGCCACTGATGTTCATAATGTTCTTCACTGTTCTGGGTAATCCAGATCTTTCAAGAGCATGTTAAATGTTTGGGGGGGGAGGGGGAAGTGCTGAAACGTGTGCATGCCCATACACAGGAGCTCCTGGCCCAGGAGCTCCTGGCCCAGACTCGTACTCACGTCTGCCCAGGTGCACCAGTATACCCCTGCCCATACGCATTCTTCTTCCTTGTAAACACTTCTACCCATCCTAGACAAGTAAATGTACTGCCATCTCACAGTACAACATATTATGCCTCCACCTTCTCATTGTTTTCGGATGTACTTAAGACCCAGACCTAATCTCCCTGAGGACCCTTTTTCTTCCCCTGTGCTGAATCTTCAACTCATGGACTCTGTATATCTCTCCTTTACACACAGCCCCTTCCTCATCTGGTCATGTGGCTGTAAAAGGCTGCTCTCCCATGAAAAGACACTCTTCTGTTGCTCTCTTCTGGCCTCCAAGCCTCTTATGTTTCCCCAGACTCTCCCCAGTTCCGTAATCTTTAAGTTTCTGTGCTAATTCTTGACCCCTTTGCTCTTCTTTCTGCAGATTCTCCAAGCCCTAATCTGCTCAGACAACTTGAGCAGAACTGTATGTTTATAAGCAATCTATCGCTTCTGTCCAGTTTCCACTACTTGTCACTCTTCATTAATTAACTCCCCACCTCCAGTGCCCCTCCATTACATTTGCTCATGCGCCCTGTGAGTTGCCACTGGCACTGTCAGCAATGAGGATATTTCCATCTGTGGCTATCTTCCTTTGACTGTAGCAGATTTCCAAAGCATTGAGCATGCCTATTGTAACTCTGAAACTCACTGTCCATAGCAGATGCAGTCAAGGGGGAAAAAAAAAAATCCTGCTCCAAGGTGAAAAGTAAGGATGCTTGTTTAGGCAAGTCAAACAGCACTGATTTTAATGTTAGCCCCTATTTCAATATTAAAAGAGTATACTGATGTCCTTCAATAATGAGCACAAACTCTATTTTATGCAGTCCCACAATATATTTTTCAAAAGTGATGCCAGTAGGAACGCTGAAAATGCTTATGAGGTTCTTTCTTTCCCTGGCCTGTTGATCTGGTCTTTCAGTCCCCCCTCCTACCCCCACCCCACCCCAAAAGGCAGAGGTTCAGTTTTTTTAAGCTGAGCCCTGTCCTTAACATAGATATACCAGCCTCCACAACCGAAGGACCCAGCCGGGGGTGCCCTCTACCGTTGCACAACCACGGAACAGCTGAAGAAAACGACACTAAGTATCTCTTTAAAATGGTAGGTGAGCGAGGTGAGAAATAAACTAGCAGCCTGCTCGTGAAGCAAAAGAAATATCTGGCTCTCAGGAGAGGTTGGGAATTGAGCTGGTAACTCAAACTCTGAGCAGTACTCACAACTCTCTCTTCTCCTCTCTTACCTACTTCTGGGTATCCTGAGAGTATTATAAGCATAATGCTTCTTCTAGCACCTTTTACTGAGCAAGAAACCATGCCTCTTTCTCTGCAGGTCAGACAGTGACTTAGAAAGCGCCCTGCTTCTGGATAGCCTGAAAAGCCAGGTGGGAGTTACAACCAGCACAGACTGCAGCCACTTTCTTACTAACCGGGACAGCATGAGGTGTGAATGGTACCCCAGTGCTCTGCAACAAATACGACCTTCACAAAGGTAGGACCTGCTGGGGGCTGAGCTCTTTGGAAGAATCTGTCTTTAAAAAGCCGAAGTGGAGCAATACTGCTGAGACTGCCTTTTCCTCTGTGCCTAATCACAGCAACTGTCAACAGGAATGTTTTGGCTGTCAGTTCCTAGATCTCTCTGGAGCTTGGCATCTGGGTAGTTGCCATGATGATGGGCCTTTGGCTCTTGGGCTCACTGCTAAAACAGACAGGAAGCAAACGCCTCACTTCTGAATGCAACACTTAAAAAACAAAAAAAACTCAAAAAACTCCTTTTTTCCTTTTCCCCTGTCAGCTGCTCCCACTGGGGTCTGCTGCTGCCCTTGGTCCCTCACCATGCTGTGGGTGGTCCAGCGATCTGCACTCGCTGCTGGCATGCCAAGGGGCAGCTGCTCACCTTTGGATGCAAATTAGCTCTTTGCTCTGATAGCTCGGTGTGGGGCATGTATGATATTAGTTAGATCACAGCTGAAGCAGCTGGACTTTCCGTTTTCCAAGCCTGCACAGCTGATGCCACTGCACGTGTTACCCTGGACCATTATAAAACTGTCTGGACTCTGCCTCCATATCACTGAATAGTTTACTTCCCTAACAACAGCTTCCCCAACAAGTCTTGCACTATCTGACTGAGATGTCCTCATAGATTGCCCCATCTGAGGGCAGGAGTTTGCTACGAGTTTCCCGCTTTGACAATCAGCACAGAGTAATGTGAGATATCAAATGATTTTTGAACAAGCCGCACCATCACAATCTGTGGTATTACCTACAGCATAACAAAAATTGTTGACCAACCGTTGGCTACACAAAAGGCTGTCATTTACAATGAAGAGGTCCCAGGTCTGTCCCACTTTAGCTTCTCAGTAATTTCTCGAGCAAACCAAACTGGAGGCAGAGGATCTTGTGACATTTATAATGAACTATTTTTAAGCAAATCTATTTTTAATGATCTATTTTGTGTGTGCGTGTGTGAGACCCAAATCCTTTATGATTCAGGAGGCCGGCTTTCTTGTTTAGCTGTAACTGTGTCAATACTACTTCTCTGAAAGTCTTCTTATTGATTATTGTTACAGAGTCTCTACCAATGTGATATGTTTGCATGCATGCCCCTTTCCAAAAGCTAGAACCTCATCTGTCTGTTGTATGCCCTCCACCCTGCCTTATCAGCATGATGCCCCACATGCAAAGATATACCCACTGTGGGCACTCTGCAGGGAGACTCTGGATCATGTTCGGGTCCTTGTTCCTGTTGCTTTGCAATGCTAGGACAGCCCCAGGCAGTCAGAGCTGGCTCTTACCTAGGGATTGCCTCCCTAGAGGATCTGTCCTTGAATTACATAATGTCATAGCACAGTGAGGGTATTCACTTGTTGCGCCTAGCTCTTTGCATATGTGCTTTGCGAAAGACCTGGGCAATTCTTCTGCTAACACAACTTTTTGGGCTTGTGACGTCATGGAATAAGCCTGAGGCATCTTAGCATAGACTGTAGAGGCTACAGACATATGCGGAAGATGTAAAGATGATTGCCCTGTCATAGTCTTGAATAGTAGGGATAGTGACTTTCAGCATGGGATCAGAGTAGGTCAATATGTATCACCCCACTGCCACCTAGACAGTAAACCTAACATGGAGCACTACATCTCCCATGGTTGTGGATGTGTGTGCACGCACAGATACCCCTTCCCCACCCTTTTCTTTGGCTAGGCACGCCTGTGAAAGTAGGTGAAGATGGCAGTGGTGCTAAGAAAGCTGCTGTAGGTACAGTACCAGGATCACAGAGTGCTGCGCCTTGGCTATAAAGTCAACGTTGATGCCTCCAATCACCACCTTTAAGAGGGGAGAAAAGGGTAAAAAGTGGGTGGAAATACTTGATGGAGAAGTTCTGAGTCTTCTTTGCTTTTCCTAGTCACTTCAAACACCCTCTTGAAAGCTACGAACGTTATAGTGTGATAGCCTGCTCTTACTTGGCTTGGCCAGATGCAGGTCTGTACAATCCCAACTAGAAAGAATGGAAATCTCTTCTAAACGTTGCTCGTTGAATTACACCTACTCATAGCCAGCCCCAGCATGGCAAGCTGGACGTTGTTGTGCATGCCTACGGGTGCTGGCTGTTTCACTGAGTAGTGGTAGAGTTATGAAAGAAGTTGCAAAGGTGTAGCCATGTCAATGCTCCTGAGGCCAACTCTCTTCAGACAGTTTTTGACAAATGAAACCTCAGAAGAGATTCTGGTACTGCCGTTTAAAAAGACAAAGAAAAATGGAAACAACTGGCTAGAAGAATTAGCTAATTTCTTGCCAGTTCCCAGAAGAAACTGCCATATTCAGAGGTCAAGGGCATATGATACTCAACCCCACCCAGTGACAATTTACGGACCATTGTCTTATTGTCGTACAAAGCTAGAAAAAGCAGTTTACAGCTCCACAAACAGGAGGTTCCCAGGTTCCTCAGCAGCTCAAAATATTGGCCCCCCGCCAAGGTCTATTCCTGTAGTCACATGACTTGCCTAGCACTGAGCACAATATAATTGAAGCTGTATGGAAGGGCACAATAAAAGGCAAAAGGGTGATTAGGGTTTTAAGGATTCGATGGTCTAAGACTCAATGCAATTAGGGCATCTTCAGTGTTTACTCTCTGGAAGCGTGATGGGGGGAGGACTGACACAGAGATAGTATTCCCCTGAGGAGAATGGAGAAAACTAAAGAGAGAATGTCTGCTACACAAAGCAAAAAGACTGGTCTGTAGCTGATAGCTGAGTCACTTTATATTTTTGGGAATAGATGTAAATATATCCTCAATCCTCAATAGCAGAGACATGCTATTTAGAGGGCAGCAGGGGACTCACTGGCTGAGGTGGAGTCACGTCCTCTCTCGGAGGCAGCCTCCCCTTCTTCGCATCTTTCTGTAGTTTGCTCAGGGCCACTGCAATGCAGCTGCCCACTCTAGCGTTGTTCTGGATCAGAGCAATGTCTACATGGGGATTCTTTGAGGAAAAGAAAAACAGCAGCAAGACTGGCCTGGCAGAAGCCTATGTAGGAACTTCATTTCCCTTAATGGGAGAAAGCAGGAAATATAGGCTGGGAAACTTGATAGGCCTGATCCTCCTATGCCATAATCCATTGACAACACATTCAATGGGTTATAATAATATGTGCATACCCTAAAGATTTCAGTGTATACACCTTCCCTCCCCTGTGTCTCTGTGAAGGAGAGGAAACACATAGTCTCCATTTTTACAAACAGGGAATGGAAGCAAAGGCCACACAGAAGAGAAAAGGAAGTGAAGTGCCTGGACAGGAGTTAAGAGCCTAAAAACTTCTGTGGATCTTAGCCAGGTTTTCCAGAAATTGAGATTTTTGCCAAACCTCTACGTGCCTATTTTTATTGGTTTCACTGGGAGCAGAGCATCAGAGGATTTTAAAAGTCCCATTAGATGGCTGCATGCAGCTGTAAGTATCCAAAACCTCTTTATCAATCTGCCCTGACCAAACCAGCTCTGAGGTCTCCAAGAGGGTTAAGCCCACAACAGCACTGTGGCCAGTAGATCTGCCTTTCTCATGCCTATGCAAGTATTCATGCTCACATAGGAGTATTTTCCTTCTGAGTTTTTCCTCTTACTCTGCACCGGCGTGAAGAGTCACATAAGACAGCATGATATATAATGCTGCATGCTGGGATGGCCAGGCACCCTCCCATGTGCCAACCTGACCGCTGGCAACAGCATCCTGAGACTCCATCATGGACTGGGTGAGCTCAGGGATCAGATATGAGGGATCTCTTTGGGCTTTGGATCCCCCACTGTCAGTGCCAGCCTCTGATTTTTAATGCAAAATGGAGGGAGACAGTAAGGGTACTACCGGAAAAATAGGATGCAGTTGCTAAGCTCTCCTCCATTTGCAGATACTGAAGTGTTTGTCCCTTGCTAGACTGTCAATACAGTGACAGTGTTTCACAACGAGCATTATCAGAGGAGATATGAAGAAGTACACCTGAGTACCTTCTCTCCCCATTCAGTGAAAGGATACTAGAGTCCAATGATTTTCCATCGGTCAGCTCATTGATCTTCTGTAACAGAAAAGGTGTCAGTTCTTTGCCTGTGATCCCTTTTGACCTGCAAATACAAAGAAAATGCCTGTGGATGAGAACTGAGCAGCATCAGAGGAGAAGCACTGCTGCTAGCTGATAATCTATCTCCAGAACTGCATACCATAAAAAGCCATGTAAACAAACTTCAGGTTAGATAAAACTATGGTGAAAGACATGTTATGGGCTCACACACACCCAAGATTAAGACATAAGCTCTGTTACAGTCCTTGTGGTGGTGTCTCTAAAGTTATTTACTTCCCCATGGCCACAGCGTGAGCAAAGGACAGGACTTAGGGTGCTTCTCACCTGGCTTCGCTCAGTGCTTGCTGGATGGCCTCTTCAATAACCTGGCCTGAGGCAGCTCGCTCCTGGGGGCACGGCACTGCTATTAGCACCCCGCTGCTCAGGCCTAGCCCCAGAGTGCTGGCTGGGAAGGGACAGGATTATCGTTAGTGAGCCTCCTTGACTAAATCAAATGCTGAAGTAAAAGGACAGATGAGAGTGCATGTGGGCTGAACAAACCAACCCATGGTGTTTGAGCTCCTAATCTTAGCTGACCCATGGACAGGTTCTTTTCCAGCTAGCAATTACTTTACATCTGCCTATTTCTTTTGAGATTGTTTGTAGAACGAAAGGAGGTTTTTGTAAACACACTAATGTACTTGTCCCCTCCATTTCATCACTGTGAACAAAACACTTGTGTATGAGCATGCCAAGGTGGCTGCAGCTATCTGTAAAAACTTGCTCTGAAGATTGAACTTCCCTGCTCCTTCATTTTCAAGGCACTGAAGCAGCAATGGGGGGAGGTGGGATGGCTTGTTTTTTCTGTACAGACTCTTCTCTAAGTTAAAAAAGAAAATGCCTCATCTGAGGTGACTATTGCGACCTTCTGTTCCCAGGGGTCTATGTAGGCCTTTCACTGCTGAAACACACCGATGAGTTCAGCTGCCTCCTCTTCGTTATGGACATGATACGGTGCCTGGAAGCCACTCCGGCGTGAGAAGAAGGCTGGAAACTCCCTTGACTCTCCAAAGGCAGCTACACACACTCCCTGAGTCTCCTGCAACAGTGGAGACGAGACAAGCAGGTAACTGGTGGAGGGAAAACATATGATGTTTCTCTTCTACACAACTACATACTGGCTTTCTTTAGCACTGTGTTTGGTTAATTTATACCTCCCACTCTAGTCTAGATATCAGCAACATTTTTCAAAGCAAATACCCAGACATAGTAACTAGTCAAATAGAATCTGGCTTAATGAGACGTAGGAGACATGCACTCTCTTTGCGTGTGCTCAAAGCTGACCAAAAGCTGTGGAGCTGTTGTTAGCACAATACTGAGTAGTCCAAGTTAATAAGCTTGATCTGTGATCTGAAGATATGTCATGAACTGACAGGAATATAAATGCGTTCTGTTTACTACTGAAAAGTACTGACCCTTGGCTGTCATCTGAAGAGCTGGCCCCAGTGGTTTGCAACATACCAAACCCTAAAAATGGACTCTACTGAAAGTCATCTTGATACCCATTTGAATTCTGATTTTATTTCAGTGTTGCCAGCTTGTCTGATCAGTGGAGCATTCTCCCAGCAGACAGTAAAGCAAGTCTCAGGCCAGAGAAAGAGGGCATGGTTAGGAATGCCTTAGGCTCCAGTAGTAACAGCTGCTGGAACAGCCTTTTGGGCACAGATAGATTTGTGCTAGGGAACAGTGAGTGCTTGAACTCAGCTGAACTCAGATCTAGAGAACGGTAAATGTGGCTTCTATCCTCTCAATAGTCATTTCTAAAAATCTTAGGCTAAATGCCTGGCTGAGCACCTCTAGGTGTTCTTGGCATTGCTGGGTTCAGTACACAAAGTATGACATTATCTGCTTTCATGTTCATCAGCCCATCCTACCTACCAGATATTCCAGAGTCCTGCCAATATCAAGGATAGACTTGACTCCTGCAGATACAACAGCAACTGGAGTCCGTCCTAGCTCTGTCAAGTCAGCGCTCACATCCAGAGCTGTTAAGGGACAAGCAGCATTGTGTTGGTGGTAGTGTTGCATTCCAAGCTGATGTGATCTGCCCTCTTAAAAAGCTGTATCTGTCTGGAAGGCCAAGGCCTGCTTTTGCAACTATCTTGGTCCACAAACAAATATTACAGATTTAGATCATGCTTTTAGCTGTTGAGATTGTAAGGCATATTGCAAAACAAATAAATCACATGGCTCAGGCCAGAGGTGCAGCCCTGCGCTGTATCTCTCAGCTGTTTGATCATATGTACCAATAGCATGCAACAGTTTAGCTGAAAAGAAGGAAAAAGATGTGAAAAAGCAAGGACAAATTTTTAAGGGAATAGAATAAAAATTAACTAGCTTTTGATTTTGGTGTTGACAAAATTTTTGGTGGCAAAAAAGCTTTTCTAACCTCAGGAAATTCTGGTCTAGAATCTATGTCACATCTGAAAGAGACGTTGTTCATCAGTGCTGTACCCTTACACTATGCTAAGGATACGTACGGCTAAGAAGGGAGAATGATAGTTAAAGGTCACAAGCCACTCTTCCAAGGCTGCACAGTGACCCAGGTTTTCCAGAGCGGTGCCTGCAACTCTAAAACGGACCAGGGCCTAAGTCTCTTTTGTGGCGAGACCCTCCTTCTCCTGAGCTGAGAGAGCCAATAACAATATGGTGCTTGATAACCAATGTCAGGTTATCCAGCTATTACAAAGTGGAAAAGGTGCAACCATGTCCTGCTGCACCAGCAAACAACATCCATATAACCCTGCGTAAGGGAAGGATCAAGAGAAACTCCCACCCTCTTACCAACTGGCCAGCGCTCAAGAGGAATAGTTTGAAGCTTCTGGAAAGGAGACAGTGGACAGAAACATGAGCAGACCAAACCAGATCAGCTGGGAGCACCTTGTTTTTCTGTAGAGCTGTTTCTAAATGGCCTCTTTTAGGATTTTCCTCAGACAAGGGTAGTTTCCTGAGAAATGTAATGCCAAAATCTGTTCTACATATAACAACCATAGCATGGTCAAAAAGAATGATAACTTTACACTTTTTACTGAGCAGATAGTTACTTCAGGGCAAACTAGGAATGAGGAAAAAGATTGAATTCAATAAAACAAAAGGAACACAAAGAGAAGTAGAAAGTACTGTTCTTCTTACTATTCTCTCCTCCTCGATGAACCCCTCCTATGCCTCCTGTCACAAACACAGGGATTCCTGCTTTGTGCGCTGCAATCATTGTTCCAGACACAGTAGTGCCACCAGATAAGCCCTGTCAGGGGATAACCAGTCACAGTCAGCATCCAGGGTGACCCAGAGAATACAGCATGCAGGCAGCTATGGTCGTGGTCCAACATTTATCAACATCACAACAGCCTGCTGTCACCAGCTTAAAAGTGAAATTCTGATACAAACATTCTGTTAGGCAAAAACACAGGGGAAACTTAATTTGAAATTAAAAGGGGCCAGGTTCAGATGATTGCGGTGATGTATTTTAGCATCTCGGAGCGCTGGTCTGCGATAAGAGGGAGTGGAATACTAGAACTGAGATGAGTGGAGAGGAGCCTCCTTGGATGTAACTTATCCCCAGTTCATGGCAAATCTAAATGAATACAGTGTCTTTAACTTTAACTTCCATGTTCTCATTCCCCAGTGCTTGTTGTTTTTCTTGATACAGCCTCTCTTTGGTTTACTTAGGCATCTATATAAATACATCTGCTGTGTCTTATGGTCTATCAGTATGTAAAGTACACTAACTTGAGTTCCTTGACATGTTTAAATCTGTCAGGTGTAGCTTAATGGAATGTAAGGAAATCTAACCTCCACAGAGTATTAACCAAAATAAGCGGATGAGCTGAAAAAAAAGGATTTAAAAAACCCTAAGTGACTTTTTCTGTTTTTTACTGGCATAATGCAATTTGTAAGCTGATGAGCCCAATGAGGATTTTCTACTCGAAATTCTATAATGCATATATCAGTAACCACATTCACAATACCTTTGTTTTCATTTTGTAAGTGACACTAACAGGTAAGTTTGTGCAGTGACTAGTGAGAGCCGGAAGAGATATGGAGCTCTGAGTCATCGTACCAGGAAAAGAATGGTTCTTCACAGAAGGAGTATTAGATACAGCTAATGATATAACTTCCTGAAGGATATTAAGAGGTATTAAGTACTCTTCTCCTTTGGTATTAATGGAATAAATGGTGCTGTGCCCACTTCCTCCCTCAGAGAATCTGTTTCTTCGTTTTTTAACAAGCATCTGTTTGGATTTTTTTTTAGTATAGTGTTCTTATTCATAAACGCTATAGTTTGATTGTCCCTAGAGTTGCCTGGAAGCAGTCTTTTGGGGCTTTGAAGAAAGCATTTCCATACTAACTAGAAGCCAAGACTAAAGACTTGAGCTATAATAAACGCTTGAAAGGGAAAATCGCTCATCATGAATGAAGACACAGTTTCCACAGCCCTCCTCTATAGGCTCTGCAAATGGGAAATTACTTGGCGAATGGTCTCAAGACTTTGTCCAAAATACTGGAAAGAAGGACAATCAAGAAACTCCAAATTCACAAGGCTGCACTGTAAATATTTAAGATGTTTACACAAATAAAATACTATTCATACCTGCGAAACTGGTTGAATCTAGTTCAATCTTTACTGTCTTGTTGCTGTTCACCGGCTTAAATGAAGTAAACTAGTTCCTAGGGTCATTATCAGAAAAGAGACAGGTACTTCTGTTGGCAGTGCCATCCAAGGGAGCAAAGATACTGGTAGAGAGGTGCACAGGCACAGAGGGGAGACAAAGGCACAGAGACCAGGTTCAGGCACTGTCAAGGTTGTGAGGGAAATCATTGCCCCTGCTACGTAAGCCGTTCTTGTCCTGATAGCAAAGGCCTTCATCCTCCAGCACCTTCCAACCAGCAGCTTTCATGAGCAGCCAGTGTCACTTTAAGCACTCTGTGTGTTATTTACGATGGCCTGCATGTCACATTAGTTTACTCGTAACATGACGATGCCTTATCATGCCAATATGAATGTTCTTAGCCAAGCCTTTATTTGTTCTGCTGTCAGGCAACACAGAATGACCTTTTAGGAGTCATATTTCACATCTGCCATGTCCTACCTCTGCTGATTTTGACTCTAGATAGGCACATGTTCCGGCTTACCAGCAGGACAGCACTTTGCATGATATTTCCAAGACGTTTAAAAGCCACCTGTCTTGAAGCTGGAAAGCACACTACTGCTGTACAGAAAACACTGAAATAGAAAGTCTGCGTACCATACCTGGCTGAGGACGTAAGGAAGATCTCTCCGAGACACTTTAACTACATTTTTACTGCCTGCCAAGAACTGAAGTTCCTCATCCGTGAGGCCAATGTGGATTCTGCCCCTTAAAATACCCACAGTGGCTGGCACTGCCCCATTTGTCGTTACAATTTCTTCCACCTCTCTGGCCATGCTAGAATAAGATAGACAAGAGAATGATGACAAAACTAACAAGGCAAAGAGTCAGACTGAAAATTTGCCATATTGGATGGCCATCATTGCCAGTTTCAAGTTCTATACGGTTCTCACGATTTCAGCTACGGCCAACAGCACCTCTTCTGTATCTTCCTAGTGGCAGAAGCCTTTGCACTTGATTTTGCAGCAATGCAGAGCTACCCAGTGCTCCTGTTTTCAGGACAGCAGTGCCCAAGCTCTGTGCTTCATTTTTGAGGCAGCATCTGAAAAACCATCTGGCTTAGAGGGAAATCTGATTGTACAAAAGACTAGTGAATATAGGGGATCTTCTCAAAATAGGACTTTTCTGTATCTATTAGCTGTTGTTCCTGAGATCCTAGACCTTCATGGGAACCCCAGATACTTCAAGTCTAATCAGACAATCAGGATAGATCTCTCATAGTACAGACATTCAGATATAGGATAAAAACTGCTGAAAAGTTGCAACCTGAGGATATGCTAAGGCTACAGACTGGGTCTTTTAAAGTTCTCAAAGCTTTATACTTGCTCATTCATACACTGCTCTGTCTTTTTTAAGGGCACCTTCTTCTCCCTTTAAGAGCTATCTGTAGGTACCCCAGGCAGTCTCTAACTACCTTTCCCAAAAACTGAATTTGTAGAGCTTCATTCTAAGATAGTGTCAGGCAAAATAACGCCCATGTAAAAAGCAGGATGGAAAAATCAATATAGACATCTTCCTGTGCTTTTTCAAAGCAAGGACAGGGGAAACTGTCATCAGCTGACTGGGGAGACTGCTGTGATTTCTTGCACCATCAGTCAGCGGAACACAAATCTATGGGACATCAACAAATAAAGGGTAGAGAGGGGTTTTCTCTGTGCAGGGCACAGAAGGCAGCAAGAGGGACCAGCAGCTTTCACAGTAGATGTTCCGAAAGGAACCAGCGAGCAGATTTCACTATAGTGTTCTACTCTTTTTTGTATTATAAAAGATATATCCAGAGACACTAAAGAGTGTTTCCAATGTCTGTACATATCATGCAGCCATAAGTTATCTCTATTTTAGAGTAACTGATGACTTTAAAAGCTGCCACACTTTAAAGGAAGCCAGGAATTGAAGGTGATAGATAAGGAGATAAATAGGCATGTGTTTGTCGTATGGTTTCTGTTCTCCTTGGAAGTCCATGTACAACAGTTTTACACCAGAATTCATATTCTGCATGTCTAGCAACCTGACATGACCAGCCACTCTTAGAAGGGTTTTGGGTGGACCAGGAATATATATACTGATCCATCAGTCATATGACTCATTCTTACAACTTTGTTGATCTTGGAACATAAAAATTCACAACCTCAGATTCTGAGGATAGGCCATGCCATGGGTAATGACGGTGCTTTCCAAAGCTACAACTGGTCTCCCCTCCACCAGTGCTTCCTGTACAGAGGGCTGAATTCTGAAATAAGCACCTAGGGATAAATATAGCAAAGTTAATTATTTTCAGTAACTACTAACTATTTGATAAAAGGTAAATTTTCATCATCACAGTAAAGTTATCCCCCTTTTCAGTTGTGCTTTGGGGTGAATTTAATTTGAATACACAAATAACTTCAGGAAGACTAAAATCATGTTTTTATGTTAATTAACTATTGGCAAAAAAGTATTATCACTACTATTATACTAATTACCACCATCATCATCATCACTGAGTGATGTTCCTCTCCCCCCATTTTTACAGCTGTGTTCTGTCATTCGTTCCAGTAACATAAATTTAAACTGATGTTACTATGAGTGAAAGAACGGAGCCCTGCAATCTGTCATGCTGGAAGAATGATACCTATTTTAAAAGAGTGGAAGTGCTGAGAATACCATAATAATTCAAGATATGATAAAAGTAACATGCATCAAAATTTCACCTATTTATCATGTTATTATCAAACAACAGACACTTGCGCGTTTAAGACCTGAAGTACCCTCCTGAAAACTGAAAAAGCTCGTCTTTTCTGCTTTGCTCCCAAAACACTGCCAGCAAAGTCCCTCCTACGTTCAGATGAGGAAAACGCTCTACACACAGGGACTGTTTCAGAACACACTACTCACCATGCAGAAATCTTCTAAGCTGGATAGTCCTACTTGCCACAGCAGACACACTGTAGGTCATCTTTCTAATCATCTTTTGCATTAGGATAGTCCTGAGGTTACAAAAGTCAGGTAAAAATGAAAGAAGTTATTTAGCAATGATGTGACCATAGGAAGCTAAATGTATCACCTCTTGCCCTGATCTCGGAAGTTAAACAATCCTGGACTTGCCCAGAAGATTGTCTGGAAACTTGTGGGGTTCTAAGCACGAACCAGGGAGCCAAAGCCAATGTTAGACGGCGGAAACGGGGTTCAGAGTGTCCACCTGGCCCTTTGTCAGCGCAGCGCTGAAATCATGGAGTAGAGGAAAGGATGAGGAATAACAAACAAGTGATAACCTTTTACTTTCCAAACTCCTTGTTCACGACAAATTGCAGGTTCAGCCATCATCATCTCCAACCTGAAAAAATCTCAAGGAGCAAGTTACAAGGCAGAGGAATGCTATAAGAAGATGATTTTGCAGGTGTCTTGAAGCAGTTCAGTAAAATAAAGAAAGCAGGCTGACAGCCAGAAAGCCAAATTGCAAGTACAGGGAGGAAACAGCAGCTCTCCCCAGAGCCAAGAGTGCTTTATGTATGCTCACGTTACATCATCTTCTTTCTTAGTACAAAGTAATGGAGGCAAAGTCACAGTTCAACCTCAGCAAAAACTCCAGGACCTCCTCTTGTCTCTAAGCAACTCCTATTTACTTTAATTAAATTCATCTCCAAACTGAGAAAGAGGGAGAGAGAGTTGTGAAGGTTAAGAAACTGCTCTGGTCTGAGCCTCAGGGCAGTTGCATTCAATGCTTGGCTGCTTCACAGATTTTCTCTGGGCCTTGGGCCACATCCTTCAAGCCTTTCTATTCCTCACCCCTCAACCAGGAGGAAAGGACACCTTTCTGTGGTCCTGTGTACCAATTGTCCATTTAGACAGTAAATTAATTTCAATACTGTACTGTGTTCATGTTACATCTGGCAGAATATGGCTGTGATCTCAGGATAGTATGTGGTACTACAGCAATAAAGAAATATCTTATACTCAGGAAGATTTTCTTGCCAGAACGTAAAGACTTCAGCCATACAGGACAGCTTGGGCTGCTGCGTCACACAGGAAGACGGACCAGTTCTGCTAGACCTCTTTCAAACCATCAAGATAGACATTATCTGTCCTGCCTGTATCTGACCTAAACAAGGAGATTTTTTCCCCCACTTTCTCAGTCTCGATTAAGACAAAAATCCCACTTAAGCTTATGGAATCAGATCGTGATTCAAAGGTGGCAAAACCTCTGCTTCATACTTAAAACCTCTGCTTGTGCAATGCTAAACTCATCAGTCAGCAGTATGAAAAGTTCATGCAACTGTTTTGGTATTGCTGTGTGTGTGCATACACACCCCTCACTCTCTGAGGCAACATCAGCTATGGAATAAATTCATTAAGCCGACAAGGTCACGCCAAGGATCAGTTGAGCTGCTTGCGTTGTGCTCTGAATTTGAACAAACCCCCAAACTCTAAGTGAAACAGCAAAAAGTGCCCAAGCTGTGCTGTCCTGCGGATGAAAACCAGCTGGTCACCACCTGAAACGCTATACAAATTAGCTGATGTTTGCTAGAAACTCTGCCAACATTTAGCCTGAGCTGGCTGAAAGGCTTTTGAAGCTTGGTAAGTATTCCAGCAAAACCTGTCGGACTTTTTGGTTTGTAACAAAAGTTTGCCGCTTCCTAGTGAAAGTTTCACACGGCTCTAGTACAGATTGGCTCTCCGCCCTCCTCCAGACCTTCCCTGCTAGTCTCCCCTGGTGATCAATCAGGCACATTTGATTTCACGAAGCAATGGCCTGATGTGTCTCTTACCTCTGGGTGCCTGTCCCACATACGGAGGCTGCAGTCTGAACTGGAGCTTTGCCCGAGCAGCCCCGGGAGGAGGCGGGACGAGAGGGGCTGGCAGCGGCGTTGGCGTGAGCAGGCCTGCACTCCAGCAACACGCTCCTTGCTGGGATAGCCCATTTATTATTAACCACCAGAGCAGCTGCACTGTGGAGCTGCTCTCTGCCTGGGGTGAAGGGGGCAATTTTACAACTGGGAGAGGAAAGCGCCTGTGATTATTTTTGTTCACTTGCTGCCAGATTTCCCCATATTCTTTAAAAGGCTCTTCTCATTTTTCAGATTCCATTGTTGTTGTTGTTGTTGTTGTTGTTTTAATCAGTGAACTCAATGTTCATTAAAACAATACCTCTGTAGCCTGAGTTCCTTTGTAGTTACTCATCAAACGCATAGGAATTTCACGCATGCTTCCCCTACAGCTTGGCCAAATGCAGTTGTTAAGCAGCTTCTTCTCAGGGTAAGAGCTCTACCCAGCTCCTAGCCCCAGGATGAGGAGTGCTGTCGGTCTAAAGATAGCCGTGGTGGAACTCCTTATTATGCAGATACCTGGCTGGGGAGAAATACTGAGAACACAAGTTCAATTCACAGAGCAAAGCTATTGTAGTCTCCTACTATAACGGCACTCCATTCTAACAGGTTTAGGCTCTCTTTGAATGAGGACTTTGAAATTAATCTTTGTCCCCTTGTAAAAAAGCCAGGATACTTAGATAACTAATGCATTGATATACATGATTACATATTGCAGATTATCTATTCTGCAAAAAATATCACAGTTCAGAGTTAAATGTACAGCTGTCAAGGAACTGATTTATAGGACAAAGGACAGATATGCAACTTCCATGCACAATACAAAGGTATCTAAAAATGCAAAACTAACTAAAGTAATTACTAGTGTATTACTTTTACGCTGAAGTGATCAGTGATAGGGAACTGATTTTACAGCAATTCATTCATCAGAAAATTGTAAAACATTGGTTTTTAAAGCACCATTCATACGTTATACTTGTCCTTTTCAGAAGAAGTTTTCTGCAACTTTTGCTTAACTCAGCAATAACGGATGTCTTATTATTTTCTACACCACTCCAATCTTTTCATCTAAACACATCAAAGAAACTTCAGACAAAGCTTGCTCAGTTACAAAGACAATCCATCTCTATGACTTTTGCTATATGGTAGGCACAGGGAATTTAACTGCAGGAATGATAGGCTGGATCCACAAATATGATAAATGGAGCTGAAGATTTTGTGATTGGTATCTTCCTCCTGCAGGGATGGGTGGCTAAATGATGGAAAAGAAACGTGTAGGTAAAATTGCATTTTTTGAATATATAAAAACAATTGTAACAACATCATTTTACTTTCAGTTATATCTATTTAGAAAGACTGTAGTACTGTAGGAACCTATCTGGGCTATCACATTTTTTGGCATGCTACCGGACAAGATGATTTAGTAATAAAGCTGGTTTCCAGTTCTGTCTTAGTAACTTGACACTTTGGCCTAAGACCGTCTTACACAGTGTGCACTCTTGAGTTCAGTCTGCCATATCAGATAAGGTAACAGTTACTACAAAAATCGAGCCTTGGTTGTGTTTCTTTCTTTGTCATTCTTCTCCTCAAACCACACGGAAAAACAACCCCTCTGCCACTTGGATTTCTAGCTCAGCTGTCCAATAAGCCTGTAAGTCTCTGACACAAAACAAGGCCACCCCAGCAGCTTTTTGAGGGCACCCCTACCATCCTGTGCACATCCTTCTTTTTCATTTTGATTTTCTGGGGTCTTCTGGGTTTATTACAAAGAAAAAAAAAAAAAGAGAGCTTATTTGTGCTTATATTTTCAAGGGGTAACTCTGTCTTTTGCCTCTGTAAAAGGCACTGAGGCTCACTAACCCATGAAGGGAATGGGCCAATTTCATACGAAAAGACTCCTGCTCGCTTCTGAGAGGCTGCTGGCCACGCTGCTCTACAGGAGCTTCTGAAATGCAATATATGATTGATATGGGTGTAGGGACTAGGGCTGCAACGAGGAGCGTGGTGCAGAGACGATTGGGAGAAGAGAAGAAAGCCCCAGAGAAAAGAAGAACTGGCCCCAAGTTAGTAGCTGTCTTGCTGAAGACAAGATCGTCTTGCTGTAGGAAACCATCGGGGTTATGCACAACTGCTCCTGCTCTTGCCACACTCCTGGCATTGCTCCAGAAGCTGTCTCAAGACACTTTGGAGAAGTTTCATTTTGTTTCTAATTTTTCCACCACCTCTGAGACATGCCTCCAAAGCCTCAGCTGCCCTCACCCCCACTTTTATCAACCCTGACTCCCACCAGAGCTGCAAGGAGCAAGCCCCAGAGAGCCCTGCCCCAAATCACTGCTCACTTCTTCCTGTCTTTTCAGAAACCAAGTCCTCAAGCCACAGAAGCTTTTGTGCCACTGTTACGTTTTAATCCTCAACCGATTTGTACTTGAATTATCATGTCACCTGAAAGCTGTTCTCGCTGAATGGTTTCGCTATAGCTGGGAAGTTCACAAGGCTGCGGGGGGGGGGGGGGGGGGCGCATTAAAAAAGGAGGGGTATGAATGGGATGAGCAGGCCCTGGGGGTACAGACCTGTCCTGAGCCACCTGTGTCTTACAATCCATAAAGAGAATTGTGCAAGAGCAACGCAATTTAAGTGGTAACTGAGATGTACAGATGAAAGTTAACTTTGTCCTATAGTTAAAATCATGGTGTAGCTGGGTACCCACTAGGCGTGAGCAAACCCCCCCCCCCAACATAGAAGGGTTTGTTCAACTGCCTTGCGAAGCAGGCCCAAGCCCGCCTTTTACTCTGGTTTAATTACTTTCCGTTGGCCTGTAATGATTCATTTCACCAGCTCTTATGAACTACATTATTTGTCTAAACGTTTATGGCTAGGTATATTTAATGCGCGTATCTGTACGTATGTATAGATGCACGCTAACTACATAGACACGTAAATAAGCACACACCGGGGTACGACGCTTTACAAAATGGCGCCCTGCCTCCTGCGGGGGCTGCGGGGGCGGGGCGCGCACAGGTCACGTGACTGGGAGAGGGGCGGGGCTTCCGGGGCAGGTGGGGCCCGCGGCCGCCGGCGGGGGCGGGGCTTCCGCAGGAAGTTGGGGGCGCGGCAGTTGGCGGGTCTGCGGTGGAAGATGTCGGCCGGCTGGCTGCCCTCCGTGCTCCTCAGTTTCCCGTTGCCGCGCCGACCTCCGGCCCTTCGGTCCTGTGAAGTTCAGCTGCTGGCAGTCTGTGTGCTGGTGTATACCGTCGCCTCGATTTGAGCTCTGTTGCGCTCTGTATGTGTACTTCGCCTTTTACTTTGCAGTTCTTTTCTCACAGGTCATGGCTCTGCGTGTTTCAGAGGATGCCGGCAGGTACATTCGCTATACCTCACTGCTCAGATCATTCGAGAGCGCTGAAGGCGTTATTTCAAGGCAAACTGAAACATCTTTTCCCTCTTCTGACCTCCCTTGTGTACTTCCCTAAGGTCCTGCCATCTTGCGCTGGTCTGCTACTATCTGTTAAATGTAGACCAAATGCTGAATTTCAGTGCCTTGTGAACTGACTGATGAATGTGGTGTCTCTGATGCTTGTTGTTGGTAACCTGGGTTCTGTAACGAACCCAGTGATGCAGAGCGGCTTTCTCAGACGGGTGATGTGATCACAGAGTTAGCTCCAGTAAATGTTATAGGCAGGGGAATGTGTAGTCGGCATGGTAAATCTCACTGAGATTTAGACACGATGTAAGTGAAAGGTTTAGTCCGTTTTAGGAAGGGACACCATCTCCACTTTTGGCAGACGTTAAAGGCCTGGGGTTTTATGGTTCTACATTTTGGACTTGGGTACCTAAATGACAGGCGGGCACATAAATCTAGCCACCTTGTAAATGCAGTCCTGGCTTTTCTATAGTTTGCAAAGTGCAAGTAAAATAAAAAAAAAAAGAATTATTTCCTCGATTGAAGTGGTCACGCTCTTCCTATCAATTTTTTTCAGGTTTTACAAAATTTTCAAATACGTAGGCAAAATACCAGTGCCATGGCATTGATAGTCTTCTCTCTTCAGCCTGCCCTCGCAGCCGTGCTGCGGGTGAATACACCAGGGACGTGGCGGAAAGCCCCCCAAAAAGCCGCCGTTAAACGGCGGCTGCGGCTTCGGCGCGGCGCCCGTTGGGGCAGCGAGCACGGCGCGGGGCTAACGGACGGGGCCGGGGGGGCGGAGCCCCGGCCCTCCGGAGTGGGCGTGCCTCCGCCTGGCGCGACCAATCAGATCTGCCGCGCCGCAGTGGGCGGTGCCCGCCCGTTGCCTTGGTGCCCCGCCCCGCCCCGCGCAGGGGGAGGGCGGGCCCGGCCCGGCCCGGCGCCTGCCTCAGTTGACCTGCCATCGCTCGTCCTTCCTTCTGCCGTCCGCCGCCCCGAGCCCGCCGCCGCCGCTGCCGCCGCCCAGCTGTGCCTGACCGGAAGGATGTGCTCCCGGAAATTCCGGCGCTGTCGCTGTGTGGGATAAACAGTAATGGCGGAGGCTGTGGCTCTAGGAACAACGGCAGGCGCCGCGGCGGCGACGGCCGCCGCCGCAGTAACAGCAGCGGCGGGAGCGACGGCCACGGCCTCGAGCCCCGCAGCCGCGCCGCCCCCCGCCGCGGGGCCCGGAGGGGGAGGGGGCGGCGGCGGCTGGACCAAGCAGGTCGCTTGCAGGTATGCGCTGTCCGCGGGGGGGAAGGGAGGGCCGGCTCCTTCCCCCTTCTCCCCCCCCCCCCGCGCCGCCTCGCGCGTGCCCCTGCCCCCCCCCCTCCGCGCGCACGTAGGCACGTCGATCGCCCTCCCTCCCTGCCCGCGCGGGGGCGCCGCCGTTGGCGCTGCCCCGGGCGCGCGGCGGGGCCGGGGGGAGGGGCGGGGGCACCTTGTCGGCGGCCGCGGGCGGCCTGCCGCAGCGCTCCGGGCACCGCCGCGCCCCGCGGCGGCTGTGGCGTGAGAGCGGCCGCCGCGGTGGGGGCTTGTGGGGGATGTAGTGAGGCGAGGGCGGCTCGTACCGGAAGTGCCGGCCCTTGGTATGCGCCGGAGTTGATCGCCTTCCGAGGCGGCGGGGGGGGGGGGGTCGTGGCGTGTCGGCTGTGTTTGGTTTAAGTGTGTGTGTGGTGGGGGGGGGGTGTCCTTCCTGGTCCATGGCGTTCCCGGTTCATCTGTGGACGTTGCATATCCCTTTGCAATCGCTGCTCTGCAGGCGTCGCTTAAAGGAGCGGCTGCAGTTGCGCATGCTGGCGGTTCCCGATGAGATGTGGAGAGCCAGGCTTTTTGTGTGTGCCTGAATAAACGTACGCTGTCGAACGAAAGACCTGTAACGAGCTTCCAGAGAATGCGATAAAGCAGGAAGTGTAAAACGATTAAATTCTTGTCCTCTTGAACTCGTATTTAATAACGTAAAAGTAATTGTAAAACATTGAATTAAAGGTTGATATAGCTAAAAGCTTGTATTTGTTAAATAAGGGAATGGGGATAACTTATGATATACTGAAAAATGTAAGGACTGCTGCTACTTCAGTCTTACATTAACATTCTGTATGCAGCATCATTTTCCGTTTGTATTTCTGACCATAATAAAATCTCATGAATCTCTTATATGGGAAAACGCAGATTATGTAGTGTGTCTTGTACGGCTTGCCAGATGGACTGTTTCTGAACTTACATTGCTGATCTTTTTGCAGATTGACTGTAAAACATGATTTTGTGAATATGGAAATATATTAGTTATATGATAATCTAAGATTGGTCTCAAAGAACGTCTCCTGATTTTTTTTTAAATAAAATCTCTAAATTACATTTATCTTGATGGAATACACTTGTCCAGCAATATATGCAAGCTATTTGGTAGCCTAAAAGAACATCCTGGGAGGAGAGAAAGAGGCTGTACACTTCAGTGCAATGTCTATTATCTCTTCTCCATATTTTTCCATTTATGCCAATCGTAGCTTCAAATAACGATATTAAGAACCGTTGTTTGACAATCACAAGAGCTTGCTGCCTGTCTCTTGCTTTTGTGCTGTTAAGCATGCCCTGAAGTATCTGAAGCATTCTTGTTAACTGTTGAGCGTTGTTTGTTTTGGCTAAGGTACTGTTAACGTGTCCATTTGAGAAACGCTGTTTCTGAACACTCTGTGAGAACTTCTTTCAGAGTGTTGCCTATGAATAACGAGGTTAATATTTGATAGGGGGCTGTTAAAAGTAGGTCAGTGATGAGGAAATGACTGGAAATTCTGCTTAGCTCAGCTTCAAGTGAGCTGCAAGGGCAGAGGTTAGTGCCCTTAATATGTAGGTTGCCTCATTATTTCTGAAGAGCAAAATGCTTAATTAAGGGTGAAATGTATTGGTGATACCTTTTTTGCTCAGGTAACAGACACAAAAACTAACAGTGACTGCGGTTGTTTATAAGCACTCATGTTCATCGGTGTCAGTACCATTCAATGAGTCTGCCTCACACACGTATATTTACAAATGCTTAAGATCAGTGGGAAGTTAAAGTTCCTCTTTGTAATAGTTATCATGCTTTAATGTGGGCTTAACCAAAAATAAGGTCTCGGCTTTAGATGTGAACTCTTCTTGATTCTTTTATTCTTTTTGAGTAATCTTTCTATTTATCCTATTGATTTTCTTAGTTGGCTTTCCAAGTTGAAGGTTGAATAGCTTTCCACAGATTTTAAAGTGGAATTGACAAACCATTTGGGAATGTCACAGAAACCCAGAATGGTTAAGGTTGGAAGGGACCTCGGGAGATCACCTAGTCCAGCCCCTCTGCTCAAGTGGAGTCACCTAGAGCACAGGATTGTGTCCAGATGGCTTTTGAATATCTCCAAGGGTGGAGACTCTACAAGCTTCCTGGGCAATTTGTTCCAGTGCTCTGTTGCCCTCTCTGTAAAGAAATTTTTCCTTATGTTCAGAATGTGTGATAAGAATATTGTTTTGGTTTTTTTCTTTATTTAAGTTTGGTCTCAATAGGATGTATTCCTTGTTGGCTTATGAAGAAACTGTATTTTTTAGTATTAACCATGTTTTGCCTTTGTGAATGAGTCTGAGGATTAAACTGTGGGATTTAATAGCTTTTCAAAATAAAAATTTTTCAGTGTAGTAGCTAGAGCAGCTTCTGTTTTGAGGAACTCTGCACAATTTCATTTGTTTAGAGGCTTTCTTTACTTGAATTGTCGTATGAGTGACAGTGGATGCTGCCTGAAACACTCCCTCTACGCTGGGAGGTAGAGAGTCTCTTCAGTATAAATACTTCACATTTTATGGCTGGTGAAAGAATATTGCTGTTTTATCAGCAGAAGTAGAAGTTCTAGGATTGGAAAAGTAAGTTCTTGCTGCTCCTTTGAATCCTTGGAATGATAAATTGGTTAGCTAACCAGTTTTGTTATGCCAGGTGTGATGTGTGTTGGCATGGATGATTCTGCTCTGGGAATGAGACACACAGAATAAAACGAAAGACTTCTGATTTTTCCTAGATTTCCAGTTTTGTGCACTTTACCCTTGTACTTGTTCTGAAGCTAAGGTTTAAAAGCCTGAGTGTAAAAACTATGAATTCATTGTGTTCCTTAACAAAGCATGAGAAACCCTTTTCTTACATTGCTACCGTGGTTTCATTTTTCCAGACTTCTGTGGTGTGTGGATACATAATCTTTCAATCTGGAATAAACTGCAGGGGGAAGAAAACTCAACGTCATAAGTACTTGTGATCCTTTCATTAAATGGTGTATTTGAAATAAGAAAAAGAACAGTAGTCTGTATTAAGCTTTTTTGTCCTTCCTGGTTTAGATGATTGTAAGGTTTTACAAAGCAGTGGTATAGCCAGATATATATATATCTGGTCTTTTTTTCCAGATTTCACACAGCATTGTTCTAACTGAATGAGTTGACTTTTATAGATCATTTCATTCGTGTTTTTAATAACTGGAAACAAACGAAAAACCCTGCACCAATTAATTGGTGCATCTTTCCTGTTCTTTCTGAGAACCTAGAACAAGTGTTTATCCCTTCTTGATAGGAAGAATCTGAATTGGTAAAGTATGCTCGGTCCAATATGATAATAGTGGTAAGGTGTGGAGCACAAACCTCTTAAAAGCCTGCTGTTATTGCCTCTTTTTAGCTGCTGTCTTTTAGACAGTACTAGTTCCTTGCTAAAGGAGGTTATGCGTGGGAAGGGATAGGGTATTGAGAGCTTCTTTTCTTTAAGGTTGCCAGTTTGTCTAGAATTTCTTCAGTCCCTCATTTGGCTGAGGGCCCTGTCTGCCATACTGGAACAGCATGTCTGGTCTGTTCCCTGCTACCTTCTTTCTTGGGAATTCTCAGTCTCCCTGTATGGCATCTAAAGAAGCTATTGAATGTAGCTGATCCTTATCCATTCGTCAATTATGGAAATACATCTATTTTTGTAGGGGACTCAGGTTTATTGCCAAGTATGGTATTCTAATTTGGCAAAAACAACAATTTAATAAACAAAATGATGTGACCTGGACCAGAAGTAAATGACCCCAAAGTTAAAAACAAACAAACAAAAAAAAATCTCCCCCCCCCCCCAACACGCACCTAAACAAGCAAACCTATTACAAGATTCAAAAGCTATGAGAATGAAGGGTAGCATATGTATTTTGCTAGTAGCTAAGACTTCTAAAATACAGAAAGAAGCTTTCTGGAAGAGGCTAGTACAGGTTTAGGCTGTAGTTATCTATGTTCAAAACTGCATTGCCTTCCTAATAAAGGTGGTTGCAAATGCTGTTGCTCCAGCTTTATGTCAATTGACGGAAGTAATATTCTTTCCCACTTGGCGGGAGGGGGGAATCTTCAGTAGATTATTATAGATATTCTTTAACACTTAGAGTGGGAAAAAAATGATCTTCAGTAGATTATTATACTGTAAAGCACCCCTAAAATCAAGGTCACTGAAACCTGGATAAACTATAAAATTTTAGATATTCCAGTGATCTGGTTGTAGCCTCTGTAATGCCTGTGCTGTCTAAAGCTACTGGAGAGCTGACTAGTTTTGTAATCTTGGGCAAATATCTTACATATACTTTTCAAAAAAAAAAAAAAAAGACTTGAGGCATTTACAGGTGCAAAACCTGATTTCTGTGACTTTTTTTAGGCACCCAGCCCCCATGAAAATCAGGATTAGTTGAAACATTTTTTTCACTGATACAATGCCAGTGCATGCAATTATTACTTCCTGGATGAGCATTGGGTGTATTGTACCACTTATGTGTTGTACAGTCACGTAGTAAACTGAACTAGGGAGCTGATTTGGGTTTAAAAAAGGGAGAAAAACAAAACACAACACGGCTTTTTTTCCTTGGCTGGACCCAGATCAGTTCTGTAGTCTGATTCCCTGTGCAGCCTCACCAATTTATGCTAGTATAACTGAATGGGAAAGGCAGAGAGCATTGCTGCAAGAATAAATACTTGTTGGAGGATAGCATCATAGATGCTTTAGAGAAAAATCTGTTATGTACCTGTCTTGATCCAGTGTTACTCTTTCAAATGAAATGATATGTATTCTCTATGTATTTGACCAAATGCAAATTTCAAATATTCTTTTACGTATCTTTGAGCATGGCACATAATCTGTTATTTTCAGTGCCGAGAGTCATTTTTCGCCTGTATCCAGAAACAAGAGCCTGGTATTGCTGGCATGTAAAGTTATAATTAAATTAAACACTCTATGTGGAAAGGTGCTTTCCAACAGAATTTTTGTTACCTTTCTAGGCAAAATTAATGTAGAACACACATCTACTGAGAGGGAATCTCATCAATGTATACAAATCTCTAAAGTGAGGGTGTCAAGAAGATGGAGCCAGACTATTTTCAGTGGTTCTCAGCGACAGGACAAGAGGCAACGGGCACAAACTGAACCACAGGCAGTTCCACCTGAACATGAGGAAAAACTTCTTTCCTGTGAGGGTGACAGAGCACTGGCACAGGTTGCCCAGAGAGGTTGTGGAGTCTCCTTCCCAGGAGATATTCAAAACCTGCCTGGATGCGATCCTGGGCAGTGTGCTCTAGAGGACTCTGCTTGAGCAGGGCGGCGGTTGGACTAGATGATCTCCAGAGGTCCTTTTCGACCTCGGCCGTTCTGTGATTCTGTGACATACTTGGTGCTGTAACATGCTTACAGGAAGAAAGGCAATTTTAGCCAAAATTGCAATCTTATGTGTAAAATGTAAACTTCCTTAAGTGACCTTAAAGATTAATCATCTTACCCCTTAAGGGAAATAAAAAGTTGGTGCAATCCTTAGACGAACACGTTTTTGTGCCCTCCCCCCACGTTCCTGTTTGAATGATACCGAGTTTGCTGGGAAGGAATGCTGGTCTTGAAAAGTGACATGTGAATGATATTCTAGCTCATGGCTGTTTCAGGTTTCCCACCGCCCACTCCCCCCCCACCCCTAACATACCCTACCATCTTGATGTAATGAATTATGACAACTTTCAGGATTGCCATGCATGTGTATTTGCAGAGGATCTTCTAATTTAGGCTAGCAGAGAAGGAAAGGGACTTGGGAGCGCTCTCTGATCAGCAACTGGGGAGCCTGAATCTGAGTCTTATGTATTTAGGATCCGTTATGTTGACCAAGTACTTTTTTAGCAGAATTTCTCATTTTAAGCTGATGCCTTTCTTTTAGTTGCTTATTTCCCCTCTGGTGATGCACCAGCACTCTGTTGGCTTAAGTCATTGAGTGGCTGTGCAGTAAGTCTGAACAGTGATCTGATCTAGATTAAAAATAACCATGTGGGCAGCAAAAGGAATATCGGGTTATATCTGAAGCAGTTTCCTGATCTGAGTCAGCAGGTGGCTATGAAATTGCGTACTCCAACACATGAGGGAAGCAGTGCAGTTTGGAAATAAACAAAGGGTGAAGCTAACAGTTGTTGAAGTACTAGTGGCAAACGCTTACCCTGAATTATTTTTGACCCTGCCAATTTAACTCCCATCCCTTAAAGCAAACCAGAAATTGCAGTTATGTTGTGGTTCAACACATTCGTTTGTGGAGTGTGCTTTTTTTGTTTGTTTGATTGTGTTTTTAGGAGGTGGGGAGGGCTAATTATAGTGTGGCATGTGCTGGCATGGCTGTTTGTGTAGCCACCTGGCAAACCTGACCAGAGCAATCATCTATCTGGGGAGAAAATTTTGCAAACTGAGGTCTGATTTATTGTTTATTTCTATGTAGGATCACGTTTCTAATCTGGTTTACTATGTGGCTTTAGTGTACAGACAGATGATAGTTTTGAGGTGTGAATTGCAGCCTGGTTGTAAGTGTCAACTGGTAGCTTATAGGTTCTGCTTTAGGTTCTTAAGTTCGTAGTATGTTGAATACGCACACCACTGGGCAATTAGCCCTCTTAAGGCTGGCCTTAAGTTTCATTATATCCCTAGCATCTCTAGTATTTGACTACAAATGTAGAAAGAGACTAGGTTGAGCTGTGTTGCCATAAAGTGGGCATCTCTGTTGCTGATTTTTTCTTCCCCGGTTAATTCAGCTGTGAGGCTCACGTAGTTGTAGAATGTTTGAACTTTTAAAGGATGTTAAGACTGAGGTACTACCGTTTTCCAGGGGAGTCTTTATAGAGTATGGCAAGCACTCAGTATTTTAGAAGCTGATTTTGAGTATGCCTGAAAAATGTACTTGTTTTTCATTGCCTAAGTAAATATTAATTTCTATCTTTGTATTTTAGCATCTTCATGCACTTATGCCTCATGTTCTTTAGCCTTCTTTTCACCTGTAGTAGAAACTTGATTTTCCTCTCTTTGTACTTGTTGCACTTTTAATTCATATCTGTTCAATGGCATGTTAATTTAGAAGTCTATTCACTTGTAACACATAGTAATAGCTATGCTAGTTGATTTTGTCTGAGCGTTGCCGTCATTTAAATTACTCTGTGGTCTGCCTGAGGCAGTATTAGAATCATGCAAACTAGAGGCTAGAATTACAATGCTCCTGATATTGAGCTTCCTTGTCATGCTATACTACTTAGAGTAGATTATCACTGTGGCAAATTATTTAATCTCTAGTTTCTTGTTTGCAGCTCATTCTGGAGATTACAGTAAGTAATCCTTACCAGCAATGGAAGAAAAAAACAAACTTCTGAGTTAGGTCCGCTTGCTGGACGTTCATTCATTTTATTTATTAACTGAAGAGGATGAGACAGCTAGGATAAGAATTTCTTCCATGTTTGTTTATCTGCTGTAAGCTGATGAAGTGAACAATACCCTATTTGGAGAGACAACTCTTCCTCGGTTAGCATTTTGTGGGTTTATGATTTTGTTTTGTTGGGTTTGTTTCCCCTTGTCTCAGAATATCTTTATCTCATTGGCACAATACTGTCAACCTTTTCATTGTGAAATATAGTTGCAGACGTGCTATAGGAACTGCTCCATTTTTATTGTGATTCATAGAATTTCCTCATAGTCTCAAGACCTTTGTCAGTGATTACCACCCCGTTTGGAGACAAGGGATCGCACAGTACTATATTGCTTAGGCGTTATCCTGAGGATAACCATAAGAGAAATCCTTCATGAGAAGGGAGAGAGGTTCACTGAGGGCATCCCATTTTAATAGATTTTTCCACTGGCCTTCTTATTCCAAGTATAATGAAATTATTGTAACTGCAGTAAAGCTAAGTTGTATCACACTTTAGCCAAGTCATGTTAACATACTGTGCTCCTTCCTATCTAGTTGCAAATGAAAAGTAAAATGTTGATATGAAAGAGCGTGAGTTACGTTATTCAGTGAAATTTTCACTTTATCTGACTTGCTAAAAATATAGCAGTCTGACTAAGTGACCAGCAGTTCATGCAGTTGAACTTCAACTCTGCTTTAACACTTTTTAAGTCTTGGAGCGTTGACTTGAATGTGCTGCTTTGCAAAAAGCTAACCTAATCTTAACTCATGCTGCTGAAAGGTGATCCTGCCGTCTCTGCTGCTGGCCATATTGCAGTGTGGCTGCAGTCAGCTGTGTAGGAGGACCTGGTCCTGCTGACTGTGTAAGCAGTAGTACAGTGCAGAACAGTGGAGACGTGTGGCAGGAGTGTAAACTGTCCCTTTCAGCAGTAAGATAGACTTGGATGGGTATAATCTGCTTCTGAATCTGCACATGAGTAGTGTTGTATAGACAGGTTAAGAACTTGTATGAGACCTAAACCCCTTAACCCCTTTTTTTTTTTTTTTTGTAAGTGCTAGTCTTTGATATTTTCGGTGAGTTCGAGTTTGCAACTTATTTGATATGTCAGGGGCAATGCTTTTCTTTCTAAACTAAAGTATTAGTAATCATGTTGATAGCTGCAGTTGTTACATAGATTTTTCTTGTTCATATTTCTAACTTGGTTGGTCAAAATATACTTTAAGGTGTTATATTTTCAGTTGTTGTTTTGATATGAGCATATGGAGTCTAAATAGTTACAGTACCTTAATTGTAAAGAAGCTAGGTTAAAAAAGAAGCTAAAAAAGAAAAGAAGGTTTTAAAGAAGCTTTAGGTTAAAACTTAAACCAAATGAGAAAAACGCTATTCTGTTTTCCTGAATAGTTGAATTGGAGGCTACTTAATTAAACTTGCATTATTTGATGTGTTAAAATGCAATGATTTCTGTATGCTTGTAACTTTGAGTTTCTGGGTTAATTTGAACTGCAGTATTGCATCATCTTGAATTCCTTACACTCCTGAAGATGAATAGAGGACTTCTAACATGAGGCTAAGTAATAAATAATATATGAAGTAGGATGCTTTCGTCTAGATAGAGCAAAAAGCAATGTCCAATACTGATGTACTGATTGAAAACCGGTGTGACTTGGAAACTGACAAAACTGGTAGCATTTGGTAAACTGTGCTCAAAACTTTGAACGCGTACTGCATTCTTTCAAGACAGGCAGCACAGTATCGAAGCAGAGTGCTTCTAATGATTTCTAGCCCCTATAGCAAAAATTGATGCGTGAATTCTGTCAAATGTAACCATCCGTTGCAAACATGATTTGCATTCTTGGAGAGGAGGTTACTGCTGATTGAGTTGGTCATAAGTTCAGAATAGATTTAAGCCCCCCAGAAAGCTCATTTAAGGCATGGCTGTTTTCGCTTTGGAATTTGGTAGTGGGCTTCTGTTATGTTTCTGTTGGTGTTGGAACACTGCAGCTACTAGTAAGACTTTGTCCCCGCTGGCTTACTCCAAAACCTTTTTCCGCTCTGCATCACAGCCTGGGATAAGATTTGCAGTTTTTGACGGGCTTTTTATAAGCATAAGTCCGTAAATGTGCCGTCTGTTAGAGTAGCTATGGCTAAGGCTTCCTCTGTTCTCAGACTTTCTTATTTGTATGTTTATACTGGGATACGCTCTTATGAGTCATTAGTGTGATAATGATGTTCTTATTTCAGCATACCGTCATGTATAAAATAACTCATCATCCAAATACTGTGTGTACAGCTTCAATTATTTTCCTTAATTCATGACCATCTTCTCTCTTGCAGATATTTCATGCATGGAGTTTGCAAGGAAGGAAGCAACTGTCGCTACTCCCATGACCTCTCCACTAGTCAGTCTGCCATGGTGTGCAGGTATTATCAGCGAGGATGCTGTGCTTACGGAGATCGTTGCAGGTAAAGAAATGCCATTGACTCTATTTTGGGGGAGTAATTTCCTTTAGAGTCCCTGAGTAGAAAGCTCACAGCAAGACAGTGAACAAATCTTGAAGTATTTTCCTCCTCCATTCCAACATCAAAACTGTATAAAAATTACTTCTTTTTGCAGACTACTTTATCTTGCTAAATACTATAGTGTTTGCTTTGCAACATAAATAGGCAAAGGTGAGGCAAAAAGAGAGGAAATAACTGGTTTTCATAAAATGCTGCCTGTACAAATTGTCCCTATATTATAAAAACATAACATCACCCTCAAATTATAAGAAAAAGCATGAACACAGGAAACTGTAAAGCTTTGCTACACTGTGAAAGCACCAAAGGCTTAGGGATATTCTACGTCATCCTCAGTCAACTTTATTACAATTTTATAGCAGTCTTAACATTGACAGCTGTTATGCATGAATAAACGTTTGCATCATGATTTTATATAGTACATCATAGTTAGCTTTACTTTCATGTTCATTGTACAGTTTCTATGTATAAGAAAGATAACCCTCTGTATATCTGCCAGTGCTGCTTTCTGGAAGGCCTGCTTTTAACATTTGTGCTTCACAGCTTGGGTTTCAAAGCTGACGTTTGGTTGGGAGCATCTCTTTAATATACAAGAACTGTGATGCTTCATCTCTTTGTTTTCAGTCTGACACAAGGAAGATGAATCACAGTTGCTTAAAAGTTTCATATAATCTCCAATAATTCCTTCCCTTCCTCCTTGAAATCAGTCAGCATCTAGCATATCTAAGACTTCATGGGAAAATAAATCACAGGTCTGCCTTTGTAGTCTACCAGTTGCTGGAAGACAGATTTTTGAGGGAATTGGCATCTTCTTGGTGGTGGTGCATAGGGACTTACAGGGTTCTGAGCATCACTTTCCCCAATAAGTTGCAAGAGACATTAGGTGTAGTTCCTAAAGTTGAGCATAAAACCTGAATGAGGCAAGGTGCTAAGATCGAGACAAAGTATCAAAGAATCATTTAGGTTAGAGGAGACCTCTGGAGGTCATCTAGGCCAAATCCATCCTGAAAGCAGGGCCAGCTTAGCTTAGGTTGTCCGGGGCATTGTCCGGTCAAGTTTTGAGCGTCTCCAAGGATGGAGGTTCCACAGCTTCTCTGGGCATCTGATCCAGTGTTTAACTACTCTCCCAGTGACAATTTTTCCTAATATCTAATGGGAATTTACCTTGTTGCAACTTGTGTCCATTGCCTCTTTCCCTATCACTGCACTTCTACAAAGACGCTTGACTGTGGCTTTTCTAGGCCCTCCCACTAGGTGGTTGAAGAGAGCAGTATCTCCCTGTAATCTTCTCCTCTAAAAGGTGAACAGACTAATTTTTCTCATTGGGTAATACTACATGTGTATGATAGCTGTAGGATGAGTCTTGGACGTACTTGAAGTACATTCTATGTAAGTTAAGTAAAAATCGTGCACGTTGTTCCATTTCCTACAAAGTCATTGAACGCATTCCACTTCCTTAAGCAGTGCTTACAGATTACACAAGTGGAAGAAGCACTCCTTTATAAAGGGTCGTCAGTGGCTTTCTCTTCAAAGCCAATTGTAGGTCCTCCTGCAAAATGGTGTGTTATGTTTTAATCAACGTACTTCCCATCCATAAGGCTGCTGAGTAGAGATGTTTCTCATCAAGAGTTGATATGATGTGTTTTATCTTGTTAGATATGAACATACCAAGCCACTGAAACAGGAAGAAGTGACTACTGTGAATCCAGCTGCAAAAACTTATCCCTCAGTATCCTCAGACCTTGCATCACTTCCTGAAACAGCTGAAGAAAGTAGTGCTGAGACAGAGGTTGAAAATACAAATCTGGCAGCTGCAGGAGTAGGTGCTGAAGACTGGGTGAATGCTGTAGAGTTTGTCCCTGGGCAGCCATACTGTGGACGTGGTAAGCTGATCATGGGATAACGGTAAATTTCTGTTGTGGGCCAACAGTTTATACTTAACGGGTGCATTTATTTTAATGCTTTTGTTTTTGTTGAGTACAGCTATTCATATTTATGAATTGGTTAAACTGATCTATCCTTATGTTTTGCCTGCACTCTCTAGCGTGGGAAGGACAGCCACTCCACATGGGCTACTTTTGCTGTCCTGATGTTCTGAAACTTTAGGCTTAGTCTCAGCATACCCCTATTCCACTTGTTATGCATCTGAATGGCTTAGTGAATGTCCTTTGAAGCTTAGTTTATTTTCTTCTCCTATTGTATATGTAATGTTTGATGCAATTTGAATGTGACTGCACTGGAAAGATAATCTGCTGCCTTTTGATTTTTTTGCAATCTCCTAAAGGCTTTCGAGAGGAGGTGCAGATTCCTATAGAATGAACTGAAGCCTAGTGCTTGCTTTCATGAATCCCATAACAATTCAGACCAGAGGCTGAAAATCATTATCTAGTTACCTTTCTGAGCCTTGACTTTAATCTATGTTCTGTGCAGAAAGACAGCTCACAGACTTCAAACTTAGGTGAAAAGTGAGCTGTGTGTGTTGTTTACTTTAGCACAGTTTTTGATATCTGGCTCTGTACAAGTGAAGACTTAAGGCTACGTTATTCAAATAATGGCTTGGATCCAAAATGGACAGCCTGTGTCCAGAAGATTCTGAAGCTGTGTCATACAGTGCTCAGATCATACTCCTTTGCCCCCACAGCACTACTCGGATTCTCAGATCTGAAAAGAGGTATTACTTCCTCGAAGTTAGAGGGTGCTGCTGGAACCTGCTCTGGTTTGGCTGGAGGAAGAACGGAGAGGAAGGGAACGGTCTAACAATGTTAACGCTTAGCTAGTCTTGGAGAGAAGATAGATTAAGAATTTGTTCCATCTCTCTGTGACTTGAGTGTAGTCCAAAGGAATAAAGACTTGTCTCCCACCTTTCAGTGTGTCACCTTACTGTCCTAGACGATTCAGTTTCTGTGTTTGAGCCAAAGTGTATATATATTTTTAAATCTCCTAATCTAATTGGAATCCTTCAGATTGGAAGGGACATCTAAGTTTCATATAGTTCACTTCCTGTTCAAAGCAGGGTCAGCTAGATGAGGTTGCTCAGGGCCTTGTCCAGTTGAGTTTTGATATCTGCAAGGATAGATTCCACAACTGCTGGGCAACTGTTGCTGCTGTTTGACTTCTTTCACAAAAGCTTTTCTGTAATTTCTAATTAGATTTTTCCCTACCTCAGCTTGCGTTCTGGCTCTTGCTCTATTGCTTTGCACATCCAAGAAGAGTCTGGCTCCGTTTTCTCTGTACTCTTCCCTTAGGTAGTTGAAGACAACAATAAGATCTCTTCTTTAGGGTGAGCAAACCCAGTTTGCTCAGTTTCTTTTCATGTATCACGTGCTTCAGCTCCCTAATAGGGTGCGTGGCTCTCCGCTGGAATCAGTTCATTAAAAGAACTCAGGCTGTGTAAACTAACAAATATATTGTCTAGTCTTACAGGAGCGCTGCTGCTTTCTCCTTGAATTCCTGAACCATAAGAGCACTGCGTTACCCCTTTAACCCACTTTGTTTTACTGAAGCATTTCTTTTTTTCTAGTGGGTCAGGTGTATTTTAATGGACGCTCAGGGCTGCCACAGCATAAGAAACATTCTCTTCTCTGAATCTTGCTGCAAATTCACTTTGTTTCTTATCCCTTGAAATGTGATGTATTTTCACATACAAATGTGCTCAGCTGTTTCTGTGCAGTGCAGTGCTATGTGATGCTAATTCCCATGGCAATTTCTTCTTAAAGCTGCATGTTAAAAAAACTTCCAGAAGCCTTTGCATTTTAAATTATTTTCTAAAATACTGAAGATTCAAGGTTGGCAATTTAACCTTGCATAGCTTAGGCTATAATGCTCATCTTCTACTATGAGGCAAGGCTTTCTACTAATGCAGATGATTTTCCAATTCGGGACACTTGATATCTTGAAGATGACCTTAATGCCTAGCAAATAAAGTTCTTCAAGCGTTGGCTTATTTTGAAGTACAGGTATGCACCATTTCCATATTTGTTCTGCTGTTACTACTGCTGCAAGATATTCTGGAATAACTGAGGGAGGATAGAAAGGCAGAAATATAAGAAATGCTCAGAATTGAGTGGCTGTTTCCTGCTGCTATAAGTTGAAGGTACTTGTCTTTGCTAAGTGTGTCCCAGTGTGAAAGCAGGTGTTGTATAAATGGAGGATAATGAGTTTGTTTATACGGGATGACTTTCATTCAGTCATGTGAGGCATCTGAGATCCATCTTATATCCATTCATATGTTTTCAAACAGAAGACTTACTAGGAGGGAGTCCTTTCCCTCGAATTCTGGAAGTTTGGATTTCCAAAACGGTGGTCATGGAGAAATATGGGGTTGGGGGAAGGGGTCAAGAGAAAAGAGAAGCAGAACTGCAGATTAATCAAGAAGTTTGATCAGATTCCATAAAGATTTTGAGTCCAAAAGGAGCAACAACAAAAAGGACACTCTTACTAGAGTTTCAAATTTATCTACTGTAATATTCTCATGTTTTGAGAGGCACCTGCTTGTGATTTCGGCACAGAGGGGAGATTAGGAGTAGAGTTCACCCTTTAAAAGCACAGGGAAGGAGATTTTTGAGTGGTGACTGTAAGAGAATGGAAGATTCTGTTTTGTATCTGGTCCAAGACTTAATATGCTTCCTCAAATAATGGTGCTGTAGAGACTCAGGATTGGTCTGGAGGCACTGTACTCAGAAGTCTTAGCAGCCTTTGAAACTAATATTCCTGACTGTCAAAGAGTGAGTCCTTGGTTGTCTTTGCTTTTTGAGGCAAGCAATGTGTATCTAACCCAACTCTCTTCCCGTTCAGATTCTGTCTATTGAATTTTTGCAGAAAGTGGAGATAGCAAGTGTCTTTCAGCGTAGAGGAATTTTCATTTTTCTTTTTAATAAAATGTTGGACCTGTCAACAGGAAGGAGCAGCTCAAAGTTTGTGAGGATAGCTACTATTAGAATTGCCTAGCCAAATATACCTACCTTATTTTATAAACTGAAGCAGATAAGGTTTCTTATGGAAGAGATCTGAAGTTAAACTTTCTGGAGTAGATTTAGTGGAACAAAAGTAGTCTGAATAATCCTTTTAATAGCTGCAAATTTGAATGTGGCATAGACTGAAGCTGGAGAAGGCCTAGTACATCTTGAAAGCAAATACTTTTTCCTTTCTAGGCACAGTTTCACCTTGACAGATTAGATGATATCTAATGCCTTACATGAGTTTTTTCAGAACTTAAGAGAAATCCCTCCCCCTGTTAACATAGTAATTTCACTGTCATCCATTTTAATGGGAGGTGGTAACCACGTTCCTTTCAGAGTATGTAGGTTTTAAAAAGCTGCATGATTTGAAGAGGCTTTTAAAACTTCTACAACAAAGGTGCTACAGCTTTTGTGTGACTCTATATAGCAGGTAGCACAGACTAGGGGAGGATCTGTAGAATGAAACAGCTGGGCTCAGGCTCCAACACTGCACTCTGTGGGGTTGTTCCTTGGCTTGTTTTTTACTTTGCATTAGCTGTGGTCTGGTTCTATGGGCTGAATGTTTGCTTGCAGCTCAAGCGTGTTAGGTGAGCTCCTAGAACATGTCTGTTGGTTTGGCTTGATCTAAAAGGTATCTAGTTCACGTACTCGGAGATGGTTCTGCTGTGTGAATCAAAGCACAGCAGGTAGGGATTAATTGTACAGAGATTAGTTTCAAAAGCATGCTCCTGATGCACATTAAAATGCTAAGGTCGATACATCGTGTGAGACTTGTACATTATTGCAGGGAGTTTTGAAGGTGACTTGGGTGTTGGGGGGGAGGTGCACGCAAGCCAATAAGATAGTGTAATACAGTGCCATCGTCATAACTTTTGTCCCTGGTGTGAGTTTAACCATATTGTCTGTGAAACGGAAAGTGGGAAGTTATCTCCAGCAGGTGGTTCCTGGTAAGGTTAGCGGTTTTGAAAATAGCAGACAAAATCACAGAGGTAAATACTCGGAGGGATGTTGAATTTGGAGCTACTGAGGCAATGGGTCCTGTGAATCAATCAATCAATCAATCTCTCTCTCTTTCAAACACGATGCAAAACCATGTAGCAGATACAGTACAGTAGATATAGGAGGATATGTATGCAGCGCTTTAGATGATGGAAGCAGTGAGATATTCAGAAGTAGAAATACTACTGTCCTTTCTATTTCATGGAAATGCAGCTCTAGCTGAAGGGAAGAGTCAGTGCTAAAAGAAGGCTGGAAGTGGGGAAACTAATACATCATTTTTAGCATATTTTCCTCCCTCTTACCATACCGTACTATAGAAGTACCTAGAGTCATTATTAAAGATTGACATTTATAGAGCTGTATCTTACATCTAGGCAACAAGAACAGGTTGTCCTTTTTTGTCAACGGATGGTATTGTGGACAAGGCTGGGATTTATCAGCATTGTGCTTGTTGATTTTAAGGGTTTGTGAGGATTTTTTGGTTATGTGACTGTTGAGATTTTTTTCTGTGCCAAGATTTGAGAGCTCTGCTCTCCCCTTCTGTGGGCCAGCATTGGAAATCGATGAGTTTCTATATCAGTCTTTGAGGATAAGATTTCTCAGCCTTTATTCTCGAAGCACCTCAAGCGTTATGTTTTTTTATGAATAAAACACATACTAGATATGATTTTGATTAAAAGATAGCCTTCGGAGGAGTGCAAAAGACTCGATAAACTTTTTTCTACTAAGAGCTTTAACTGTGCATCTGACTTTGAAGTATACGTTTTGCAGGGATACAAGATTACCTTCAGCAGAAGATCATCTTACCAACCCCATTAAAAGAAGTACTGTATCACTTGATCCCTTTGAAACTCAGCTGTGTTTATTTGGCTATTAGGTTTCTGTCCACAGATACTGTGATCCACTAATAACTCTTCTCCCTCAGTTAGGGTCGAACAAGACTTCATAAAAAGTTATATTAAGCAACTAATAAAAAAGTTTGTAACAACATTTACTAGAAAAAAACACATTGGCAAAATGACAGTCAGAGGAATAGAAACCGAGTGATAGTTGTGGTTTTGTTGCTTCTTTTGGGAGAGAGACAGTGGATCTCAAACAAGCCCCAGTGGGGGAGGGGAGGAGGATTTCAGTCAAGGAATGCAAGTTTTCATATTATAGCTACTGAAAAAAATTTTTTTTACAGCTAGACAGAAGAGTAGGTAAACGATTAGTGTTACTTTTTTCAGTGCCGGTTCATAGGAATTCGTGGGGAAAGGAGGTAATGAGGATTTATTTGCTCTTTTGGTTGGGAACTACTTACTGAAAATCAGCAGACTGACAGTTCAGTTGTTATTCTGTCACTCACTTCCTTTTGAAAAGTATGCTTCTAGCAGGCAGACTGATCCAAGTTCAGCATGACTGAAGTTTAAAATAGAAGATGGTTCTATGTAAGAGAAGTCAACAAGAAAAGGCTTGAACTTACTTTGAGGGTTAACGTTTTCCTACGCTAATCTCAAATACCTGCTTCTCCCTTGAAACTGTGAACTCTCCAGGACCTGATTTTTTTGGTTTTTCTTTGTGTCCGAAAGCTAACAGGCTGATAAATGCTTGTCTTGCATCTTTGTTCCATGATGATGAGAACTTTGTGTGTGAGCATGCAGCTTCTGGTTCTGTTTGAGGAAGAGCCTGTCTGCCTTTACTTGTACTGATCCAAATGTGCTTTTAATAGATAGTAATACTTAAAGTAATACTTACTTCTCTAAGTCTAGTACTCATGATGCTTATAGAAATTACATTTTCATTGCAT
This sequence comes from Struthio camelus, assembly GCF_040807025.1. Classification (NCBI taxonomy): domain Eukaryota; kingdom Metazoa; phylum Chordata; class Aves; order Struthioniformes; family Struthionidae; genus Struthio; species Struthio camelus. The sequence goes on along the minus strand of NC_090942.1, from coordinate 65,051,037 downwards.
AGATGACTTTTCACTCTTGTAACAGCTACTGGTTATGTAAATGAAGTCCAGTTGCTGTTTTTAGTGTTTACTCTGGTTTGCTCTCCTCCATTTGTTAAGTTATATTAAATTTCAAATTGACTGTTTTTTGTCTTGTAACTTAGTTTATCACCCTACTTATGTAATGATCGCAAAGTACTTTTTGACTTGTGTTGTCACAGACAAGCATATGTTCAAGATCCACAAGAAGTGGTAAGCAGAAGCTATCTAAATAGGGCAGCAAAACAAACAGATTTCAGTTCAGTTTAGATGTAGGTAGGGTTCCTAGAAACTCTTGAGTTTATTTTCCTTGGGCTTTTGCAAAATTGATGGCTAACTTAGAATGCTGTGGAAATATCCTGAAGTTTAGAGTTTCTTAAAACTAGGTTTACTTGCCTGACTCAGACTGACCTTTTGATAGGGCCGGACTAGATATCTGTTTAGCCGGAATGGTTTTTCATTCTCTTGACTGCTCTTCTGACTACCTTCTGAATCGGAGGCTGATGCTATAAAGGGATTTTCTGAAGCTTTTGCTTTAGTTAGATCCTTCTCTAGTTAGGACAGTGGTAGTTCTTGTTTGATTTGATTTGTTTTGCTTTGCTTTGCTTTTTTTCTTTTTTTGATACCTAGAATTGAATTAGTTTGGCAAGGGGATGTGGTCACAGCTCTTGTATCATTAATACAGCATGGGAGTCTAGAACTGAAAGTTGTTTCAGTTCTTTCAACAACAATGCGCTAATCAACCTGTGCTTAAGGAACTGCTGATGTGGTATTTCCAGACCATGTTTGGTTATGCTGGGTACACCTTTATCGCTTCAGTTATGCAATTTCTGGGGGAAAAGCCTGTTAGTTTTAGCTAGCGTCAAAATGATTTACAAAGCAATGAGATTTGTAACCTTATTTGTAACCTTTGTAACCTAAAGGATTTCTTTACATTAAAACAACGTATGCTCATCCCCAGTGTTCTAAATATGAACGTGTTGCTGACTGTCTTTAATTTTGTTCCCAGCTGCCCCTTCCTGCACTGAAGCACCCTTGCAGGGAATGGTGATTGAGGAAGAATACGAAAAGCAGCAAGCAAATGTGGAAATAAAGAAGCAGCTGTGCCCCTACGCTGCAGTAGGCGAATGTCGTTATGGAGAAAATTGCGTTTATATCCATGGGGATGTGTGCGATATGTGTGGATTGCAGGTCTTGCATCCAGTTGATGCTGCACAGAGATCCCAGCACATAAAGGTAAGCAAACAACTGTCTAGTGTTAAACAGCTTTAAGTTATTGCTTCCTAGCTCCCTGCAATCTCTTACCGCTAATTCCCTTTCATTTAAAGGTGCATGCAGGTCAGGCAGTGAACGAAATTCCTGTTGTAAACTGAACCATTTCCTGTCAGGGCCATATTCAAAAGTAGCTGGGTATTCTTATCTATGCTAGGAGAGAAGTCTGCATGAAGATGCTAAACCTTTGTTCTCTGCCTAATAAAACTGGATAGTCTTTTAGATCGTCTTTCTCGTTTGTAAAAGCAATGTTTGCGCTTGTCTGAGGAGAGGAATTTGAACTTTAAGTTGATTGTTCCCCGCTATCTAAGCTGGGGGGGGGGGGAGTTGTGTATGTATGTTTGGGTTTTTTTGTTGTTTGTTTTGTTTTTTTAATTTAAGATAAAGACTTTGCAACTTAATATTTCTTTCACTGTGGAAAATGGCAAAGTAAACTTTAAAACTGAGTCTAAAAACCTGTTTAGAGTTCACCAGGTGACCAGCTGTCTCTGTAGTTGTTTTCTTTGTCTCTCCTTTTCAGTCTTGCATTGAAGCTCACGAGAAGGACATGGAGCTTTCATTTGCTGTCCAGCGTAGTAAAGACATGGTGTGCGGGATATGCATGGAGGTGGTGTATGAGAAAGCTAATCCTAGTGAGCGCCGCTTTGGGATCCTCTCCAACTGCAGCCATACTTACTGTCTCAAGTGCATCCGCAAGTGGAGGAGCGCTAAACAATTTGAGAGCAAGATTATAAAGTGAGGCACTTTCCCATTTCGATTGTGCTTTGTTACTATGGAAGAACTTAGTAACTTATGACAACTTGCAACAAACTCCCCCCTGCACAGAGACTGCATTTAAAGCATACTAACTTTAGTTTGGAACTGAAGTAATTGTTAGGGATAATATTTACACTCTGATTTGGTTAATACGGATTAAGTTTGCAAAGCTCACTTAATGGTAGAAAATGACTTTCATTTAATTAGTAGTGTGTTGTCCAGTGGTTACTGTTTACATCTTGGACACCCAGCCAGGATTCTGAAAACAGATTAACCAGTTCAGAATGTATGCTTCTTAATTCATTGCTGCCTTAGTTCATTAGTCAGTTGGCAAACCATTTCTCCATTTAAAGGCTGTTCTAAAAGAAAAAATTAAAAATCCCATCCAATAAATACAGAAATCAAACAAAAATAAATTTATTTAATTCTAAAGAAAAAGGAGTCTGTGTGAAGTGTTTTTTCAAGCTTTTTTGAGACAAGCTGACCAGCTGCCAAGTTGAATTCTAAAAGAAGAGAGTTAAGGGTGTCTTCGTGTGTAGGAGAAAATCTAGATTGAAAAGTCCATACAGCAAGTGTGTGGTACAATACACCTTTAAAGATGGATATATGCCATGTCTTGTTATATAGGAGAGAGCGCCCTGTAATGTGGAATTTTGCAGCACGGTCTGTTCATTCCCCAGGTCCTGCCCAGAATGTCGGATCACATCTAACTTTGTCATTCCAAGTGAGTACTGGGTGGAGGAGAAGGAAGAGAAGCAGAAACTCATTCAGAAATACAAGGAGGCAATGAGGTACGAGCACTGCAGCCTATTGCCAAGTTGAGACTGCAGAGATTAAGGGCACACCTGGAGAAGAAGGGTGTTAATGTCAAGCCCTCTCATACCTCCTTTCCACCCCCACGTATGAAGTGCATCCTTACCTATCCACCCACAGATGCATGCAACCACACAGTCACTAAGCTACTCCTATGTACTTTGACCTCAGTCTTTTCCGTATGCACACAAGACACTGTTGGTGTAGCCATAAGGTAGTTCAAGCTTGTGCACTGCAAGTCATCAGCGTCCCTATGCATGCATCGACCCACACACGTACTGGGTATGCACATTGTGTAATACATCATTTCTGTGCGTGTTTTACTGGCAAAATGTCTTCAGCTTCAAATGGTACCTGAGATCCTCTTGGACTATAGGCAAATGCAATTCTGAAATCTGGTTGGGTCTGCTGTGAGTAAGGGTTGCGATATTTTCCTTTCCAGCAACAAGCCATGCAGGTATTTTGACGAAGGCCGTGGGAGCTGTCCGTTTGGAGGGAACTGTTTTTACAAACATGCATATCCTGATGGCCGCCGAGAGGAGCCACAAAGACCGAAAGTGGGAACATCCAGTCGATATCGGGTCAGTGCTGCTGGTTTTTTTGTTTGTTTGTTTGTTTGTTTTGTTTTTGTCCTTTCTATACAGAGCCAGAGTAAGAGGGGTGTGTATTAAATCAGCTGCCTTGAGAGAAGGACAGGAGAATGTGAATTTTTCTGACTTCTAAGAGACCTCTGTAATGGTGGATTGGCAGGAGGTGGTAGCCTAAAGTCAGGGAATGCTGGAGGCTGAGATTGCAAAATGTAAAAACTTTCCTAGTACACTAACATGTTTAAAGAGAGAGATTGGGCAGCTTTAATAGGAGTAAGGGTAAATTCCACTGGAGGTCAGTATTTCCCTGAATGAGAAACACTGTTTCTTGCATGTTAGAAGGCACCCTGGGGGCTGAACCTTGTCAGCCTCTGGGAAGACTCTCACCTTCTACTGCTTAGTCACCTGGGGCAATACTTGTGTTCTACTTGCAGGCCCAGCGGAGGAATCGGTTCTGGGAGTTCATCGAAGAGCGAGAGAGCAGTGACCCCTTTGAGAATGATGAGGATGAGGTGGTGACCTTTGAGCTTGGTGAGATGTTGCTCATGCTGTTGGCAGCAGGAGGTGACGATGAGCTAACGGATTCCGAGGACGAGTGGGACTTGTTTCATGATGAGCTGGAAGATTATTATGATTTGGATCTATAGCACCTGTCAGTGGAGTGTGGACTGTCGTCTTGGCTTCAGGCAGTAGCTATTACCTGTGGTGTTGTGGCAGTGCCTGTGTTTCTCCTAGGCAGGCCTATCAATTCCAGGTGCTGTTGTAATAACTTTTACCCAGGGTCTGTCTCTTCCCATCCCATCCCGCCCTAGGAGTGTTGTTTTTCTCTGTTTAAACAAATAACAAGAAATAAATCTTTAAAATGTTAGTTTTTGTAAAAAGGAATTTAACTGTCAGACAGTTAGCTTAGGTTTGTTGCTTCATCTGTGTACCCAGCAGAGTTTGCCCAGTTCAAGGGTTAAAGTGTTTACAGGACTTCCACACTCATTTTGAAGAGCCCGGATACAAAAATGAGCAGTGGCCATGCAGTGGGGATGTAAATTGGCTGATGGCCTTTTTCCTGCAATGGACTTTGTATCGATATTTCTGACTTCAGGCCAGACACACATACTTTCTCTGGCATCAGCTCCGTTCCAGCCCCCTCATGTACACGTCTTCATTTGTGATTTTGGTCTCTTGTTTACTTGCACATTACTATTACTACTGTGTAACCAGAACCAGGTGTGAATGTTCCGGGTTTTTACTGTGTTTAGCATGAAAGGAAAATGTCTTTGTGAAAGGAGAACTTTCTATGTGTATATACAGATAAATGTAGAGTTGGACCTCAAGAGTAGGGAGACTCTGTATAAGTTAAAAATAACAAAACCACCTTTCATCCCCTCTTGGTGCATGAAGCCTAGCCTCCAATTGGACATGAAACTGGTTTAGTGATCTCAGCCCGTTCTGTGGCAATGATCTTAACTGTCAGGTGTAACTTAAAAGATGGCACTCCCTAATAAACCAGCTCTCTTTCACGCATATTATTAGGGTTGTCCAGGAGCAGAAATTCGGTTAGCCAAAGTGGGTCAGTGCACACTGTGATCCTGAGGAACACCAGAGAGGCCCCTGAACTGTATTGCTCTGTAAGTCTTAGAACTTCAGGTAGCCACTTAAGCTATGGGCTTCGCTAGGAAATCACTGTGCCTCTCAGCTGGTTCAAAGTACACATGCTTCTCAACATCTGAGTTGGGCAGGTTGCCTGGTAAAGCTGTTGAGCTTATGTGAGTTACTGCTTACAAAGTCAGTCATGCAGTTTCTGGCTGTAATTGCATTGAGAAGAACTTATTTTGCCACCAAAGCTGCAGCACAGGAATTTTAACCTTGCGTTACGTTAGTACTGTTTTTTATTGACTCGTGGATGCCCCATGATCTGTTCTCCTGCTGCTCTTGTCCCCTAGACTGCCTCTCCTTTCACTTTTAAATGGAATGAGCAATTGTTCCGAGGTCTATGATGTATTGTTTTGCAGCTGCCTTTTGTAAGAAGCACTTTTCCCAAATAAAAAAAATCAAAAAAATTAAACAAGAAGTCTGTTTATTCTTTTAAGTTTGAAGCTCCTACGTTTCAGCTTTTTTTTTTTTTTTTTTGCATAATATAAAAGTGTTTCTCTCTGTTATTCTTCATTTGTGCATAATCATGTCACACTAACGTGGAATTTTAACTTGGTTATGACCTCTTTCCAACGAAGAGCCTCTAATGTAACACATCCTGAACAGACAACTGAGACTATCAAACTCTGGAAGAGTCTAAGGTGTCTAGTGGGAATGGAGTAGCTTGCTTTCTTGGAAACAAGTTCTGAAGTATGGTATTTTATCCTGGACAAAATAAACTGCAGTACACGTTCTATTGATTTTTATGGGGTGATCGTTTCCTGTTGAAATGCTGGTTGGACAGCAAGTCCAAGCATTGTTACAGGCTGTATCCTGGTAATCCACACCCTTTGAGCCTGTGTGTGTTCAGAAAGAAGCATTCTTCTGGGGAAATACATGAGGATGGAAGTAAATTACTGGAAATACATTCAGACCTGCTGAGGAAAATGACTGCAGACAAGTTAGCTGAACAGTTTTAAGACCAGCTTCAGTCTATTGGGGTTTTGATTATGTTTTTGCAGAAGAAAGTAGCAGGAGAGAAGGATTTGAGCTTAATTTGCACAAATGCCATTAAAAGAGAGATGGGGAGCAAGAACTGGAGGCTACAAGGTAGAACTAGTCTTTCCTCTCCTATGCAGTGAACATAACTTGCTAACATTTTAATGAAAAGCTGTGTTCAAATGTCTACCTGTATAGTTCAGCCCGGATGTGCTCTTACAAGGAGGAGAAAGGTAATAGGCTTGCCAGCCATAATACATCACGGATCAGATTTCCTTTGTAATAGATTAGAAATAGTGTTTTTTGTGGCACAACACTAAATGCTGCTGCTTCTAAACTGTGTTTCCGTGTGCATTAGAGGGGAAGTTGAGAAGGCTTGAGTAACTGATTTGCTGTGGAGGTTGTTCTGTCTACCCACAAGCTGACCGATGTATATATCGTGGTGAGTAGTTACTGTCAATCTTTGCTGTGAAGCATGCTGTCATTTTTGTTCTCTAACTTAAAGAACTGCATCTGTCTTCAAGCAGTACTGCTGTATGTCATTTTATAGCCTTTCTATTTGAATCTAGCTGTCTGTAGGCCTATTCATAAGCTTGCTGTCGCACTAAGATTTTTGTCAAAACAGTGGAATGACTGAAAAAAGTAGACTTTGAAATGAATAAAGTGTAATAGTAGGCTGCTGTGTGTTTTTTCTCTGGAAGAAAAGGAATAAATTCAGTGGAACTAAAACTTTTAATGTAAAAACATGGAGGGTGACAACTTAGCCTGTACTGCACTTTAAATACCTAAGATACAGAAACTAAAGAGGCCAATGAGTGTGTTCATGGTAGTGTCATAATAAAGAAGGTATAAAGACTCCATAAACTTCCACCAACAAAATACTGATTTCAAAACAAAAATAGTTTTTCTGAAGACACATGCAGTCATTTGAAGTGCCTTTACTTTACTCCCTATGTAAGAATATATGGTTATGGTTTGCTGCAGTTGATTTGAAATTCTGCATCATGCGGTAAGTGCACAGTAAGTACCTGCTGCTCATTCTAGTTGGCCTGAACGTGATGATACAACCAAAGAGTACATCTTATAGCCACTATTGGTTTAGTTCAGCTTGGCCTCTGCTTCGGTACAACTTCTGGCAGCACAGCTATTTCCTGACTCTAACACAATGTGTATTGTAATCTTGCTGATGGTATGCCTGGCTCCTTTAATGAATTATATAGTAACTCTTTCCTTTTACAGAAGGTACAAAATTAGGTGCATGTTTGTAAGCCATACCTTGAGGGTGAAGGGTGTCTCACTTCCAGAATAAAACTTGCATAGGTGGAGTTATTCTGCAGCAGCTTAAAACAAGGGGGAATCTACAAGTAGTTCTTTAGGTTGAGGCATGATACAGGACTGTGCTGTATGGATCAAGTTGCAACCAAAGAGCTCTGAAGTCAGTTTTCATCTGTGCTAATGTTTGGAAAGCTTTTTTTTTTTTTTTCTTTTTTTTTTTTTTTTTAAACTATGTATGGTTGTGATGAGCCTCACTTCAGGTAAGCAAAATTAATCAGCTTTGGCAACGATTACAAACTGTAATAAGCAGTGCTGTTCATAAATGCTGCTGTGGCCAAGGAAATGTGCGAAGCGGTGCAAATATGCTAGAATTCTCCCTCTACTTGCTGCTGTTGCTGTTTGTTATCCATAGGTATGCTATTTTTCATTTGTAGTCAAGCCAGAGTCAACACCCTCTTGATAATGGCTTGATGTGATAGCCTAAACAGGGCCCTGTACAGGTAGCTTAGTTAAGGTCAGTTTTAAAAAGGAGACACTTTTAGTGCCCTTCTTCTAAAAAGTTTTCTTGTGTCAAACTAACAAGGTAAAAATATTAAGTGTGCAAGTTCCTATTAAAAGTTGAAACACTCTTAAGCTAGCCAGAAGCCCCTTGGACTTAAGTCCTCTTTCTTGAACAGCTCCCAATAGACTCAGCCCAGCATTGTCTGCTGTAGTTCTAGCCCCTACCCACTTTGTAGGGAGAGTTGGGTGCTTAAAAACAGCTCTAGGAGTCGGCAAGCGGTGATGTGTGTAAAGCCAGGCAAGGGGAAAGAGGTGCTTAAAATGTTTTTCTGGAGATTGGGATATATAAAAGTCTGAGCCTCATGCCTAGAGGCAGCCCTCCTCTGTACACTACCACAGGTGGGGGGCAGCCCTTCTCACTGAACACTGCTGTGGTTAGAGCACTTGCCTAGCTGGAGGAAGATTTAGCTTCAGTTCACTGACTAAAACAGCACTGATTCAGGACAAAGGAGATGTGTAAAAAAGCTCTAAGATAGAGTTCACCTCTAGCACTGTATGGGGTAATTCCTGCTTAGCCTCAGAGGGGAAAAGAATATCTGGATGTTAAGCTAGTGCATGCAGTCTCAAAGTTGCCTTCTTGGTCTCCAACTATACTTAAACATGAATTGGAATGATTATTAAACGTCATCAGCTTTTGTTTCCTAGCTGTGAAGCACACAGCTGCAACTCAAGGATGCAGAAGGCACGCAGCACTGCCTCTGTTGACTGGGTTTGCACATAATGCTAGGGGGAAGCAAACACGTTACTATAAGGTTCCATAGCAGTTAACGTGTCTTTTAGTTAACTTGCATTGGCATAGCGTATGTCCATCTGCTCTGCAATGGAGAAAGGCAGAGTGGCAAAAGTTACTCTTGTAAGGTAAATGTGAGGGCAGATATTTAAAACTACTTTCTTGAAAAAGTAATACAGAGCCTGTTAAACTTGTCCAAAGGAAACAGTGTGGTGCTGAACAAAGCACAACTGCAAGCCTGTTCTCTCTGATCCAGTGTTGCACAGCTTTCTGTGGAGGAAGGGCTCCCTCAGCCAGTAGCTCCATGTGTGCTGGAAAAGAATGGCAAGAGCTCTTGCAACCTGGCTGTTCTGATAACTCTCCAGCACATCGACCTGCAGAAGTCTCCTCCATGCTGAAGGCAAGCAAATAACTTGGAATAGGAACTTCTAATTAAGGTAGTAAACCCAATGAACCATAGAAAGGTTAACACTCTGATGGCAAGATCCTTTCACGGCTAGTGAAAGAAGTAACAATAGGTACACAATGCTTTATTTTGTTTTTTGGAATATTAATATTTGCTGCAAACAACATCTGAAATGGAACAAGATTTGCTTGTAGTGTAAATATAGATACTAAAAAAAACCCCAACTTTTACAAGACAGCAGAGGGGGGGGATTGTTTTTAAACGCATAGGAATCTTAAATCTACATTTGATTTATATCCCTTTTGTCACTAGGGAAACAAATAGTGGTTTGGAGGATGGATTGTTACTTGTTCAGTTACTTTGAAAAGTTACTGTGTGTACCATTGCTTAAATATGCCATTTGCATTCAATTATTAGGCTAGTACAAAAGCAAGATGAAACGTTAATTAAAAAAAAGCACATAAGTCAGAAAGAGGATACCTGAGGAAGATAAAGCTTTCTCCACAGCAGACTGTAGCAAATGGTTTAAGAAACTAGCACTGAAGATTTCTCCCTTGGTTTACAAGTAGCTGAATTAACATTTGCACTTTGCATCTAATAGCAAAGAACCTAGCCAGAGAAAGTGTTAATAACATATTACAAATATCATGTGCGAGACTATAAATCAGTGATCATTCAGTCTGTTTTATTTTTTGTGCTTCTCAGACAAGATTTTCCAAACAGTTTTGCTACATGTTTCCCCCCCCACTCTTTTGAGGAATGTGAAACTGGTAAATTAAATTGCCAACTAGTAAACAGGCAGCTTACTAGCCTTTCTAGGGCTTCCTTGCATATAACCCCAACTGTATTTTATCAATAAAGAGTATGATTTCCTGTTCATAGTTTAACATAAGTAATACACTCTGGTACATGGGGACTGTGGTCAAAAAGCTTCCTCCATGTAGTATTTCTTTCTCCTTCCCTGTTTCCATCTACTGAAAAAAATGAAAGAACCTTTCTGCAATGCTTGTACATAAGAGTAGTGAGCTCATCTATAGCAGAGCTTGCATTTGAGAGGAGCAACACAAAGCCTTCTACTAACACCAAAATGTTCAGTTGGGTTAAGTTTCCAAAGCAATACTGTATGTACTTCTCTAGGGGAAGCTCTCCCTTAACTGTTCCCTTACTCCTCTAAGATGAGGTTACAATTACTAAACCATCCTAACCATGGCTATATTTTACAGGAGTATGAGTCCCCTTTACACCCCCTTGAAGTATCTAGGGGCATACTCTAAGCTGCCATTGGTCCATCATACAAACTACAAAGCTTTTGATTAAAACTGTATGTCAAAAGCTGCTATCAGCTGGAGACAAGACTGGTTTAAAAGAAAAAAAAAAAAAAATCCTTCCACCTCACCATTAATTTAGGCCATTAGTGTTAACTTGAAAGCTTCACTACTCTTAGTAAGTCTACATAGCAAGAAAAAAAAAAAAAAAAAAAAAAAATCAGTACTGAAGGCAATTCTTATGATTAGAGAACAAAAAGACAGACAACTCCCCTCACCCCAGCAAGAGGGTTTTTGGTACCCTAGCATATCATATTCTGCCTGTTATGAAACCCTGGGCATGGCTGTAGGCTGTCTGGGGAGGGAATACACACAGGTGACATTCATGTACCCTCTAACAAGTGTTGGTATTAAATTCCTTGGATTGGGTGGTAACATGTCTGACAGCAGGATCTCCCCGAAAATGGAAGTTTAGGCAGCAATAGTTAGTACTGTTCATAGTCAGACACTTTAAAGCTAGCAAAGACTAAAGAGCTTGCACTAAAACAAACTGTGCATCTTAGAAAGCTCAAATCAATGCACAGCTCTGGTGCAAATTTACCTTCTGGCACAGCCAGAAAACCATTCAGGGATATAATAAGGCCATCATGTTTACAGTCCTCTTTGGTTAAGGCAAGGGCTGGCAGCTTCCGAAGTCCTCTCAGCTCGGAAGTCCATGTTAAAGTATCTGCTGCCATGTTCACAGCAACCTGCGCTAACAACAGCAACACCGATCTCTAGAGCTACTTACAGGTCAAACTGCAAGGTAGAGATATCAGAAAGATGGCTTGAGGCCACATAGCAAACTTGCATAACTTGAACAAAACCACATCACAGAGCCTCAGAAGAAGGACAGCTTCCAAGTTCTTGTTCCTAAAACTTTTCTTCAGCAGAGGCACTGGGTCTTCTCTGCACTTGAGCTGGCAATCACTGGCCTGGAATCAAGATAAATGCTGTTTGGAGGATTCTCTCCATGAAGCTGTAAGGTATTTCGAGCCATTAGCTCCTTAGCCATTAACAGGAACACCTCTTCTATGTTTTGGGCTTCTTTTGCTGATGTCTCCAATACAGCTAAGAGCCCATACTTCTCTGCCAGTGTGCAGGCATCTTCAAACAGGACTTGGCGCTTGTCCAGTGAATCTGATTTGTTCCCTTAAAAGAAGGCAGAGAAGTAATGCATTAGTTTAGTCTCTCCAAATTGTTTTCTTTAAATAAAAATATATAATTCCTATTATCTTTAAATAAAATATATAATTCCTATTATTTCACAAAAAGAGTTTGTTAGGAATAAGTGTTACTAGAAAAGCAAAATGTGAACACACCAAAGAACACAGAACATGCATCAAAGCTACAGCTAATCTGAGGATATCAAATGAGTCTAAAAACAAAAAAAAAAATCTCACTGTAGTCCATCTAATTATTTGCCACAAGTAGCAGAGCCAGAGGATTCTTTGTAAGTAACTGTTCTTCCCTACTCCTTTTCAAACATTAGGAAGCATTTAAGTTAGATTAACTGTAATGATTGCATAGAGTAAGCCAAAAGAACATTGCATAAAAGTTTCTGCCTCATTCAACCTTTAATGGTAGCCACATGCATTCTGCTATTGTCAAGCTACTTTGCCACATCTCAGGGTGGATGCTCAGTGCTGAGGATCTGGAATGTTGAACCTGCACAACTGTTAAAAATTAGATGTTAACATGACCTATTTATACAAGTCAGTCGTTTTAAGGTAGTGTCAAAAAAGATAGCTACCTTACTGCTTAAGGTATATACTTAAGAAGCTTCTGCATACATAGCTGAAGCTTTCACCAAAAGCAATTTAGCCAGAAATCTGACAGAAATAATAGGACACCTCAGATAAAAACATTTTTGCATATTTGTAAGTAATTCCAATGCTTGTGGAACTACCATCAGTTCCAGTACATACAGCCTTTGACAAAAGTCTACATTCATAGTCTCAAGACAGCCTTTCGTCAAATTCAAGACCTGAATTTAAAGCCAACTCTTCCCCAAACAACTCCCTACAGTTAAAGGGGGGAAACATCCCCCTCCCCAAAACCCCCTCCCCCCACAACCATCATCCTTACTTGAGGGCTATTTACTTTCTTAAAATAGAGAAATTCCCCTTCCTCCTCCAGTTCCAGATGGGAAAGTTATAATTCTTAAGCTTTCATAGTAGAAAGATGTGCTAAAATGACTGCATCTAATTAAAATGTATAAATACTTCCTGCTGGAAGTGAGTAAAACCTAAACAGCACTAGCTTTGGCAGAAAGCATCAGTTAGTATGGATCCCTGACCAAAAAAAAAAAAAAAAAAAAAAAAATTAGTTTCATCCGTTATAAAACTTCTTAAGAAAAACCCCAACCACATTAAAAAAAGTCCCCACTACACACACAAATAGGTCTCATGTTTTAGATTCACAGAAGAAATTAGAAAAACCCTGCTAAAAATCAAGTCACTTACTCATACCAGACGCTGCAGTAACGTGCAGGTCAGGATTTGTTACTTGTTTCTTCAGAGGGAGAACAGATGAAGCATTTCACTGTAGCAGAAGTGGATAGGTTGCTAAATGCACAAGCAGGAACTTGGACTGCATACCTACTGTGCTATGGGGCTCGACACAACTGATTCTCAAGAGCCCCTTTGGTCTGCTGCTGTATGTGTTGCTATCTGCACAGTGCCGTGGTGGACCAGGCACAAGCAGTGGAAGGTAAATAAAGGCTCTGCCACTTTACCGTGTCAGTTCTCTCATTTCTGACCTCTTCCTTAAGAGAGGGAAGAGCAATAACCATCTGAAACACGAAGGAAAAGTGCCACCCTGCTTCCTACCAGCTCCAGTCTCAGCAATTTCTACCCGTTGCTCTCCTCATAAGGCAAAATTTGAAGAGCGTGTGTTGGATAAAGGAAGAGAAAGGCAAGCAGATACCTTAGTGCTCTGCAAAAGCCATATCTCTACCTACTGTCTTATCTAATTGGAGTCCCATTACAGAGCAATGCATATGCACATCAGAAGAACAGAGAAGGAAGATGGGAGTAAGGAGTTGAGCTCCTCTGTGCATGCCTCTTCTTCACCTTGAATTCTCAACCTTTTACATTCCTCCTGCAAAACAGGAGTATAGGGTCAGACTTGCTTACTGCAAATCTAACCTCAGTAGATTTGTTAGATTACAACTTTGTTACGTTATTCCAGCTTAACAGGAACAAGTAAGAAGTTCTTAAGGTGTGTAACAAACAACCCCCTAAATCACCATTTTGGCTTGGTCCTGCCAGGATCAGGCTGTGACTTTCCCCCTTTTTAAGTTTAGGTCAAATTGCTACATATTCTGATCTCTTATAATTAAAATTGTGTTCTTCAGTGCATAGTTTGTAGATGCTTTAAGGTGTGTGTGCGCGGGGGGAGGGGGGGAATGAGAGGAATTTTATAGGTATATGTATTTAGAAAAGGCCACACATCAGAATATTTAAAGTTAGATTCCTACCAATTAACATCATGACCAAGTTTGCAGCACCATACTTTTCAATTTCATGAATCCAGTGAGGAATGGATTCAAACGTGGACCTCCTAGTAAGGTCATAGGCAAGGATGGCCCCATGAGCACTCCTGTAATAAGACTGGGTTATTGTCCGAAAGCGTTCTTGGCCCGCTGTGTCCCACACTTGGATCTGTAAAAGAAAGGATGGAAGCTGTGAAGACTTGTGCACGCTGCTTCCTAGGTGTTTGCCATCAAGAACTATGGTTTCTGAAACCACTGGCCCTAGTCTACAGTACAGCTAGGCTTGTCCCAGCCCACTCCACACCTCAGCATGACTTTGCCTTGTCCAGATCTAAAGACACCTTTATATATCTATATACACGTTTATGCAATCTACATAGACAAAAGAGCAAGCTAAAGAGTAAATCCAGATTTGGCAAACAGGCCAAGAAAGCTAATTTGAGTAATCATGCTAAGGAGGAGATATAGAGCGTTACAGCCTTTTAACAGGAAACGAAAAAGGGTAGACAAGCCCTGTTGCAGTGCTGGGCAGAGGGAAGGACATGGCTACATAAGGGACTACGGAACAGGCCATCTGAACTTTCATCTGCATACAGAGATAAATTCTAGCTAGCATTTTCTTCTGGTGTCCATGCTGTAAGTCTTTATCCTCCCATAGGTCAAGGCACTCATCAGAGCAGAGCCTCTGAATGGAAAGCTCTCTATTTTTTCCTATTTAGTTCCCCAGATTCAGCTCCCACATCTCTGAAAGAGGAAAGAGACACCCCCCCCCCCCCTTCCAAGGGAAAGCCAGCTTTCAAAGAGCTCCACACAGGTGAGGTACAAGCTCTCTCAACAGGTTAGGCCAGAACAGCTATGAAAACAAGTATGCACCCAAATCGAGCCTCCCCCAGGGCATCCTTCTGAGGAAAGTGTCCCTTCAGTGAGCCTCCCAAGCAGGAGGGCAGGCAGATTTGGTCTGTTCCCTTTGCCCAGGCTGAGGGGGAGACACTGTGCTTCCTGCTACTCCCTTCAGATGGGAAGGGCCATGCCAGTGTTGTGGCAGCAAAGCACAGATGGGAACAGGTGCTCTCCTGCCCCTGCAGCTCCTTCCCCATCCCACCACTCCCACCGAGCGGCCTGGGCCTCTTCCCACAGCTAACCTTCACTTTCTTGCCATCGATGTCCAGCGAGCGCACGGTGAAGTCAACCCCGATGGTGTTCTGCTGCTTCTCGTTGTACTGCCCCGTCTTGAAGCGATGCACCACGCAGGTCTTCCCCACGTTGGAGTCCCCGATCAGGATGATCTTGAACAGGTAGTCGAAGGCATCATCCGCGCTGGAGTTGGGGAAAGGCATCGTGGCTCCCGGGCGGGCCTGCAGCAGAGGAGCGGAGCAATGAGAGGCTGCTGCCCCGGCCAGGCGGCACCAGCAGAGAGCCCCGGCCCGACCCTGGGGCAGCTCCGCCGTGCTGGGGGGAGAGGGTCGGAGGAGCCGGGAAAGAGCCTCTCCCGCAGAGAGGCGGGGGCGGCCGGTGCTGCCCGCCTCGCTCACCTGCCGGCGCTCACCTGCCGCGCCAGGTAGCGCCGCTTTGTACCCCGCTCCTGGGGGCCGGCGGGAAATGTAGTCCCGGCCGGGCGGGCGGGCGGGGATGGCCTGCTGCCGGGGCCGGGCCGGGCTCCGCCCCGGGGAGTCACCGGGCTGGGGCGGAGCGGGCGGCAGCAGCGGCGGCAGCGGCAGCAGCGGCGGCAGCAGCAGCAGCAGGAGGGGTGTCCCTCGTCTCCCCGCTGCGGGAAACCCCTCGTAGTCTGGCCCCGCCCCGCCCCGGGTGCGCCCCCGCCCTCGCTGGGAGCCCTTGGCGGGTGAGCAGCGGGCGCGGCGCAGCCGGGAGCGGGGAGCAGGCAGCGGCCGCGCGGACTACAAGTCCCGCCGCGCCCCGGCGGCCGCTACGGCCGCGGCGGCGGAAGAGCGGCGCCCATGTGACTTCCTGAGGGCCGAGCTGGCCGCGGCGCCGGTGAGGCGGGGTGCGTGGCGGAGGTGGGGAGGGGGAGCGCGCGCGCGCCCGGAGGTGGCCGTTTAACGGTCGCCGGCGGTGTCAACGGTCGCCGGCGGAGCCCGCGCGTGCCCCGCGGCGGCGACGAGGGAGGTGGGCGCGGAGCTGGGGTGTCGCCGCTCGGTGCCCGCCCCTCCGCGGCGGAGGGGGCCGCTGCCCGGCGCGCTGAGGACGTGGCTTTTTCGGTCGGCTGCGACAGGGGGCCCTCAGCCGGCGGTGGGGGCGGTCCCCGCGCTGCGGGGGGGCGGCTTGTCCGATCACCGGTGGGGGGGGGGGAGGGGGGAAGGAGCCTGCTGTCTGGGGGCCGGTCAGCCTCCCAGGGCGGTGGGTTTGCCGAAGGGGGAGGAGAGGGGAAAAAAGCGCGTTTTTGCTTTTTTCACTCGGCGCGTCGGGGAAGGATTTCGTCCCGGGTGGGTGCTGAGGCCGGGCGGCTCCCTCGGTCCTCGCCGAGGACCACGGCGCGCAGAAACAGCGGGAGACGGTAGCGGTAGGCGTTGGGAAAGCTGCCGTGTTGGCGGTTGTTGGTGTGCCGCACGGATGCCTTGGGTTTGGCCGTTTCAGTAGAGGTGATTTTTCTGGGGGAGTTAAGTAACCGGCTTAATCGTGGGCAGAGAAAAGAGATGAAACACTAAAGGGTGTAATGCGAGCATGTTATCTTCATAATATACGTGTATTCATAATTAATTTTGACAGGTACTCATTGCCACAGCATGGTGAAATCCATTTTCCTAGGTAGCATCCAGTTAGGACTTTTGGCGATCACATTATTAGCTGCCAAGGTGTTTCATCTGCAGAGATTGTAAGCTGTGAATGGTCCTGTGTAAGTCTGAGTCCTTTTTTTCTTCTGTCGATTTAGGAAGAAGGCATATGACAGTTTTAAAAAATATTTTTACTTGTTTCCTTTGCACTTTGGAAGTCCCAGGAATGATTATTCTGGTCTTTCCTGCCTGCTTTGGTGGACGACAGGGTGGCATTAAGAAAGTGTATTTTGAACTTAAGGTGTCTTCTTTTGACCCTAAAGGAAGGGATAAGAGAGAACGCTGAAAGTTTAACAAAAGCTTGCTCAAAATATTAGCTGAAGGTAAACAGTTACAAACAAGCAGACAAAGTAGTCAAACACCCTAAAAACAGTCCTCTTCCTTTCTTAAAGGCCTACGCTTCACTGCCATGCCTCCTGTGGTTTATCCTGCCTCCTAGTTTTTGCTCCTCCCACTCCAAATTTAATAGGGTGTTTTCAGTATGATTAGAAGACCAGTTTTTGAGGATGAACTTCTAGCTGTCTAATTTTGCAGGCTGGAGAGCATGCCGGGTTTGAATGTACAAAAGACAAGATGAAGAAAGGCAAAAGAGGAAACAAACAAAAAGCACTCTATAGTTGTCTCTACCTTGTAAATAAATGAAAAATGTCATCATCTGCCAGAAGGTTTTCTTCTAGAAAGCTAGCTCAGATTAAAAAGCTGTGAAGAATTCTATAATTCTGTGCTATTCTAGTAGTAAGTGCTATAAACGTACAGGTGATTTTAAGGTCAAAACCGAGGCTCAGTTTTAAAAAGGCTAGGTATCTTGGACAAATAAGACTTATATTTGCATGTGTAGACATGAAGTGGGTAGTAAATCTCGTGCTTCAGGCCGTAAACTGATTACATGAGGAAAGAACTTTTCCCGCAGCATTGCATAACTGGCAGTGTTTTGCTTTCCTCTGAAGAACTCTGTTATCTTCTGTTTGGTGGGGGGGGAGGGAGAAGCAGAGAAAGAGAACAGGCTCTTGTGTTTGACCAACAGACTGCATGGTTTGCAGGCCTGTAGGGACCTCAGTGCTGGAAATTAGTGCCTTGAATTCCTTTCTCTGCTTCATGCAGCCTCTGTATGTGACTTTTCACTGCTTGAAAGGGACTGTGTGATACTTGTATGGGTGCCAAGTTTTCATTCATCAATGCCGAGAAATGATCTAGGACCTTAGATGGATGTGCTAGCAAAACTGCCTGCTAAGATGCCTCTTCCAAGGCTAACCTTGCTTTCCCACAGCTCTAGCTGCAGGTGCTTTTTTCACCAGAATCCAAGCAGTGTAGAATCATGTTGCTACTGCAGAAGCATGTTGCTACTAGAGGGTGCTGGCAGACCTGGGTGGCCTTTCCTAACTGGAAAGGTGGGAGTGTGGCCCAAATAGTCTGCATCTATGTAGCCCAGGTCTATCTCAGATCTAGAACAGACTTGCCGTGTTTGTCCTGGATGAGAATGGAGGTGTGTTAGTTCAAGAATGGTATAGGATGAACATGACTGACTAATTTCCACGCTGAAGTTAGTAAACCTGCATGCCAGTGTCCCAGAGATGTAATAGCTGGCTACTATTACTTAGAGGATCTCCATACCGTACGCTGTTTGGCAGCTCAGATGTGGCCAGAGTTTCTATGGTGCTTAATATATCCAGTAGTAGCTGGAATCTGTTTAGTGTTCAGGCATGCATCATCTTTGAGAGAACAGGAGAAAGACGACTTTTTACAGTGGAAGTTGGTCTGATGAAATCTTTAAAAGTTATTGAAAGAAGGAGCAGAAGGTCTCAGGAAGTCTTTGTGCGACATGGGCTTTTCAGCAGCAGCCAGGAATTCAGAAAAGGAGGAGGCTGGGCAGTGACTTCTCATTTCTCCAAGTGAGGTTGTTGAAGCTGAGCTTGAAAGGTCTTCTGTCAGATTTGCAAATCATTACAAGAAGCATCTGTGGATATGAAAGAATACAGAGGAATTATGTTTCTTGTTATTCCATCTCTAATTCTTTGGGGAAGCAGGAGTGGTGGATTATTTCATCACTCTTCAGAATTCAGAATGGGCGTGGTGTCTGAATGTCCTTTTAAAATGCAGCTCCCAATGACTGATTTCTCTAACTATATTAAGCTACTTGGTGTGAACAGAATCAGGTTCTGCCTTCAGCAGCGATACCAATGTATAATATATCTTCTTCTGTACTGCAGTCTGGGTTGCACAGATACAAGCGTTTGTGTAGCTGTTTTGTGAGCTGCAGGACAATCCGGCTGAAAAGATCTCTGGCAAAAAAAGTGAAAGGGAGGCACAGAGAGAGATTTCCCCACTTCACTGCCCGTTTCCCTGACCCTCTTTACAGATATGGTCCCTCAGCCACAGTTGCGGGAGTAGAATAGTATGGCATGAGCTAATGCTAAGAAACTGTTTGTGTATCATAGCCTTTCCTCAGTAATGATAATATCTGGTATCTAGACGTTTGGGCAGAGGTCACCCATGCCGTACCAACAGGGGCAGTACAGTATGGCTTGCTACATGCTGCGCTAATAAATTAGTGGCAGATGGAACCATAATGTAGGGCGTGAGAGCGAATAGGCGGAGACCCTGGTTGTTGGATTTCAGCACTGTCCTTCCAGTTACTTTCCCTTTCCAACTGTACAGGTCTGCTCTTGGGTATATCTTTCAAAGGCATCTTAAAGAGGCAGTTAGATCTAAAACTGTTCTCTACCAGTTGCCAAATGCTGCTCTGTTGACTTATACTCATCAGTCTGCGGCCACCCAGATAACAGTGGAAAATTAACTTATTTATGATCACTTGGTAGTGTACCACATATATAAATGGTGCAGAATGGTCTTTAATGTGTTAACACCTCAGGTTGGTAGGTCCTGCGGGAACTCATTTGGTGATGGGCACTGACAAGGAATCTGCTGGAAACAGGGGCAAGAAACAGGTTGGAGTAAAAGCATGAGGGGGTACTTGGAGAATGGAAACACAAAGATGTTTCTGGGCGTAGAAGGTGTCGTGGAATGCACAGCTGATGAGATGAGCAGAGATGCGAACCAGTCTGGGAAGGGCTGGCATAGAATTGCTCCTGCTGAATTCTAGCTGTTTGCAGAACATCGCTGTATTCTGTACTTCTGTTTAAATTAAAATATGTTTCCTTCTTTCTCCTCTTCCCACCTTCTTTTATTTAAGTGAGAAGAAAAATGACCTAAGCGCCTTCCAACCTTTGTGGCCAAGGGCAAGAGTGGGCAAGAGGGCTGCCGGGAATA
Source organism: Struthio camelus (assembly GCF_040807025.1). Taxonomy (NCBI): domain Eukaryota; kingdom Metazoa; phylum Chordata; class Aves; order Struthioniformes; family Struthionidae; genus Struthio; species Struthio camelus. The sequence continues at coordinate 65,031,138 of NC_090942.1, read as the reverse complement.
TGGCTTTGCCTGGGAGCTTGCGAAGGCAGCCTGCGAACACAGCCCTTGTGTCCCATTGCACTCACCATCATATTACTGTGTTCCTGCTTACCTTCTTCAGGTAGGTTGAATGTATCTACCCGGAGAGGTGCTCATCTCACTGAACTTGGGGAAGTAGAGAGCATGTCCAAATAAGGATAGTGAAGGCAGGAAAATAGTTTTAAGCTTTAGCTTTGAGCCTTGAAAACAAACTTAAAGCTAGTAGTAATAGCTGGTCTGGGAATCATGCAGTAGTGGAGCTAAGTGTGCTCTGCCCTTGGGGAATCCAATGACAAGCAGGGCTTGCAGCAAAGGATGGACTGACTGCACCAAGCAGGGAGCACTCCGTTGCAGAAGAGTTAACGTGGGTGGCAGTGGTGGAGAAGAACTTGCGGAAACTAGGAAGGAAGCAAACCCTTATGCTCAGAACTAATTTAATGCATGGTCTGACTCAGGGAGCACTCTGCCATTGCTGTTGGGGTCCTCTCTTCTCCTGAAATTACTGTTTGCAGAGGGCTGACAGACCTCTAGAACAGAGAGTCCTCTGCTTCAGACCTGAAGGTCCCTCATGTTTGTGTGTTGCAAGCTTGTCTGTTACACCAACTGACAACAGCTGGAAAAAGATATTGCCTCTCCCTACAAACTTTGCCTCGCTGATATTGTTAGACCTTCGCAGCAATACTGCTACTGATATAGGTTCTCTTCCAAAGACAGATTAGGTAACGGTGGTTAGCCAGATGAGTACGTGTTCTTTTTTTTTCTCTTTTTTTTTTTTTTTTCCTTTCCCTGAGGTACCTAATTGTTGTTGCACAGTCATCTCCTCCTTTGAAAAGAAAAGAGGAGGTCTGTTCCAATTAAGACCCTATTTCACGCCTCCCCACGTGAACTAAACTGTGTGTCTGCCCATAATTTCAGGGTTCCCGCGACTGACAACTATCCCCCAAACTGTCAGTCCTTCACTACTTACTGGCTGCTTAGAAAGCATGTATCTGAAGTATGAGTCCCACCCTTTCCTGTTTGACCTCCAGAGAAGACTTGACCAATGTGTGCTTGTGCTTTTTCTGGCAGTTACTCCTTGCTCCATGCTTCCAGGAAGACATTCAGTAATGTCAAGGTCAGCATTTCCAGTCAGTGGACTCCCTCCTGCCTAAACAGCACAGTCCTAGAGCTCCAGCCATATGAGGTAAGGACACTTGAGACTAGCAAGTGCAAAGGAAGCTGAATAATTTCTAGTACGCTTAGGCTATGCTACTGAAGAGGTCCCTTTATTTGTTTTTGCTAGGGATGCTTGTCTGAATGTGAGTGAGAACTTCAGGTGTCTTAATAGTCGTTCTCTGGATCATCTATTGTTGGTGGAATCTTTCCTAGTGTCCCCAGAGAGAAACTTCCTAGGCAGTTATGGTGTTCCAATAGAAATCGGGACCCCAGCAAAGTCTTCTATAGTAGCTAGCAGAATGGAGAAGGTGGGGAGGGTACGAGGGGGATTCTACCTCTGAAACGTCAGAGGCAATAAGCGCGAATCGTTACTGGGGTTGTGGAGATCTCTGTAACATCCTTGCTGCGGTTTTCTCCGTGGTGTGGGCGTTGCCACTCCATTAAAAGGTTGGCCAAAGTGGGAGAGCCGAAAACTATCCTGAAAGTGCTACCTGCTTAATGTAAACCGATACTGAAGAACGACATTTGCTTGTGCCTCTTAGAGATCTGATTTTCAAAAATGCTGGACATCCCATGGCCGTTGTCTTTAAATCCCGGCATCAACAAAAGCAAAGGGAGTTTTGGTAGTGCGTGCTTGCAGAGAAAGAAGTTGTGTTCTGCTTTCACAGCACAAATGGGAATGCAAGAATGGGTATACTGGCTCACTCTCATAGCCCTTTTAGGGAGATGTTTGTTTTTAGAAGTGGCTGGTCCCAGTGCTTTTGAGATGCAGAAGAAATCTTACATTAACAGCTCAGTCACAGCATGAGATCCATTCAAACAGGGAGTTCCAGGCCAGCTGCTTGAGCTGTGTCTGCCTCGGAAGTCTTTGATTCTTTGGACATTTGGCTGAAGGATAAATGTTGCCCTTGTGTAATAAGTAAAAACAGTAAAGCGGGCCTGTATTGTCTTCAGGATTTTATAACCTAGCAAAAGGTACCGAGCATCTTGAGGATGCTAAAACAAAGCACAAGGTGTTTATATTTAATTTCTTAACTGACATTCAAAAAACTAGTATACTTCAGAAGGCAGATGCAGTCTGTCTGCTACATGCATGACTTAGTATTTGCTGGATGTTGAGGTTTATGTGCCCGTCCAAGAAGAAAGGTTAAAGTGGCCCTTCTTTCCTTATGGTATCAATTTAAATCACCTTAGTTAGCAGTAAAGTGGGTGGTGCATTTTGAGAGAGATGGCTTGCAGAGAAAGAAGTTGTGTTCTGCTTTCACAGCACAAATGGGAATGCAAGAATGGGTATACTGGCTCACTCTCATAGCCCTTTTAGGGAGATGTTTGTTTTTAGAAGTGGCTGGTCCCAGTGCCACACAATCTAAAAATCTAATGGAACAATCTAAAAATATGAACAGAGGAGTCTCGTAGCATGCTATCAGTTTTGAGCTTTGATTTCTTTTTTTAACTACAGTTATCTATTTTATTATTACCCTTAAGAAAAAATCCTTAAAATGTTTTGCAATGGTTGCATCAATAGACTTTGGTATAATTTTATTAGAAGGATAGCCTAGATCTTTGCTTTCCAGCCTTTTAAGATTTGTGAGTCCTGTGGAGATTTTGTAATGAATTTAAGTCTGATGTCAATATGTTTGATTCCCTTATCTTTCTAAGACTCTTGGTAGCTTGTAGACCTCCAGGGATCTGTGGTTAAAAGTTGAAAGCTGCTGGTGTAAGAAGCTATTAGTGGTCTCAAGTGCCAAAACTAGTTTTCAGGAGCTTTATTAATTTTCTTTTACACGTGAGACTTGAGTAGAATCTGTGTTCATAGGCCTTTCCTTAGTGTTGTCTGTGCAGGCTATTTCCTTGGAGGTAGGAATAAAACTAGAGCTGATGGTATTTGAGTGGATGCATCCATGGGTCAGGTCTGGGCTGCATTTTTTTGTTTGATTGAGCTCCCTTCTAATGGAGGGGGTGGTGGGGAGAGGAAAAGAGTCTGTCCTGATTAACTGTATTAATTCTTCAAGTCATCCTCAAAACTTGCTATTTTCAGCTGATGTCACTAATCTCAATTTGGGGATGACTGAGTCTTTTCCCTTCTTTGATCACATTGAAAATAAAATGAAACTTCAGGGTAAGCACAAAAGTAGAAACAAAATTAGCGGCCTGAGTTCATTGTAAATAGCAGTTTCCAACCAGTCTGTTTCTTCTCATTGTTTTTTTTTTTGTGTTTGTTCTTTCTGTTTGTGGTCTGTCATTTCTTATTATGGTTGTTGCCACAGATTTTTTTCTAAGGGAGTTGCTCATTTAGTGAAGATAGAAAGATAAATACGGAAGAGACGTTGCACATAAAACAGAATATCCCTTTATTGTACTATTTATTGAGGTACTCATTGGTGTTTCTGTGTATGCAACTGTCAGCTGCATGCTGGTTAGAAGTAGGTTTTGTATAGCCAGTCACTTTTCTTGATCCAAGTGAAATTGGTGTTTCTCCCACCTGGTTTGCTAGCTTGTCCTTTAGAAGTGAAGTAAGGTGGAAGTGGCTGTTTTCTGTAGTACATTAAATCAGAATTGTTCTTGATTTGATAATTAAAGTGTTGGAGGAATGGGAAGTTACTGAGGCCAGACTCTATTTTGCATTGGAGTTGGAATATGAATTGAAGAAGAGTAGAATGAGCTCTAACTCTTCTTGTGTACCTGATACAATTTTATCCTTTTAGCTCTGGAACAGCAACCATTTATTTCCAAATGCAGAAGAAGCCACGCTCTTCTTGGGAACGTTGGACACTATCTTCTTGTTCTCCTATGCTGTGGTGAGTAACTCTCGTCTAAAGCTGCCAAGCTTTGGTTGAGACTGGGAAGATCACACCCACGTTTGGAGGGGATGAATGGGATCTGCTTCTTGGACTTGTCTGGCACTAATTGACTTTAAAAGCTTAGTACGGGAGAAGGTTTTTTCCTTTGGTTCTGTTAGTTCTGCCAGTGCCTTTGAACCGTGTGAAGATGTTTGTTAACAACTGTAAGAGAAGTACTATCACTCCAGAATTTTTCACGCTCCTGCCATCAATTTTTGGAAGAGTATTTCTATCTATTCAAATGCTTTCTGTTAACAATTTTTAGACGATTTTTAATAATAAATGTAATGAACAATTTAGAAAAATAAGGGTTCCTTTGATGGCAGGAGAAGAGTTGTTTAGAATGAAACTGCAAGCTGATGTAGTACTACCATCTGGGTCAACTTGACCCCCTGCATCATTTTTATTCTTGCAGGTTACTAATGCAAACCTTGTGGCTTTGTTTAACGTGCAGTTTTGTTTTCAGGGTCTTTTTGTCAGTGGCATAGTTGGGGATCGCCTGAATTTACGCTGGGTTCTGTCTTTTGGCATGTGCTCCTCTGCTCTGGTGGTAAGTTGGAACATACTAGTGTGATTTAGAAAACTGTCTTAGGATTTCTGGATATGATTTTCTTTAAAAATAGTAGGCTGTATTTCCAGGATCTGTAGCTGTATCTCAGTGGTCTCAAGCTGTGGGAGTACCACATTAAGTAAAACTTAGTAAGTGAAAACATGTGAAACTTATTACTGGAAGCAGTTTGTTGCAAGTTTTATTATGTCGGATGTAGGGCTACACAAGGCTACTCAACTCTTCCTAACATACCAGTTTCTGGATACTTTAATGGAAGGAACTTCATAAATTTGAGGCACTGTCTAGACACTTGATTGTAAATTTGAGCTTTTTGAAGTGATTTTGTATTATGACTGTTCTCCAGGTTCATATTTGTTGTCATCAAAGTTTTTCCTTCCAAACGCAGTCTGTGTTCTCACTAAGCATACATCTGCTTATGCTGTAGTTGGTGGGAGGGCATATACGTCACAAAAGAATGTCTGCTTAAAACAAAAGAGTTCTTCAGTTTCAAGCCACTACAGATAAGTGTGAATCAATTTTATCTCACTGTGGTTTTCTGGATATTAAAGTAGTGGCAAATGTGTGGTGTTCTTGACTTAGCCAGTGACTACAAACCCCACTATGGCCTATTGCATTCCGCAAACACATGATCACAGACATGCCTCAAGCACAGTGTGCCACAAAGTGTGTTTATTTTGGCTAGTTTGTATTAGAGCTCTGAGTAATTTGAGACCTGGCTGTACTATTTACGTTAGATTTTGCTGAGGGAAATGACTGCTCAGGGTTTTGTGTTTTTATAGGACCTTGTGAGTCCATGTGTCAGTACAATGACAAGCAAATCAGGATGCGACTGTATCTTTAGCATTGTTGCTAAAAGTACTTGTGTCTTTCTTCTCCTCTCCTGTTATGACTGTGCTGTTTACAAAAGTAAGTCTTTTAGAGTGGAAGTGCCGTGAGCTTATTTCTCTCTGGGAGTTGTTTGGGCTCTGGATTTAGTGCTGTCAGTGGCTCAGCAGAGGGTGCTATTACCTTTGAGCTGTTTGTTAAACAATGCCAGGGTCTGGCTGTGGCCTAGCTCCTATAGGTGTGTTCTTCCTGAAATGTCACTGCGACTTCTTTTTAACATCCCTCCCTCCCCAGGTTCTTAGCAGTAGTTTCAGGTTTTTTACGTTTTCTTTTCTCCTTTCTAGGTATTTTTCTTTGGCACGCTCACAGAATGGTTACATTTCTACAACAAGTGGTTCTACTGCTGTCTATGGGTGGTGAATGGCTTGCTGCAGTCCACTGGCTGGCCCTGTGTGGTTGCTGTCATGGGCAATTGGTTTGGAAAAGCTGGGTAAGTTGAATTTTCAGTGGCTCACTTATTTGACCTGCTGACCATTGCAGGCTTAGCTGAAACTCCCAAATCAACAAGGCATAACTTTCTGTTTTGCCAGTCCCAGTAAGACTGTTGTACTTATCTAAAGAGATCTACAACAATTTAAGATTGACTGTCCAAGTCCCATAGTGAGGAATGGCTGAATTTAAATTTTCATGTTACTCTAAAACCTGTTCCTGTCCACTAAAGAAACTGGATGGAAACTGACCTGTTGAAAGGTTGAGTCTGTCGCAGGATGGGTATTGCAGAAGAGCTCCAGCCACAGCTTGTAACTCTGATGTTGCCAGCTTACCTCTGCTTTAGCACAGATGCTTTAGGATAGGACTTTACATGCTTATTTATTTGGTACCTGCAAGTTATTCTGGTTTTTGCTTTAAGTGATGTTTAACTCTCTTTGAAGAGGGCAGAGAGAATGCTGTAATTTCATGTGTAAATTAAAATTCATTCTAACACCATATCTCTGTTTTGTTCCTAATGTCAACCTCTCCCTCCATCCCTCCTTCTAAATTTCTTCCTCCTTCTGCAGGAGAGGTTTTGTGTTTGGACTCTGGAGTGCCTGTGCATCTGTGGGGAATATCCTGGGAGCATTCCTTGCCTCCTGTGTTCTCAAATACGGCTATGAGGTGAGCAGTGCTGTCTGGTTTCTAGCTAGGACTATGTGTTTGACCAGGTTATGCAGAGATAAGTTTCCTACTCTGTCACTGAGGAGATAATAGGAATATTTTTCTTCTTATCCGAGTGTCCAGTTTCCTCATCTTGAATCCTGTGATAGGAAGCAATAGGCAGGATAGAAGCATTTTCCTTTCATGACCCTTTAGATTCAGAAGGTATGAGCTTGAGGCTTCCCTTTAAATGTGAATGATGTTTTTGAAGAGCCCTAGTACCATAATGTACCTATTTTGATTTGGGTGGCTCAGAGTGCTCTTTAGATTCATATCTATCACTGTTTCTTACTTAACTGAACTCACTGCTGCTGAATAGTGGTGAGGTTTTGGCAGACAGGGAGGCATGACTTCTAAGTAGGGAGAGCTATGGCATGGTACTGCATTGCTATGGCACGGTGCTGCAATGTTTCCGGCAGACAATTAAACAGAGGGAACATGAGTAAAGCGGAGCATGTTGGAGCACGTGACCTCTGAGGAGAGGCTGATGAGGCTGAGCTTGTTCAGCCTGGAGAAGAGAAGGCTTAGGAAGTGCCAAATAAGGAGCCTTCCAGTGCCAATAAGGAGGTTACCGAGAAATCGGAGCCAGGCTCTTACCTGAGTTGCATGGCGGTAGAAGAGGCGATGGATGTAAACTGAACCGGGGAAGATTCCAGCTGGATATATGGAAAATTTTTTCACTATGAAGTTAATTAAGGACTGGAACAAGGGTCTGGAGTCCATAGAATCTGTCTTTGGAGGGTTTCAAGACCTGACTGAACAAAGCTGTGAGCAAGCTGGTCTGAAATCAGTGTTGACCCTGCTTTGAGCAGTCTCTTCTAACTTGGTTGAATCTGTAATTTTGTGTTGGGTGAGCTCCTTCCTCGCTGCTGTCACCTCCATACACTAAAACTACTGTTTCCGTGTGGTCCTTCAGTCTTAAAGAGAAGCAAGTCTACTCAGGGGGTGCAGAGATTGCTTGTTTCCAAGTTAAATGGATGTAGTCTGGATTGTTATTACTACGTTTACACTGCGACAGGGTTGGAATACAGGGAAACCCTTGTTGATCAAGGATGCCAGTGTGACTGAAGGCGTTTTTTTTAAAAAAATCATCTTTTATTTATCTTCAGTATGCTTTTCTGGTGACTGCCTCAGTACAGTTTGCTGGAGGAGTCATTGTCTTCTTTGGGCTTCTAACTTCACCAAAGGAAGTGGGTAAGTAGAAGAAGGTTATACCATTTCAGTCTCTTTGTGGAAAGCAGGTTTGCAGCTTTCTCTTTAGTGTTAAACGTGCTGCTAGCTCTGACAGTGCTTATCCTCACAGCTCTTCTGAAATGGTGTTACACTTCTATGCATTTAGCGGAAAAAATGCTTTCCTCACCACGAACACACTAAATGCCATCTTGGATCGTGTGCTTTGGTATTTTTAAAAGTAAAATAAAACAGTCTGGCTCTAAGGCCTCCGTTAGGATATGCCTAGTTTCCTGTTTTCCTTCCTGGAAAATTGGTATTTTTTTAACAATCAGTAGGAAACTGATAATTGACCACTGTAAGAGCAAATCATGGCAAGCCTTAACTTTGCCGAATGAAGGGAAAGTGCTTTGTGTGTGCATGACTCCTTCAGCCAATTAAATAGTGCTCATGTGGGGTAAATTTCCTGTTCTGAGAAGATGGGTGGGCAAGGCAGAGTGTGACAGGAAAAAAAAAAAAAAGAACTTTGGGGCTTTGACAGGGCTGTAGAGGTTTTCCAGCTGCCTACAAAAGTTATAAAGTTAAAGCACTAAAAAAAGTTTAAAAAAAAAAAGTTAAAGTTAAAAAGTTAAAGTTAAAGCACTAAAGTAGTGGAGCATGCAGGTAAGCATTGAGCAGCTCAAAGTGTGCAGGGCAGTTCCTAGGCCTTCTGCTGCAGAGGAGGCATTAACAGAGTAGTTGCTAGTGCACTTGGCCTCCTCACTCAGGTGAGGTGATGCCCAGGAGCCAGGCCCAAGGAGCCCAACCGCTAAACAAGGGAGAAAATGCACTAATTTGTTGTGTCTTCCAACTAATGGCCAGACACTCAGAACAGACAAAGCCGATGGCAGGATCAGACAGAATACTTTCAAGAGCACTAGAAGACAAAGGGTGGAAACTGGCGACGCTGCAGAATGCCATCTAGAAGAGTTTCTAAGCCAAAGGAAGATGGAGGTATGGGAGAGCAAGGGAACTGCTAGAAGGGAGAATTGCGTAAAAGAAGTGAGTGTAGCTTTAAAGTGGGGAGAGGGTGGACAGGTTATGGTCCGTTGTTCCTGTTATACATCCTTTGTAAAAATTTAGGCCTTCCTGAGCTTGGAACACATGAAGAAGGCAGTGCTGAGGAAGATGCCAACAGACCTTTAATGGATGATGATGATGCAGATGACGATGACCGGAATTACTCTATTCAAGCAACTGACACTGATAACCAGCCAAAGGCCATTGGCTTTTTCCAGGCTTGTTGCCTTCCAGGTGTTGTACTGGTGAGGACTCTTAGCACACAAATTCTTGAGTGAAATCTGACTTTTTATGTTGTTAAACACAGATCTGACTTTTTGTGTTGTCAACATTTGACATCGTTGACATGCTGACCACGTGTTGTTGCTGAAATCTGACTTCTTATGTTGTTAAAACCTTGGGGTTTGGGACTTTTATCCTTGTGTGTATGCATTATAATACTGTCCTATTACGTGGTTGCATGTCACTCTTCCTGTGGGACTCTTGCTTCATTTGGTGCATGTAATGAGCCAACTGTGGCAGTAGCGAGGCTATCTTTTTTGATGCTGAGTTTAGAAGGGAGGCTATGAGCAAAGCAGGTGGTTGTAGATACTCTCTTGGTGAGGTAGTTACTCGTTGCCCTGAGAAGTGAGATTCTTACTGCTGGCTGAGCATCACAGAGAACTCTGTGGCACTGGTATTTGTGTGTGGTTAGTGGGGTATTTTTTCCCCCCTCCTCCTTTTTTTTTTTTTTTTTTTAAATTGCCTTTGAGCAGAGAGCCTGAAAAAGCCTTAATCAACATGATGTAATATCTGGCAAAGTCTTTTTATAAACAACTGGCAACAGGGCCTGGTAGTGCACTCTCACCATTAACTTAAGCTGAGCTGCATCCCTTGTTACTTCCTCATCCTGTCCTTTGTGCCAGAACTTGTACTTCTGCATCAGCATTTGTTGCCCAATTCAAGGATTTGGTTCAGCTGAAAAATTAATCTGCCAATAAAAAAATTGATAATTTTCCTGTGCCAGTAGGCCATGTGTCCCCTGAATACTAGAGCTGGTACAAGAAAAGAGACAGGGAGGCTGGCTCAGTAATATGAGTAAGAAGTGAATCCTCTTGAGTTCTTTCCTAGTGAGCCACATAAAGTGCCTTATTTTTGGTTGCGCTAAGAATGGGATGATGTACGAAGAACCTCTAGGCAAAATATGCTGGCAGTGGTGAAGGCTGCCTAAGCTGATGTGCGACTTTTCTTCACTGGCCAGAGCATAAGGAGGTACCAAACAATTGATGTTGCTGTTTCGGTGCTTGGGATTTTGAGGGCATGCTCTCTGTGCTAACCCAGCCATGTGAACACCCCTGACGTGAATCCGTGAGTTTTATCTGATGTCAAATCAGTGAGTGAGAAACCACATACTGAGAGAACCTCCAAAGCCTGGTCAAAATTATACAAAGATGTGAGTTGACTGAAATTGGTCCTGAATTGGACTGAAATAGTTTCTCTCCTCTTCTACTGATGAATGATACAGTAGAAGAATTTTAGTATAGACAGACGTCCTTTGGGCCTCTGGAAGTTCAATGTTTAATTGGTCTGATAGTTGGCTGACTGTGTGTTGTATTAAATATGGCATGGAACAGTACAGCTCTACATACGAGAGCCAGCCGAACTGTAGTGAACATCACTGTCTTATGTGTGGTAAAGATTACTTAGTGACCTTTAAGAGTGGAAAAGCATTGATGATGCAGCTAAAAAGGGTATGTTTGTTAAAAGAATCTACATTTAGAAGAGATGATTTGGGAGCTTTTAAAATATCAAAACGTCTGCTTGTTAAAATCCAAAGACAAGTATGTGCACAGTCCCAAAAGCTGTGTTCCCAACAGGTTATTTTTTCCGTCTTCAAATTTGGGTTCCTTCAACTGCCATGTCAGTGTTTATCAGGAGGCCATACTTAAATAATTTTTGTGCCTTATCCTTCTGCATGCTCTGCATGCTGGGCCTGCAATCCCCAAGAAAGAACCATTGCCACATGTGAAAGCTCTAAAGGCAGAGCTCTCCTGCTAGCTAAGGAGAGCTTGAGACCAGCAACCAAGAGCAGGAGGCTGCCTCAGCTTTTGGGTTTGGAGGCATGTGCTTAGTGTTGGCCAAACCTTTCATCTTGTATCCTGGAATACCTGTCTGGGGTGTTATGAATGAAGATTTTTCTTCTGGTCCTGTGACCAGATGAGCCTACGGAACAGCAGAAGATAGCACAGAGAAACTGCTTCACGTAACTTTTCTCGTCATAATGCACAGATGACTAAACCTGAAGCTTGTTTCATGTCACATGGTTGGGTTCAGTTTTTTTTTTTTTTTTGTTGGAAGCCTGATGTCAATTCTTAGGGTTACGCTGACAGCATTTTAACCCTCTGCATTCAGTGAAAAGAAAATAACCTTCCTGGCAATGTTTTTCTTATTCCTGGGTTCCCTTTGATGTGCAGCATTAAGCTTTCATAGTACTGCCTCTTTATATGAAATGCAAAAGCACTTCCCTCTGAAAGCTTCAGCTGGGTCCAGAGCTTTATGGGAAGAAGCAGAAATGCTGTTTGCATTTCTCAAGTGCTAACTGCTTGCTGGCTGACTCTTTGTTCCAGTATTCTTTGGCCTATGCCTGCTTGAAATTGGTGAATTACTCATTCTTCTTCTGGCTGCCATTCTACCTCAGCAACAACTTTGGATGGAAAGAAGCTGAAGCTGACCAGCTCTCAATCTGGTATGATGTGGGAGGAATCATAGGTGAGTGAGCAAGTGAATGACATCTTTCTGCAGTTGCCCTGTTAGCATTTGAAAAATGAAAGACAGCAAATGCAGCACAGAGCAGTCGTGCTTAGTGGGATCTAGCTGACCGTTTACTGAATATATAAAAGGGCTAGTTATGTATGTGGCTGCTTGACTATTTTCTTAAATGCAGTGTATGTGAGCACCCTGAAGAGTTTATGTATCGTTTAAAGGGCACTATCTTATTCTTGTATGGTACCCCCAGCAGATGTTTTTCTTTACTTGCTATGCTTTTGAAGAGTGCCACGTACAAAACAGTGCCCCAGTGCTTCCTGCTTCCTTTCTGACAGGTACACTTGAGGGAGAGATTAGACCTGGACGTAGTGGGTTCTGTATCATCCCTCCAGAATGTAGCAAAGAACATAATGTTTGTCTGTCTGGGCTTCCACTCCAGTGTTCAATTTCTTTCTTTATTCCCTAGTCCAGCTAGCTTTCGTAGAATGAACATCCTTATTCTGATCTGTTCAGGGTCATTTTTTCTGCCTCTCTGACCTTTTCTGAAGTAGACTTTCCCAAAGTGTTTTATTTTTTACCAGCAGAGCAGTTTCTGCAGAGGGGTCAGTGATACGTATGCTGATCTTTGTCAGCAAACGGCACTTCTTGCAAACTTTACGCCTACCGTGAGTCGGAGTGAGACCCCTATGTGCTAGTGCTTTCCCTTTGAAGCAGAACTTCTTTTTTTGTGCGCTTTCTATTAAAGAAACCAGCCACAATGTTAAGCTTGTTCAGATCGGGAGTTATGGTTGCTTGATGGTGCTATACTTTTCAGGGGAATGAAAAAGAAAGCGGGATGGTTGGTCAGTTGCACGCCAAAAAAAGAAATGTTATTTCCTGGGAAAACAGTATGAGTAGTTTGCTCTGCTCTATCCTGGCCACCTAGGTTTGCTGTTGCCTCTATGTCTTGGCCAGTAAGGCAGGAGACTTAGTTTTCAGAAGTGTAGGGAAAATATGTTTTCAGGAATGTAGAGAAAATGTATATTAATGAGAAAGCAAGAGGCCACTGCACTCAATGAAGTGACCCAGTTTTGTTCGAGGTGTTAGCATCCTGGGCCTGATGATGTTCTATTTTTTGTAGGTGGGACCATCCAAGGCTTGATTTCTGATGTGCTACAGAAGAGAGCTCCAGTGCTAGCAATTAGCCTGCTCTTTGCTGTAGGGTCTCTCTTTGGATACAGCCGTGAGTATGTTTTTGCTGCATGGAGATCGGAAGCTCTTTTGATGCTTTAGGGAGAACCAGAACACAGCCTATTCTGATTACATTTGGCTTTCTGGTCTTGAAACTGCTTCTGGATCACTATGGCACCTTTTGCTGTATTTTGTTTGAACTGTGACATTGCGTAAAACTTTACTGAGCTTGGAATCAAGGAACTGGGGAGGAAATCTGTGCTTTGGTTAATGAGGTGGAAAAGGATTAACTGAGTAGTTGGGCTTCCATGAAGTGGTGAGTGATGGCACTAATCCTTCTCCAGTGACAATGAAATTTCTGGCATTGTCATTGTATCAAAACTGCAACTGGTAGAGCAGCAGATCTAAGGGGCAATCCTATCCCAGTCCTACCAGGAAAGGGAGTCTAGGGACAGAGCTGTACAGGAGCACATCTACTGTGAGAGAGAGAAGCTCTTGGACTTCGCTGCTTGTGCTTCTGTATGTGGTGAAATCTAAGAGTTTCTCCCTCTCTTATACTAGATAGAGCTCTCGGTGCCTGCTGGTTTTGTAAGGAGCCTGTCAGGAAAACTGAACAAAAGGGCATGCTGGTCTAGTTTCTGTGAAGTAATGACTGTGAAGCTGTTGTAAGAATAAGGGGTTTGCATCTTCATGGTACCACTGCTCTCCAGTGGTACCAGAATGCTTTAACTCTCTCGCCTGTCGCTTCACTCCTCTGTGTCGTCCCCCATCTGTAACAAAAATGGTGTGGCGATGTAGACCACCTTCTGTAGAGCACTTTGAGGTCTGTGGATGGAAATCAATGCCAGAATATATACGTGAACAGTAAAGCATGCCTTTCTGAAGTGTGCTGGCCCAGCTGGTCTCAAAGTAAGGTCAATAGGCAATCATCCTTAAATAGTAAGGGTTAGGTTTGGTGGTGTTCAGTAGAGTTTTGTAGGCCCTTGTGATAACTCACTGCTTTCATCAGGGAGTTGGAAGCAAATATAAAATTGTTGCTGACAGCTGAACAGCCAGAGGTGCAGGTGTCTTGTGCTTAATTCAAACTGCACTACTGCTCAGCCAGATATGGAAGGCTTAGACAGGCGATAGAGAGTTACTGCACTGTATCATTAAATCTCCATCAGCCAAACTAGGGAATGCTTTTATGCTCTTAGCCTGTTGCATGTAAGAGTGAAAACAGACCAAGGATACATTAAACGGCTGCAGCTTGCCTTACACATTAACGTGACCGTTTGTGGACCCTAAGTTGCGCTTGGGTATAAAGAGTTCAGGTGATGCCTGGAAGCGAGGTATCAGGGAAAACAGTAACTCTTAAAAGCACTGAGGGATTGTAGTAGAAAAGCAGCTGCATATATACAGTAGGATGCTGTTCCTGGCAGGGCAGACAGAACATTTGGATATCCAAGTGTGGTTTTGTCAGGAGGAGTAAGGAGATTGGGTTTTGTGTTTTTACCCTCTTGTCCAGCATTGTTTAGACAGTTATTGGATCACTGCCTCCAAATTTAATGTCCGCACTTTAAAAAGGATGGTGGAAAAATTGGAACAAGTGGAAGAGATGATTCAAGTGCTGAAAGAAGTACTTTATGGTGGGAGAGTTGGAGCTGAATCTCTTTCACTTCCCCAGAAAGACAAGAGAATCTTTCCTCTACTATGCACGTGGACTTTCAAGGAGAGTAAATGCAAACTCTTTGCCATAGAAAAAGGCATAACAAAGGTTGGAAGCCAGAGCCAGGCGAATCTAGTATAGAGGCAGGGCATAAATGTCTGATGGCAAAGGTGATTTTTCTGCTGTAAAGTGCTGTCAGGGAACTGATGAATCTTCAGTCTCTAAATGCCTTTGCAAGAAGACTAATCTTTGTACAAGTCTCCAGTCAAATAGAAGTCACTGTTGTCAGTACTTGGGTAACTTAATGAAACTGGATGTTTGCATGCTTCTTTCTGATCCTAAATAAATAAATGGCTTTCTCAAGTTCATTTGTTTTCTTTACACTTATCTGATCTTTCTCCCACAGGTTCTCCAAACAGCAAACCTATCAATGCTGTGATCATGGCAATTACAGGTATCGTACAAAATACCACTGTTACCCTGGTAGAATTGTACTTTGCAGAAAAGTCAGCAACACCAGCATCAGGTGTCGGTAACGCATGTGTGTGTGCCGCCATCTCTTCTTGGTTTTGCAGAAGGGCTAAAAGCTGAGGTCCAATTTATGGTACTTTTGGAATGTGTCTGCAGGAAAACTAATTTGTAGATGGGAGTATAGAATATGGACTATATATAATAAGGTATTGGAACTATAGAATTCTGCCTTATTTTGCTATGATAGAGACAGATTTATGCTAAAATACCTAGCAATAATCTGTTATTTAGAGCATGGACACATGCTAGCTGTTGCTGGCCGTGCTACAGGAGCAATAGTCTCTGTCAGAGAGGTGACTATGTGGTGAAGTGGTGAGCTGCAAGAGCTAAATTCAAGGGTGTCTGTCTGTCAGAACCCCAGGGGTTCTGTGTGGGGTCACAAGCTTTCTGTGCTACCAGACGTACTTAATTCTGTGTTCCAGAATTAAGATTAGCCTGTGTGAATAGAGCCTTTCTCTTGGAACACTCCTACTTTGGAACACTGTCGTGTGGAGTTTTTTTCTTCCATCTCTCCGTCAGCCCCTGGAGACTGAGGCTGTAGCATGGGGGTGTACTATCCAAAGTAGAGACCTGTCTTTATCTGCTTCGTGTTGAGGGTTTGCTTGTGCGTGTTCAACAGTAGCTTTCTGTATTCAGTTCAGTGCATCCTGGCTCTTCTTGCAGAGTGAACCACATACAGTTACTTTGTTCTTGCTGTTGGAGGAAAATATGCATGTTGGCAATTTCTCTGTGCGTGCTTCATGTACGCAAGCTACGTTGCAACTGTATGCTTCAGCTGCAAGGGTTAATTTCTACCTGTAATTAATCTGAGATTACTGTCCATAAAATCCTGATCCTGAGGTTTGTGTGGTAGAAAAATCTGTGTTTTTAAGATGTTCTACTGAGAAGCCCCCTGCTTGTTTTGCCTCAAGGCTGTTTTCCTGGCAATTTCAGGCTTTTTCATTGGAGGCCCTTCTAACATGATCAGTTCTGCAATTTCGGCTGACCTGGGTCGTCAGGAGCTGGTCAAAGGCAGCAGTGAGGCTCTGGCAACAGTCACAGGAATTGTGGATGGAACTGGTAGTATTGGTGCTGCAGTGGGTCAGGTAAGACAGAAACATTTTGAAATTTGTTTGGGATTTTTGTTCAAAGCTAAGGTAACAGCAAAAACTTTTGTTTAAAGGAAAGTTTACCTATGTAACCGAGCAAAAATGACATACTTATCACAAACTTGATGGTGTTTATTTACAAGGTAATTTAAAGTTTGCTCTTATTTGCAGTTTCCTTTTCTATATAGAGTTGTCTCCCACAACTTGTAAATATGGCACTGCTTGCTTTGATGGTCCTCACAGTATGCTGCCAGGGGTTTGAGGACTAGACAGTTGCATAAAAGGAAGCTGACAGTGTGCTCACTGGACATTCTTATTTCTCAAATACAAGTGGTGACTACGTGGAAGAGCATAGTGATGCTTTGGGGAGAGGAGAGTTTAGTACAAAGATTGGAGCCAATTCTCTCTCAGGCCCTCTCCAGTGCTGGTGAAATACCAAGGACTTAAGCAAGGAGTACAAGTTTCTATTCCTAAAAGGAATGTGGGTTTGTATTTGTCATTTATTGCCTGATAAATACAATTGTTTTGTCTCTGTTTTGTAGGAGAGATGCCACTTAGTTCCATTAAACATGGAAGATGGCAAGTGCCTTGTGGACATCTTAAAGTGCATTGTTACACTCAATTTCCTTAATATATTGTCTTCAGTGTTTCTGTCTTACCCCACACACAGCACTCAAAAACTTCTGTCATCATAAAAACTAGATCTTTAATTCTGAAAAATTACACCTGCCTCCCATTCTAACATCACATTTACTTCCAGAGAGACAATGATGATGTCATTCTGGGGGTGTGTGAATAGCAGTGAATGCACAATGAATATGTTAGAAATTCAGATCCTGTTTTGTGCTAATACACCCAGTAGTGAAGAAGAGGCCCTTGTACAGCAACTGAATACAAATCTACCAATAAGGAATACACTTTCTTTTGTAGCCTATAAAGTCCTATTGAACTGGGATGCGGTTCCGAACAGACTGTAGTCTCAAGTACCTTGCCTACGATGTAGGGTTAGGTAGTTAGCAGTTGCACAGCTCTTGAGAATGCGTCCTGTGTAATTTGTAAGCCTTTCTAGAGCTTTTAGTTCCTCTGAGAGTACTTCCATCCACTTATGTCCCAGTGTTCTGCACAAAAAACTTATATGCAGTGGAGTCAGTTTGTCACCTTTGAAACTGTAGTTCAGTTCTGTCTTTATGCTGCTATGAGTTACTGTAAAGCTTCAGGACAGTATCTCCACTTTGCTGAGTCTGTGGGTTTTTTGCAGAAGGGCTGCTGTCCTGAGTCACGTATTGTGTCAGGGAAAGATCAGCTGGAGGGTTTTGTGATCAGCTTTTTATGGAGTGTTAACAGCCCACAAATTCTAGAAAATGAAAGAGCGATGTCTGAAAGTCATGCTTATCTTCATAATTTCAGTCATTTTTCCCTCTCTCTTTTTAGTATCTAGTGTCTTTGATCCAGGAGAACCTGGGATGGATGTGGGTTTTCTATTTCTTTATTCTAATGGTAAGAAATCTCCTCTCTTTCTTTTGTCAAAGTTCAATCTACAGTAGAATGTTTTGGTGGGAACCTGAGAATTGTGACCTAGGCATGCAAGGTATTCCTGCAGCAGCTGCAAACTCTGCTGTTCCCAAGGTAATCTCTGGGGTGCCTTTGCCTCAGGGTGTCCAAATCAACTAGGTTCATGTTGACTCCTTTAAGGTTGCGTTGCCCAACAGCAGCTGAGGTTGTGACAGAGAGGGGTTTGAAAATACTTGTCTAAAAATACCTGTATGCAATTCCAAGCTTATTCCATTTGACTTCTAAGGCAGGACTTTTTTCCCCTTTCATTGCCATGGTATGTGGTTCCTAATATTTTCAGGGAGCTGAAGTTAAGCTGCTTGCATATCAGCCCTTCAAGATTAATAAAAGGAGTGATGAGGATTTTGAAGCTAAAACTAATGCCTTGGCCTTGTATGTAGGAGAGGAGACGGTTCAGACCCTGATCTCCTCAGCATTGCCACCGTGGTGCACGCTTTACAAATCATGCACTATTGCCTCTGGGAAGTGCCAGGAACTGTCTTTACATCTGTGCTGACAAGTGAAAAAGCCACTTTGGTTACCTTCAGAGGCAGCCGGGAGGAAGGCCACTGAGGAGGTGAAGAGCACAGCTTCTTTATGAAAAGAAGATCGTGACAGTCAAAATCCTATGTGCTTTCCTTCAAACTCAGTCCTTCCATCTGCAGGGCCGTTTTGTCGTCTCTTCTCTTGCCCGTGTCTTCCCTGAACATACACTGGAGCGCAGGATGGTTGCAGCAGTGTTTGCTCTCTGCTAATTGTCCTGGGTATGTTTCTTTTCACAGACAAGTTCAACAATCCTGTTCATCTCACCATTAATAGTGAGGGAGATCAGATTGCTTCTGCATGAACGGCGCCCGCGAATGCTGACTGGATGACTCCCGTTTCCACTGGACGGACTGTTGTACGGGCCTGATGGCCAGGGGATTAAAGAAAACTCTGAGAGACTTGTTTCTTACATCCTCCAGGTTTGGACTAATTCAGAATGGCTCCGTGAGACTTGATTGACCTGCTTTTGTGAGTTCAATGTTGAAATACCAAATACCCGAATGGCCTGAGACCATCCACACCATCGAGCTGATCTAAGCTAGACAATCCACAGGACTGGTGTAGGCCTGCCAGATTCTTCCATGTCAGCAGCCACACTAGGATCTTCTGTTTGGGGGTGGGGGAGGACGGGACTCGGGCTCACTGCCCAATTCTTATTTATTTCTGGATGTCCTGGCCAAAGGACAGCTGTTTAAAACTGACAGTGGAGAGGCTGTCTTGCAGCGAATTTTGATGCTTTGTTGTGCTGGTAAAATCATACTGTGCATTTCTTGGATAGTCTAGAAAGGGCAAAAACGATTATTTGGAATTTGCGCTCTCCAGATGTTTCAAAAATTTTGCTGTTAAATCTCTGCGCAGATGGACCTCTGCTATCCCTAGCTTGTACCTGTATCATATTCCAGGAGCAGGTTCTTATGGAGAGGTTAACTCCATATTTGTTTTTAGCATTATTTTTTTTAATAATAGTATTACTAATCTCTGGGAAATGAGATTTCGGTTTCTGAATATTTAAGTAGACAAATAGTGTGCAATATTTGGATAACACTTTACTGTGATCCCTGAAAATATGCCTTAACAGGTCCTTTGTCTCTAAAGGATCCTTAAATGGCTTTGGGGACCGAGAATGGGGCACAAATACTTTTACTAGCAGTTTTGATCAATACTGACCAAAAATGGACTGTTGGGTGACCCTGTGAAGGAAGCTGGGCTCACCAGTTCCATTCTTATTTGGCAATTGTCCATCTCCAGCAAAGGAGAACCAAAACTGAATTAAATGAACTGAAGGGACCTGGCAGCACTTAGCTATGGGCTTCCAGACCGGGACTGAATCATACCCTTGTGACAGCATAAATTAGCAAGTGCTGCTGTCTTCCCCCATGCTTCTCTGCCTGTGGCTGCATAGGGGACCCCAAGCTCCTGCGTTTTCAAGCTGAGTTGCATCTTTAAAAGAAAAATAGATGCAAGTCAGCTACAAAAGCATGTGACTGCACTTAGTATGGTAGTAAGGATGACTGACTGACACCTCTCACATGTGTTGGTGACGTTACTGAGATCATTGAATAACCTCTCAGCAAATTGTTTTCTGCTTTTGTCTTGGAATGTTACATTGTAATAGGTACTTGCTAACCAGCAGAATTTCTGATCAAATGTTCAGTCTAATCAGTGCTGCCTGGATGGGAATGGGGGACAGGGAAACTCTTGGAACTGAAAATTTGAAACTTTTTTAACAGGGAAAGTTGCCTTTTAAAAATGTACAACTTTTTTTTCTTTTTAACTTATGAATGTCAATTTTTAGTCATTTGATGATTGTAATGAGTGAAACATCATTAGTGCCTTACAGTTTTTTCTGTATTGAACGGTTACTTTGTGATTGCTGCTTCTGCAACAACAGCTCTTCACATAGCTTTGCTTACTGGGAAACTCGGTTGTCCCATTTTATACTTTTTTGAGAGTCTGTCTTTCTTGGTGGAAGTGATTCTTGGCATTCTTTGTTAGCCCGCAAAAGGTTTCAGGGCTTGGGAAGACGATGCCATTAATCTTGACTAGGGACCTGAATCCTGTTCTTGTCTCTTCTCATTCCTGTTCCAATTGTTGCCAGCATAATTAGAGCAAGGGACTGAGAATCTATCATCATGCTCTCAGAATTATGCCCTGGGGTTAGTGTTCATGTCCCAAGCTACTCATTAGTCCCTGTACAAATAGAATCAAAACTCCTTGAAATTTAGTTCCAAAATTGATGGTGGCACCGTTTGCCCCAGCCATGGTGTCTGGGAATCTGTGGTTTCAAATTCCAACCTGGATGAGCTTTTTCGGCTGACTGTCTGGGTGCTAGATAAGCTTCTGATGAAAGGTGGGGTGGGAAAGGGACGTGGCGGGGGGGAGGAGGTGCAGCCCCCCGGGAACAAATGGTTTCCTGTAAACAGTTCTGTTCCCTCTTGAGAAGTGTCAGATGTGTTGCGAGCACTGCGAACACAAGCTGCCCAGCAGCTTGCATGTAAGTGTGCAGTGGTGCTTTGAGGCCACTGTTGATTAGCTAGGCTTTGCTTTGTCTTCAAGACGTTTTTTTTTTGTCCTGGGTTTTTGGTCCTGTCTATTTCCTCAAGGTGCTCGGATAGGGAAAGGTTTTAAATCTGATAATGTCTAAATTGATCTCACATGAATAAATTTACTTTGACTTGATCTGAGTTTACTCTTTTGTGTACTTTATTCCACTCTTCTCAGTGCAGTTTTGCTGAGCATGCTTCCCTTTTTCCTCATTAGAGGCCTAGATCTGACAGTTGCTTCTCAGTCAGCTGCTGCAAATACCTGAGCCCTGTGCAGTGCTCGCCCACAGGGTGTCAACCTAGCTACTCCCTAACTGTAACACTTAAACCAAACCCTCATCCCAGCCCCAAAGGGGGCCCTGTTCCTGCATGCTGCGATTTGGCACTCTTCCTGATCGATCTCATAAGCAGCTTTGTGAGATTCTGCTGACAGAGGTGCTTATAATGATGTAATTCATGGTCTTAAATAAAGAAGCCAGAGCACATACTTGATTTTATTGATTTATTTATCTGCACATAGAAGTCAGGTGTTCTTCCCTTGAAATTAAACGTGCCATGTGGCTGCTGGCCCTGCTGTGCCTTCTCTCCTGTGGCTTGTTTCTCTGAACACACATCTACTCCCACCCTTAGCTCTGTACTTAAATGGACACAGTGGGGAACTTCGTAATTGTGTTTGTGTTTTATAGTTCACAGTAAATTCAGAGTTAAGCACGATACTGGCTTTCTGGAGAAGCTCCCATATGTGCATGTTCTGGTTCCACAACTCTAAGTGGTTTGGTGGTGTTATGATGCTATTTGTTAAGGAAAGTAGTGATTCATATTTTTATCCCCTTCACTTTTTTTTTTTTTTAATTCATAAGTAGAGTTAGAGCTTTCCAGCCTCTAGGAAAACTTGGTTTTGCTTTATTATCTATTTGAAAATGCTGATACTAGCAATCCCCATCACCACTGCTGTCACTGACCTCCAGGGGCCAAAGTTTGGGCAAGCAGAAATGTAGCAATTACTTAAGTTTGGAAAAATGATTTGGAAATGATTTCTGGGTATTTGGCTGTAGCCCAGGATATGTCAGCCTGTCTGATCAAATTAGTTATGGGGCCCGCAGCACATCTTTTCATTCATAATACTTTTGCATATGAAAGTATGGCCTTTCAAGCAATACTGTTGAGCCCTGGTCCTCTCAGAAGTCTGGACCTGAAGGGCATATCACTCTGCCCAGCAGCAGTTACCACAGTCTCCTCCAAAGACTTAAGAGTGGGACTTCTGCTGTAAACTCTTGGCAACCTTGGAGAGCCTGTGAAGTTCTTGTCCTGACCATGCTCAATAGAGTGGCATTCCTTTCAGCAGGGGAATTGGGAGGTAAAGCAGCAGCATATTTTAAGAGATTTATCTTTTCCTCCCCAACATAACTAGACAGTCCGCTAGAACTCAGCTAAAAGCACTAGCTGTTGAGAGATGTCTCAAACATATCTGTGTTAGGTTACTCTTGTGTCGTTTTGCCCTCAGTCCAACGTTAGCCAAAGTGCATTACCAAACCTATTTGCAATTTCGCCTCCTTTCTCTTCTAGGTAAGCATAACTAAAGTGCCTACAAGGGTGTTTCAGGCTGTGTATTGCAAGAGCTTTCTGATGCACAACATGTCCACCTTCCTACATCTTTGTCAAGCCTTACCTAATCCTTTTATAAACAGCCTACAGTTCTCCTAAAGCTGTAAGTATAAACCCTTACACAGTTTTGTGGATGTGGATCCTGGGGAGGAGGAATATGTGCATGCTCTTGCAAGCATCTTTGTTCTATGGAAGCCTTTCCTAAATGAGTATTGCTTGAATCGGTAGTTAACAGTAATACAAAGGAGAAAAATTCAGGAGATTTCTGTGAATGCTTCTTTGGTTCTCCTGTGTTGGTGCTTATCTTGGTATGTATGTGTCCGGATGCTAATCCTGCTGCTCAGGAGGTTGGTAAGCGTCTCCTTTGATCACCTATGCAACGGTGTGCAGATGTCTATGAAAAGAAATGTAACTGGGAAATTGGAAAGTACTCCTGGAGCAGACTGCAGATATCAGACTTTGTGACCCCTTTTTTTTTGGTTTGAGATTACTACAAGGAGAAGGAAGATTTCTCTCTGAGATGATAAAAGCTCAGTTAAACTGTTTAGGTATAAGCTATCTTGGTTATGAAGAGTTTTAAATGTACCAAATTGCACATGATGGACCAGTAGGTGAATCAGTGAAGTCTGCATTTAGACCCTTGATGTTCTTGCTCAGCTGTCACGGAGAGGAAATGGGAAATTCATACACCAGTGCCTGTTATCCTTGTGGACCATGGAAGTAACAAAGCAATCCAGAGTGTACAAGTGTGATGATAGCAGACAAGGCTAAGATTACTCAGATGTACTATTTACAACTTCTTTCCTTTTCTTATAAATTAGTAAGTAAAGTTTTCAGGATTCAGGATGGGTTGTTTTCTCTGGACTCTTAGATTCCAAGACCAGCTCAGAGAAAACCTACACCCAGAGATCTAAACCCCACTCTTTTTCCAGTTTGTCAGGCAGGACCAGTTTCCAGAAACACTCTGATCTCACTCAGGTCTGCTCTTGATTGTTCAGGGTAGAAAAACAACACTGGGCTAACGGAGCCTGGTGCTTACCTGCAGCTAATACCGAAGATGACAAAGCTATTCAGCTAGGAGGATGGGAGTATCAGAGAAGCAGTTTCATCAGGGTTTGCTCCACTGTTCATTAACCTCTTCTTCATCTTCTTTGTGCTCTGCTGCAACTGTTGCATCCTTCTGGGAGCAGTAATGTTTTTTTTTCTTCCAATCAGAGGAAGGTTCATCCTAGGACTGTTTATTACAAGGCACGGTAACAGGTAGAACAGACGGAAGTGGACATCTATGGTTCCTGCTGAAGTGCAAAGTTGCTGTTGCACTGGGAGACGCAAAGGTGGGAGCTGTGCCTGCACTAGCAGGCATGCGTGGTGGTGTACCAGCAGGAGCAGTTCCTTATTAATGCCACCTCTGAAATGTGAGGTGAGCATGTGTACAGGGCTGATAGATGTCTCTGCTGGAGATGGCCTTTTTCTATGTAGTTTTATTTCTCTGTACATCTGTGATGCTGTTCTGGGCTCCTGGAGCATGCAGGCACCTTTCTTAATGCACTCGGGGACTTTCAGGGTTGGTTTTCTTGAGGGAAGGAGAGTGTTGGGGGAAATATGAAGCTGCTGCACTAGCAGCTGGATGACACACCACTTCTGAGGGAATCTGGCCTTTGTTCTCAGGTGCTGAAATACAGGTTGCTTTATATACTTGGTTCTGCTGTGCTTTGCCACTTGCTTTGGCTGCTGTTTTGCTGTCAGTTGGATGAGAATATTTACCTGTCTTAGAAGACTTTGCTGGCCAGGTGTTTTTTTTTTTTTTCCAGTTGCCTTTGCTTTTTACACAGGAAGATAGCAGCGAGTTGTTTTAGGGGTTTTATCATAAGACAAGGTCTTGTTTTGCTAGACTTACTCTTCTCTACTTCCATTGTGTTTCACCTCAGGTTACTCGTTCATTCTCAAATGCACAGGGCCAGATTCCTCCCTGTTCTGTCTCCAGTCCCATTTCTTTGCTCCTGCCTTTGTGGTAGCTTGTCTCAATGCTTAGAAAAGGAACCAGAATTTTCTGTGCTAACAAAGTGAGCATTGTAATGCAATTGCAGAGTGGGTGGATGTGACTGTCGAAAGACGTATTCCTTCTGCTAGGGTGTGGATTAAAGCTCAAGGTGACTTTGTTCCTGCATAAATTCACTAACTTCCCCTAGGGAACTGAAGGGGCAGGGGTGGGAGGGGAGAAGTATGATAAATGAAAGTGTCGGAAGGAGATGCACTTGTGTAGCATGCACTACCAGAGCATAAATGTGTGCTCTGTAAGGAGCTTTCAGCATAGTTTAAGGTAGCTCTCCATGGATTTAAAAAAAACCCAAAAAACAAAAAAACCCTTGATGTTTAGTTGAGAACTTGAGCATGGCTCTCTGCAGGCTGCTCTCCTGGTGTAATTGTCTGGAGTAAGTGGATTAGCGAGCAGCAACGTGACTTGTTCAGGGTTAGGCAGGCTTCGAGAGGAGCAAGGAAAGCACTGTTCCTCGCAAGAGGATGACAGGGAAGAAGGCAGCCTTTGCTACAGAAAACAGCATTGCTCTCTACTAGTCAGACCTGTTTGACATTGAAAACTCTGGCAGGCTGTTTGTTGAGTTGTCATCCTGCACGCTTTCTGGGAAAGGTCTCGTGGAAATGGTTCCTTTCAGAGCTAGCACCTGCCCTTATCTGCAGCAAGGTGGGTATTGTGACAACAAATCACACCTCGGGACACTTTTTCATTGCCTTTGTTGCAAAGGGAATCTGTACCTTCTGCAGCTTTGTCCTCTGTGAAAAAGAGAAATATTGTTACCTTGCCTTGTTCACGCACCAAAATGTGCTGGGGCTGAGGGAGGTTGTGGTCTGCCGAGTAGCACATGGAACAAAATACTCATGGTGGGGACAGGGCTGTGAAGTCTTTTGTCTTAAAATCTCATTATGCCGTGCGTGCTCCTCTGTGGTAGTTATCACGTCTATTTTGCAGAGTGATGATGCAAAGTACAAAGCAGTTAAGCAAGTTGGCCCAGGTAAGACACGCTGCCGTGCAGCTCTGGTTGTCAGACACACAGCTATCTTATCTGGCTCGAGTGCCAGGACTGTGACCTGGTCTTCCATATACTTTACAATATAGGGAGAAGAATCTGGGTCACACGGAAGTCTGACATGCTAAAGCATGACATTGTTTTTAACAGAAAGTCTGGCATGTCCCAACAGTTTGAATGCCAGTCCAGTGAGGGTTCAGGTGTGATCCCCCTGGCTTCCCAAGAGAGGGAGGTTGGGGCGATGCAGAGGGTACACCCACCTTCTGGGAAGAGTTGCTCTGTTTCTGCTCCCTTCCCAGGTGACTGAACCAGCTCCCGACAGGGCGTGGTGGGAGCTGCATGGCCGATTCTCCGTAACTGGAGGGCAAAGGCACTGTGGAGCCCTTGCAGGGATGCAAAAAGTTACAGGGGAGCAGGAGACCAGTCAGGATCCTAACCCAGCAAGCTGCTTAAATCAGTGTGGGCTTTCTGCTGTGCTCCATTTCATAACCAAGTCCTATCAAGCCTGGTACGGACAGAATGGAAACTGTATTTACAAAGCAAGCTCTAATTCTTACAGGAAATGGTTCAGTCTTTGGAATTTTCCATGTTGTAAACGGAGCCAAGTCTCTCACTCCGAAGGTATCCTGAGGTGATACGAGAAATCAGCTCTTAGTTTGGATAGCTTCCCTCATTTGTAACGTATGTTTTGTTACTTCCTCCTGGCCTTTGTGTCATCTCTTCAGACCGTAACTGATCTCTATTTTAGCTACGATTCTGCGGCGGATTGTGATACTAAATTAAAAGATACCTATCTGCACAAAACTCGTACAAAATAAAGAAGCTGTGTTATTTCCATTGTGTGAATGAGGAACTGAGTCAGCGGGAGGCTAAATGACACATTTGAGGTTACCCAAGAGGACTGAGCATTACTGGGAATTGAATTTGGGTGTTCCAGTCCCAGGCTAATATCTTAATCACTGCCCTGTGTAATGTTTTAATTTGGGGCATTGCTGCACTGTGCCTATGGCCTTTGATCTCCACCTGGGCCCTTGGACTCGAGCAAGTAATAAATGCAATAAAACTCTTTCAGGAAGAAAGACTGATTTATCTTGAGCCCTCAACTTTTGGCACTGGAAGGAAAAGTAGAATTTGAAGTAGTCTATAGAAGTGACACTACAATTACAGCTGAGTGCTGTTGTTTAGATTTTGGTGTTTGTGGTGCCGTGCTCCCTTGAGGAAGTGAATATTATGGCTCCAGTTGAAAAAAAAAGTTCATACTTGCACCTAACTTGATGTAGGTTTTGTAACTTCACAAAAACAATTACATTCTTTCAAACTTTGCAGCTTCAAGGTATGCTAAGATTCTTCCTCTTACTGTTTAGTCATTCAAAGTAGGTTTGGTTAATTATTGAAATATATATAGTAAAATATGTACTTTTAGGAGGAAAAAGTACAAGTAGTCTAACCTTGTGTAGAAATGACACACAATTCTCAATGTGTACAAAAAGTGCTATGTTTTTAAATATAAAACATTTCTATAAGAAGTGATTTAAAATGAGTCATTCAAAAATGACAATTCACAATACAATACACAAGGAAGTTTTACTTTATTTCTAAAGACAAGTTTCTGTGTTTGTCTGTGTGTGTGTGTTTGTATACAAGTATATAACTACATGAAATGTTCACACTGTTTTAGCTTGGATGCTTTTCCCATGTTTTTCCATCCCTAACTCATGTTGTTTACTTTTCAAGGGTATTCATTACAAAATCCACTTTAACTCGTAGACATAGTAATTTTACGGAAAGTGGCTTCAGTTACAACTTGAAGCTATTTTCATTTGTCCTTGGCCTCTGTCCACAAACGGGCCTTCTTGAAGTTGTCAAAAACATTGCAGTAAAATGACTGGGCAAAAACAATGAATAACAGAGCGTGGGCAATTAGTGAATCAACACGAAATATTGTCAGTGGAATACATTGAGAACAAGTTCAGATTAGTCCAGCTACCTGTACATCGTTGCTGAGTTCTTAGAAATATTCCTCTACAAACAACGATGTAGTCATTTAACCACAGTGAAATGGTACAACTTCAAAGCTCTGTGAATAATAAAAGTCATGTCTGCCCCTGTCTGCTTACTCACCCTTTGAAAAAAAGTATGTATGAAACTAGCAGTGAGGGAGTTATACTCACAAACACGATGAGTCTTAGGCTGAGATGTGTTAGGAATTAGTCATGTGTCAGCCTGGGTTTCTGAATTTGCTCAGCCACCCGTTCTGCGGTCGCTAAGCCTTTACCTGCCATCCAGGAAGTTATGTAAGACGGGAGATGCAGGAAACGATAGGTGTCGGGGAAGAGAAACTCTCTGAACAGCTCCGGCACGTCAGGGCATTCTGCAGACTCTGGAGCCAAGCGGTGCAAGCCACTCGGCCGTGGGTGGGGAGGACTGGCTCTGACCCTGGGGAGAAGCTTTGCTGCAGGCAGGCTGCTTCGGCTCCTGGGCGCTGGGCTTTACGCAGGAACCTGCTGCCAAGGGGCTGAGCTTGCCTGCGTTTCCAGCAAACAGACTAATGACGCTTAGGAAGTGCAGTTCTGATGAACCGTTTGAAGAGGGATTCACACAAAAGGTGCCTTTATGGGCCTGGGGTTTCTCATTCAGCAGCTTCTCTGAAATGGACACCTCCATAAGGAAGTCTTTTTACCTTTGCCAGAAAGAAGAAGAAAAAGGCCACCTTATTGTTCTTGGACTTTTCAAAACCACTTCCCCTCCCCAAAACTGTATGGCCAGTGGGGGGCTGCTTTATTGCCATTTTTCTTTCATGAGCTTGGGGGTGGGTTAAGTTGATTTTAAAACACCTTCCTAGAGCCTTTCCCTTATTAAACAGCCGTCTACTTCTGACAGGCAGTAAACTAGAGGTTAAACTCCCTTTTTGGCTGGTCTCCTGAGCCCCCTCCCGTTTCTCCCCCTCGTTCCCTCCCCTGCTGCGGGGCTCAGCCCTGCCGTGCCGCTTTCCTCCCATCTGGTGGAGACAGCCGTACAAAGGTCCAGCCAGCAGCCTCTGCATTTCCCAGAGCTTTAATGACCTTAATTCCCAGAGGGTCTAGGGCGGCCGTGCCCAGGGCCCTGCTTGGCACGTTTTCTCCCTGCAGTGAGCCTCAGGCGCTGTGTGCTGCGGCCGCCTACCCAAAGCCAGGCCCTCTCCTTTGCTTGTTTTTTGGCCTGAAGCCCACCTGCACTGCTGTTCATTTCCACCCGCTGCCCTGGTCCCTGCCAGAGCGGATGCCTGAGTGCAGTGGTATGGGTGCCCATCACGCGTGGGGTGCCGGTGCTAGGGCGAGCCAGCAGGGCAAGGCGGCCATGGTGGGAGACAGCACGGGGACATGAGCCTGGGGGGAGCAATGCCATGCGGAGGTGGCACTTAACTGTTCCCCCCTACCCCCCCCCAACAACATGCCAATGCATGAGGAGTGAGAAATGCCTCTGCTGCAACACTGGCGTCACACCGGGAATTTAAAGGGCCTGAGTGGCGGGTGGATTTACTTGTGAGATCTGGGGTTTCCAGTGTTTTATTTTCCATAATGTTGTCGGTGCCCTAGGCTGCAAAACGTGCTAAGGTGCTCTGCAAGTGTAGTGCTATTATAAATCTCTTTTTCTTTCTGACAGGTGGTGCCATGTCGATGAGGTGCACAGGATACAACCCATGCAATTGTATGGGAGGCCACGGGGCTATGGGCTAACCTACAGGGAATAGAGGGGTGCTTGCTTGCCCCCGTCCTGGCACTTTTGCCAATAGATAAAGCACTGCGCGGGTCTGATCTAAAAAGCTCAGAGAAGTCAGTGCAAGGAAACCTCTGTTTGCTCAAGTCTTTTAAGATCCGGGTAACGTTCATAAATCTGAGCAGAAGGGCAATTCCGACGTTAACGGCTGCTTTTAATCAACGAACGAACATCTTGCTGGTGAAGCCAGCTACTCCCGGCGCTCGCTGCTTTGGGCGCCTGCAAAGGGAGCCCTTCAAACTCACGTTATCCAGCGCTGCCTGCAAAGCTCCAGAGACCTGCTGTGATTTTGGGCTGCTGTAATGTCTTAACAGGCGCAGGTGCACCTTCCCAAGCCAGGCACTGGAGCAGGCCGCTTGCGGTAGTCAAAGGAGAAGGGTTTAAAAGCGTTTGCTGCGGACACTTTTTGAAACGTTAGTATCACGACATCTTGTTTGTGCTTTGCAGAAGCAGTAAAGCCCAACTTGTACCAAAATCTTCCATTGAAGGTAATGGGAGCTGTACCTATCGGTCTTTTCAGTGGCTAGGAATTAATATTGAGTATTTTATCCTTTAAAACGCTGGGCAAACATTAACTAATCCTCTCAACACCCTTCTGGGGTAGGTAAATATATTACTCTCTCACAGGTGCAGAAACTGAAGAGGAAAAGTTATGCGATTTGCTTAAAGCCACAGCGCCACTCAGATGGGGATAAAACCTGGGTTTTTTTTTTTTTTTTTTTTTACACCTCATGCCTGTGCTTGGGCTCACCGAACTAGCTGCCTCTCAGCCAGCGTTGCTTTATAAACTTGGTGGTGGGGAAGAGCACTGGGGCTCTCCTTTCGTCGCAGTGCTATAAAGAGCAAAGCAGCTGATGTACGATGATCCCAGCAGTCGTACAAACCTCCGCACATGCTGGAGGATGAGCGAAGCGCACAACAAAAGTGAGGGCTTTTGGGGGCAGGGTTGTCAGGGACTGCGCGAGTCTGCGGAAGCCCTCGTAGGGCTCTGGGGGACGTAAAGTTTTGGCCAGCCGGCGTCAGGGCAGACTTGGCTATGAAAAGCCCGTAGCTTCCAAGCTGAGATTGCCAGAGGAGGTGCCTCTCAGGGGGCTTAGCTCCCAGCCGCCGGGCTTTAAAGTGGGTGATAAATGTTGTCTGCAGAGCTGGCCTTGTTTATCTTTCGGCTTTACATAGCAGATACAGTGACAGGCAGGTCCTGTGTTTGCAGACACAGAGGGAAAGCTGACCACTGGCCCCCGCTCGTCCGGCCTGATAAAGGGGCTGCGGGCTGGGCTTGCCGGCGGCGGGCTCTGCAGCGGGTTAGGGTTGCCTCAAAGAGTGGTGATTATTTCTCAAAGTGTGGCAGACCCCCTTTGAGAAGCCAGCGTTTGGTGTTCCTCGCCTACCCCGGGACGTTTGCCTCCTGCTCTTTGCAGCTAGGAAGTTAAACGCCGGTGCTAGCGAGGGGTTGCTTTTGTTGCACATCATTAACGCCCCACATAATCTCTCCCTGCTCCTATTACCACAGCCCTTGGCTGTCTTCTTACTTGTTTTCTCATCTCTGACCTGGCCAGGGCTTCAGCTCACAAGCGATGGGATAAAATTCAGCGGGAGCATTTGTGCGTGAAGTCGCTCACGCGTGGTGGGGCTGGGGCCTCCGCCTGCAAAAACAACTGTTGGTTACGCGCCTCAAAGGTAGCGCGGAGAATAATGCCGGGCTGGAGTATTTACCGAGCGGTCTGTGACCGTGGCCACTTAAGGGCCATCCCCGTCCACTGCAGTGCCCTTGCTTATCGTCCCGGGAAGCGTTTTGGATTCAATCGGAGGCAGGGCCCCATCTGGGCTATCGCTAAGGCTGTTGGTCAGGCTCCCTGGGGCCTCCCTGTGATGTTTTGTCGTCTGGGTGAGGGTATGCGTACCTGCGGGCCCTGGGGGGCGTGCAGGTTGGGCAGGCTGCGCGTTCGGAGCCTGTCTCCGTGTGGTAGGCTGCTGGGGAAGGTTTCCGTCTCTCTGATATTGTGCGCGGGGTCTTTTAATTAGAGACACGTGGTATATTATTTAAAAGAATATGCCTTCTTGGCCGTTTGTAAGGACTTTGTATCCAAGAGCGGCGCGGATTGTAAGCCTTAAATTAAGCCGTATGAACTACATTGTACTGTTTTCTCCCTGAATTGTAGGGAAGCTTTTCCCCCGTTTTGATTCTTTACTTGTTAGCCAACTAATATACACGGGGTTTGTTTCAGTCTCCATCTGTTCCAACTTCAGTTTATTCGCTGCTCTGTAGGTATTGTACAGTATTCTCTTTCCTTTTTTTTTCAGATGAGAGAGACTCCCTTTTTCATGGTTCACTTATTCATCTTGTAAGTCTCTGGCTTCCTTGTCAAGTTTTCTCTTTTGTTGTATTAATTGGTCTTAAATCTATAGTCAGGTGCTGCGCGTGTGCTTCCCGTGTACACCTCAACCATCTGCTGCGCTTCATCTCCATGGCACCCAGGCCAAATTCCAGCTCTGGTAATGACATCCTGCCTGCCTGCCTTTTCCCTGCAGTTTTAATTGGCTATGGTGTCTTTTTTACTTTTTGTCCTAATATGCGTCTCTGCTCCATGGCGGGGATAGATGGATTGGGTGATGAAGGGCTCCTCGGCTGCCAGCACCTACCTGGGGGAAAGTCATCTGGCAGAAGATGGCTCTTCTTGCCTCAAAGGACTATATACAAGGCTTGGTGATTGCAATGCAAAACGAGGAAAAGATTGGACTGGAAACATAACGCACGTTTTCAGCACTGAAAGCCGTTAAACAGTTTCCTAAGGAGTGCAGTGAATTTTGCATTCCTTGAAGTCTTTTGTAGGAGCCTAGGTGGCTTTCTGAAAAGTATACCATTACGTCAAGTCTGCAAGTTCAGTCCAAACAGAAAGCGACTGTGATTTTGTGGAGGACAAAGTAAATGCTGATAATGTTTACTTCTGGCCTTAGCTCTCATAGATCTCGCTATATCAGCATAAAGCTCAACTTGTCCAAGAGATCCCAAAGCATATGTGAAGCTCCATGAATTTCACTGAGGCTTTATGTTAGGGTTTACCAGAGTGAGTCTGGTTGCATGGCTTCTCTGAAGCTTTACTAGTGCAACAGAGGCCAGCTTCACAACTGGGTTTCAGGAGGACAAAACTGGTGTCTGTGTTTGGAAATTGCTATGTGGACCAAAGGTTTTCCTGTGGTCGTGGTGAGGGTTGTTGCTATTTTCTCTCTCTCTCTCTCTCTCTTTCTCTCTCTCTCTCTTTTTTTTTTTTTTTTGATATATTGGAGTGTCCTTTTTGTTGAAAAGCTACTCTAATGCTCAAAGCTAGCTTGAAAGTATGGCTTGAACTCTTTATGTTCCTTATTTATTTCTTGTCAGTCTGGAACTTTTTTTTTCCCCTTGTGCTAATCCTGTTACTTCCAGCGAAAGCCCCAGTTCTGGGGAGAGCTGCTTGCAGGGCAGCAGGGCACTGTGTCATCTGTCGTGTTTGACTTAATGTTACAGCTGGATGTAATGGTGCCGTCCGTAGTGTTACAGCTGTGCTCTCGTTGTCAAGTTGAGTCATACACTGATTACAGTGAGTGCCCAGGCTGTGCATTTATGTTCTCTCTCTGTTACTGCTTGCTGCTTATCGTCTAATCTCATTTTTATTGGAACAACTTGTGTAGTCTAATATCAACGGTCAAACCTCCCCTGCCTCCGTGTGGTTAGCTATTCATTTACGTTGTTTCATTTGGTGTAACCTGCCAGGAGATTTCTCTCTACGTGTTGCCAGGGTGGAAGTTTATGGTAGAGAGCCTGTTCCTGCCGCCTTCCCGGTGCAGTTCCCCTGAGCCTCACAGATGCACATTGCCTCGCTGCTCTCTGCAGCAGTGCCTTTGCCTTGGGCTTTCCAAGAGCGTGTGTTGATTCTGCTTTTAGGCATTACTGCGGTGCTCTGCAAAGCACAGGAGAAACAGAGACAATCTTTTTTGCTGCAGGTGCTGGCTGAGAGCCCCGAGCACGGGCCATG
Source organism: Struthio camelus (assembly GCF_040807025.1). NCBI lineage: Eukaryota > Metazoa > Chordata > Aves > Struthioniformes > Struthionidae > Struthio > Struthio camelus. The sequence goes on along the minus strand of NC_090942.1, from coordinate 64,998,069 downwards.
CCCTCCTGGAGAGCCTCGTGCCCTGCTGCGCCACGCTCGGTTCCTTCCCTTTCGCAATCTGGAACGCAGCGCTCTTTGCAGATGGTGCTATGAACTTTCGGAGGAGTCCAAGATCGGCTTTGTCTCCATCCTCCCCAAATTATCTGTATGGATTAAAGATTCCTGAGTGCTTTTTAAGACTGTGTGTAAAGGCTGTGTTTTGGGCCAAGTTACCCTCTGCTTTCTCAGAGTTAGGTGGAACGTGGATCGTTTCTCTGCCGGAGGTCTCCCATCTTAGAGCAGGGACAAGCAGTCACGGTGGCTAAGGCAAGGGACTAAACTAGAGAGCAGGGCTAGCTGTTTGACACAGGGCTAGGGGAGAGATGCATGCCACAGTGTCTAGCCAAGGCCACCGTAAGGTTTTTACCAGCTCTGCCTCCATTATTAGATGAATTTATTCATGCTCAGTTAACTTCCCCCTTTACCTTTCATATAATCTGTGCAGGTTAAGGGTTGGGTTGGGACTCTCATGTGCTTTTAAATATTGGTAAAATGTGTATAAAATGAAATACCCACATGCCTTCTTGCTTGCTGGCACTTAGCTATCTGTTCTACATTTCAGAGCCATCTGTACGCAGAGCCCGGTGCTCCTGGTGCCCACTGAGGAGGCAGGTACCTGCTGAGGATGACACCACCACCTGCATCTGACCTAGCATTTTGTATCAGATAAATCTTCTTGGCTGAATGCAGGAACAGTGGCTGAGGCCGGGCCGCAGACATCCTGCCACAAGCAAGGCAACAACTTCTATCACTCTTTGCCTCTGTAGGCAAAATGTCTGCCAGACTTCAAAAACCTGGTAGTTTCAACTGGTTTGGAAGTACCAAAGGAAGGCCTGGGACTGTGGAAATATCCAAGGGAGACAAAAAGCTCTGTCGCCTCCTGGTCTTGTATGAACCAGGGAAGGAAACTCCAGGGCTTGCCCCTGCAGAAATCCTCTTGCCATTTTGCCATACAGCCATTCCCAGCCTTTCTTAAATAGCGGGAGGCTGCCTGCGCTGCTCTTCTTCCAGAAGTCGGGGCAGAGAACTTATCCTGATATCTCCTCCAGCAAACCAGCAGTCGACCAGGGAGGGGAAAGGACTATTTCCTAGCAACAAGCATATCAGTGCGGCTAGCAATAAAAGTGCAATAAAATTATCTGCGGTCAGTGAATAGCCCTGCACATCCTGGTGCAACAGTTGTCCTTGGACTATTATAAATTGACTTTTGTGCCTTAAGCCCTTTGGGAAGATGGTGGCCCACTGTATAAGGTGTTAGACATGCACATATGTGTGTGTAGAAGAGTGTCTGCCCTGGAGGGTTTGGCATTCAAACACACAAGACAGGTGGGCAAAGGGCAGTGGGGGAAAGGGAGGACTATGGGTCCTGTTTTACTGATAGGGAGTATATCGATGACAGGACAGACTTTTTAGTGGTGTTTGGAAGCACCGTGGTGTAGAGAGGTGCCTTCTGGGCTTTCCTGAGGAGCTGGTTGGTGGGACACTTCTGAGAACTGTAGCACAACCCTTGGTGCATCTCTAAGTGCTTAAATGGCCTTGAGAATTCAATCCTCAATAACTTGCCTGACTTGGAAGTTCAGCCCAAAGTTTCTGACTCCGAAGTCATCCTTTGACCATGATAGCTTCCTTCGTTTCCTATAGGGTAAGGTTTCAAGATCAGCAGTACGCTGGATCAGATCTGATTGTTTCAACCGGATGACTTTATTTGTCAGTGCAGCTGGTCAGTACTTTGCTTTTTCACCCTCTCTTGCAGCTCTGATTTCTGTAATGACGGAACAGCTTGTGAATGCTAATGAATGTATCACTGTTCTCGCTCCTGAAGGGGGAAGGAAGCATTATTTTTGCTTTACAGGTAGGTAGTATGGCATAGGAGAAATTAAGTTTTCTAGCAAGGTCACAGAAGAAAGCGTTGGCATGGTATTAACATTAGCTCAATTTGCCAGTATCCTGCCTGCCCCCGGGGATGATTCCGGCAGGACCACTGCCAGGCTCTTGGGAGCGCAGATCCTCTGGCTAAGGTGTAAATCAGTGGTCCTTTCTCCTATCCCTTTCCTAATTCCCACAGATTGGATCAGCCCTCTGCTACAACAAGTAACCTGATTTATGGGAGCTGTGGACTGCAAAGCAGAAAGAAATAAAAATACTAAACACTTAGATTTTTAAAAGGCCAACAGTGCATTGAAGTCTCAGTGATAAATTGCTCATAAAAAAAATACTGTGCTTCAGATCATAATCCTAGGCTGCAGATGGAGGCTGAGCTCTGCTATGAGTCACTCCCTCTAAGGCTGTAAAAAGAAGTTAAGGTGACGAGGAACATCAGATAGCAGGTGGGGATTAAGCTTAGGTATCTTGCTCTCCATCACCTTCCACGCCTGGGAGGTCACAGGGAGAAGTGCTGATGATCCACAGAGAAAATATTGTCCTCTGCTGGAGGGACGGTAGGCTAACAGAGGGGTGGGAGTGGGGGGTGAGTGGAGAGGAGGGTAGAAATCCATAAGCAGCAGCCAAACAATTAAGCTCTACAGTCTGTGCAGAAGTGTCCAAACTCTCGGGCTGAAGGCTGTTCCCCTTGGGCTAAGCGGGGGCTCTGACACGCTCCGACTGGAATACTGCTAGCTTGCTTTCAGCCTGGCCAAACCAAACACTTGTGGACGACGCTTGGGCAGCAATTGTTCTTAATAACCGCTGCTGAGTACAGATTTTGCTCAGTGCAGGCGGGTCCCTCAGTTTCCAGCCCCGAAACGACGCAGTGCCCGTACAAGCTGACGTCCAATAGGTACGCGCACGGGTTATACCTGAAGCGGTGTCAGTGTTTGATTTCTTAGAGAGGTCTCCTGGCTGCTCGGGATGGGGGCTGGTCTGGGCAGATAAAATTCCTTTCTGGTTAAGCTTCCTGCGGCAAATAGTGCTTTTGCCTATTTACATACTGAGTTTACATACTGGCCAGCTCGCGCCAGCACCGGGCACCCAGGGGCTGAAAGCAACGTACGCTCTCCGTAGGGACAAGCCGTGGCGCGCGGCTTCCCGCCTGGTGACGCCGCTCGTCTAAACGCAGCCACCTGATGTCCCCAGCCAGCGGCAGGGACCGCGGCCGCTGCTGACCCTCTTTTGCTCCTCGTGTTCGATAGTGGCGTTATTTCTGTCGTGGGGTGACGCGCGCCGGAGCCGTCCCTGCGAGGTGTTGCTCTGTAAAGCGGCCGGCGCCGCTCGCAGCTGACATCGGCCACAATCCCACACGCGGGGCCGCCGGTCAGCTACTGCTCCCCTCGCCTTGGGGTTAAAAGCAACGCAAACATTTTTAGTAAACGCCAGTAGTGTAAGCAGCAAATTCCACCTTCCAACTGCTTTCAGTCACGAGCGAAGGCCGGGTACACTGCTGGCATTCATCTGTTGTGTTTCAGTAAGGCTTTACCATGTCACCATGTTTAGAGCAGCATTTCTCCGTAAGGGATAAAGGATTTAAGGGCCAGGTCAGTGCAGCCATATTTTTCCCTATCTGATCGTATCCACCTTACTCTATCAAAACCACCTATTAGTCTGTTGCCAGCTCAAATTAATCTTGTTATCACATTCGTGGGTTGCAGGAGGGCAGAAAGGTTGTCAGGAATTACGTTTTTTTCCTTCTCTTCTGTCCTTGTCTTACATTTTGGAGGGAGGCTGCTGGTGGCCCTGCCTTGCGTCTGGAAGAGCACAGAACTTGGTTCCCTTTTTCAAGTCGTCTTCCTACAAGAAACTTTTTATTTTTTGAAAGAGAACGTTGCTTTTTCAGATGCACATCCTGAATGTGGTGATGTTGAAGCAGAACAGGGCCATTTATAGAGATAAGGGAACTGGAAGGAAATTATGACTTCTGAGGGTTTTTTTTGTCCCCTCCACAAATAATCCAAATAAATAGATTTTCCAGGAACTCCTAACTCTGCTCTGCCTCCGGGACTTGGAATATTTGTGCAGCGTGCTCTTCCAGCACTATTCCCGCTGCAGCCTCACTGGTGCTGAATTATCACCCGCCTCAGCCTGCCAGCCACGCTCCCCTGCTAACGTGGCCTGCTACGCGGTTTGCCTTGTTTGCAATGACAGCATGCTGCTAACGCACACACCGCTCGGCACCCACTGCAACCCCCGGGTCCTTTTCAGCAGGGCGGCTGCCCCGCTGGCTTGTTCCCACTCTGCTCTTAGCCTGGGGTTGTCGGATGCGGAGATTTGCCCTTCTTGCTGGAGAGGTTCCTGTTGGCCCAATACTCAAGTTTCTCAGGGTTGTTCTGGACTGAAACACTACGATTCAGTGTTAACGACGCCTCAGATTTGCTGAGAGCATCTTCTGTCTCCCATGCTTTATTTATAAGGTTTTTATCGTCCTTTGAGAACTACTAAGTTCAGCCTGCCTGTATCTTAAAAGCTTGCTGGAGATGTCAGTAGACATATGTTAACGGAAGGGGCAGAGTGCTGCATTTTAACAAGGACTTTATTAATTAAAATAAGAAGGTGTTAACAACAAATTCAAAGTTTGAGCAGCCTGACTGAAAAGGGGACCCCAAGTACTTAACTTCTCCTATGAAGCCTCCACTTCAGCAGTTCCCCAGTTGCCAGGGGCTCTGCTGTGCTAGACAGTGTCTGTGCTCCTAGACCAGGAGACAGTCCTGCCCTCCTTTGGTGAGCCGGAGGGTTTCACATGGTCTTTATCAACCACAAAGAAGCAAGGGCATGAGTCTAGTTTAACTCCCCCTCTGAGAAAAATCGCCTTTACCTTGTACATTAATCCAGCCAAAGGAGTGTTCCCTCCCCTCAGGCCCTTCACAGTATTAAACATTGCAGGAGAAATCTCACATGGAGAGAAGGCTTACAGGCTAATTCTTCTTCAGGTAAAACAAGCAGTTCTTTATCTTGGAGAAATCAAAACTTTCAAAGCCTCTTGCTGCCCCTATCTTTTCCGCAGTTTTTCCTGAAATGTTTAGCAGCATCTTCTTTGCCTGTTCCCAGACACTGGGTTCCTCTTTGTGGTAAAGGTTTCTCCTTCCCTACTCCTAAGCCACTGAGAAGCAGAGGCCTCATTAGTACATCTCTGTAGGGAAAACAAATTAACGTAATGGCCAAAATGCATCATCTCTTCTGGTCAGGGGCTGCAGAAGTGGGACTTAGTTCCTTGCTCTGAATTGTATTTGCTCCTGTAAACGTGAGGGAGGAGGAGTGCTCAGTCCCACCAGACGTGAAGAACAGCTGGAAGTATGGTGAACTTTTAAATGATCCCATTAATAATATGTATAAGGAATACCACTCTGAACTTTATTCTCCCAGACCTATCATTTGATTAAGGGGCCATTTATATGTCCTTGCAGGTTTGGGAATAGGCACTGATACCATCCTAATGGCCATTAACATCTGATTTTAAATAGGGCTAAAATAGTGCCCCTTTACGGGTCAAAGTCACCAATAGTTGCATGTTATCAACTGATGTCTAAAATGGCTGATAAAACACTGATTTCCCCAATAAAATGCTCAAAAATGAGGAATACTTAAGCTAACGTTACTTGTCTGTCCTTAACTGACCTTCAGGGAGTGCAGGTATTTATAAAGAATGAATATAAATATTATTCAATATAAAGTAGGTAAATAAAAACACTTTAAACAACATAACTATAGGTTCTTTTGATAGCAGCAACTTTGGGTAAGCAAGCCTGCCTGCTCATGCAGGGCCTTGAAGGGTTTTGGGGGCCTAACTCTGGGTATCAAGTGAAATGCACCTGCCTACGCTGTTTTGTACGGAAGCTGCAAAGTGAATGAAACGCGTTTGGGTCTTTCGAATGAGCCTGCAGGAAAGCTGTTGCTAGCATAGGATATTTGGCTGATCAGCAGATAGGTAGGTAGTTATAACTGCTGTGTAACCCCTTCTGGCCAGGAAACTCAACCGTTGCAGCGGCTGTACGTTGGGGTAAGTAATCCCAATCGCAGGCCAGGCAGGATTTGAAGCGTGCGACCCACTCAGTGATTCTTTTGTTTTGATTTTCTTTCTGTCCTGTGTTGTCCTGCCTAGAGATACCTTTCAAATCCTGCTTCTCTCCCAGTTTTGGTCAGAGGCTGGGCTCTGGTCTTCCTCTTTGCTGCAGTTCGTAAGAACCCGGCGGAGCGCCGGAGCCCGCAGGCTCGCCACCCAGGCTGGAGGCAACACTGTCCTAGGTTTATTTTTCTTTATGGTCTCTGTTGTCAGACAGAGAGAGGAGAGTATGCATATATCAAGCAGTAGCCTGTATTGCCCTACGCTGAATATAATTAACTTTGGATGCTTTAAAATTCCTTCTTAAATCTGCTCTTATGTCTCTGAACTATTCAAGCAGTGCACAATGCTGTACATAGCTGGGGAATTAAAACGAGTTTCAGAAAATGTTATGTTCCCCATATTTAATATCTTTCACCTGAGTAACTCTGTCGTAAATAATATTACTAATTAAGTCTCAAGATAATCCTGCTAATTGTTCTGTTAAAGCAGTAAGCATTCCTGTTTTGGTAGTACTACTGGGATTTACAGTCTCTTGAAAGCTTAGAGTCTGGCATGGTGATACATGCCTGCTGGCAATTTGGTCTAATAGCTTGTGAGTCACTCCTCAGCCACAAAAGAGGTGGCCTTTATGCCTCCTTTCCCCTTTGCCTTTCTCGCAACTCCCCTGCCGCATACACCTGCTGCCTTGAACGAGGAGGGCTTCCTGCCCAACCTGGGGCAGCCCAGGTCTCTGCCTCCCAGGGCTGTTTGCCCGTCCTCTCCCTCCGAAGGAAATGCTCCCCAGGCGAGGTGGTGAGCACGGTAGGCAGAGAGCGGATAGAAAATCACCCCTGGGATCTCCGAGTTTCTTTTGAGGGGAGTGTCAAGCGGCCTCTGCGGGCTTAGTGGCCTGCTGAGGGACTGCCTGCAGGGACGGCAGCAGGCTCCTGGCGTGTGCCTGTCCCACACGCCAGGGGGAAATGGCCCCGTTGCTCTCACCTGAAGTTATGGTGCCTTACTGATGGCGTTACCCATCCCTGTTTGTCCAGTGGCAAACTGATTAATTTTCCAAGTGCCATAGTTTGTTCAACCCCTCTCTCTTGAAATCAGGGCCCAGGAGGCATAATTTAGCTTAGGGCTATTTCCAGCCGCAGGGGAAACACTTAAGATGTACATACAGTTTGCGAGCTGACAAGCCCTCTCATCTCGCTGGAGACCAAACCAAATTGCCTTCTAGATGCAGAATTTCCTGCTGAACCATGGCCTCTTTCGGGTGCAGATCTGTTTTGTGGGAGAAGAGAAGGAGGGATCCAGCGGGCTCTGCAGCCTGGTGGGACGGCTGCAGCAGCTGTGGAGGCTGAGCACGGAGCGGTAAAGAAACACAGCATCTTGCGACCCCGACACAGAGCTGTGCCGGGAAGGCATCTCTAGGCAGATGGGATGGGGGGTGCTTGCTTCAGGTGTCGCTTTCGTTCCTAGAAAACCCGTGTGTCAAGTCGTGATTAAGACATTGCTCTAGAAGCGTTAACTAAACACACGCTGAACTTTGGTCACACAAGTGTTCGCATTAATAAGTCAAAAACTGGCCCGAGCGCTTTGTGGGAGCTGAAGACAGCCTCAGGAAGCTTCCCTGCTTTTCTGTAGGATGCACCTTGTTGTACAGCACCCTGGTGTTAACCGGCTTCACTGAATTCAGGTGGCCCCTCTGCCTCCGGTGCTGGAGCTGCTCTTGCAGTTGCCGTAGTTCAGGGAGGCGTCGAGGACAGGCGCTGAGGCAAGAAGCCAGGAGGCCAGCCACCAACCCGCTGTGCAGCTCTGGGCAAGCGTCTTTCGCCTTTGTCTAGCTTTTGATGTACTAAGATGCAAGCCTCTTGCTTCATCCAGCCTCACAAAGTCCCGTCCCAGTGCCTCTGGGAGCAGCTGTGGTGCTTCTACCACTGCCAGATGTTGTTGGGAAGTGCCTGTTCACACAGTTCACTTGGTTATGTATAATGCACGAGCGTACTTTAAAAGCTCTGCTGAAGTTTCACTGTGAAATGCAAAACACAAATGAAGGAAGTGATGTTGTTTGGGTATCCTGGCTTCTCGTCCTGCCTTCATTTTTTTCAGAGTAGAGATTTTAAAGTTGTTTTTTTCCTTCGTGAAAATTTATTTCTGAACAAAGCTTGTTTGAAGACCTCCTACTGATGGCCATGGGAGCTTTTTTGCCACAACTACTCAGAATTTATTTTAAATATCCCTAATATAATGAAAGACAGGAAGAGAAACTGAACTTTGGGTAGAACCTTCCTCTTTCATGTGCGATCCTTAGTATCAGAAACTGCTTTTCCCAGGCGAAAACTGAGAAGTGGCCTCTTCAGTTGTGCGTTAGCATTTCCTTCCTCACCAGCCCTGTTCCCGATAGGTGCCCTTCAGGCTGGCTCCTTCAGCAGCCTTCGCACAAGAGGTCCACGCTCAGTTCCTGGTGCATGTTCCCGCACAGCCCCTCAGGCCGGACGCTCTCGCGGGGATGAAGAGCCCAGCACCCAGTCACGGCAGCAGGAGCAGGCATGTGCCCAGGGCTCCTCCACGGGCAGCGCCACTCCTCAGGAGTGAGTTTCTCCCTCGCGTTTGGACCCTATCCTTCTTTCTTCACGTATATCCCATTGGCTGTGTTGTCCAAAAGAGACCCACCTTGCAGTTGTTTTTGTGTATCACCAAGTTGGCTTGTGCTAGCGGTCCCCACAGAGAGATGCATGACAGCCAAGCGTGGGCAGGGCAGGGGCCTGCGCAAGCCAGTGTGCAGTGCCTGGGTGAGCGGCACCTCTCTGGCATCACTCGCCGCCGATGGCACAGATCTCACACCCCGTCGGCGCTGCGCCCGTGATCTCCGCGCACTGAACAGCGCCCCTCGTCCCTCTGCTGTAACCTGGGCATCATGGGGTAACCGTGCTCCCTGCATGCAGGAACTAGCCTTTCCCTTCTTTTATCTTCCCTGGTTCCTCTGAAACGAGTTTGCTGTGGCTGGAGAGCTGCCAGTGGGGGGTTGCCAGCTGGGGACTGACCCCTCAGGGTGGCTTTGCCATTACAGCTCTGCACTGAGATGAGGAAATCTGGGTCCTGTCACCAGCTCTGCTATAGACTCGGGCAAATCACTGTGGGGGGGGGGTGGGAGGATGTAATGCCGCGGCCACAGATGTGACTCGTGCGGGGAGGCTGCTGCCAGTGCCAGACAAAGTGGTGAAGGTTTGGCAGAGGTTTCCATGCTGGCTTTCTGACCAGGAGTGATGCTGGGCGTACGTCGGGCGCTCAGCGTGCACCAGGGGCGCCGTTACCAGATGTGCCCGACTGGCCGGCCCCCAACGCTGCTGTCACCTCGGCAGGGCAAGGGCAGCCCCCTGCTCTCCTCAGTAGGACAAGGCCATCCGTCCTCACCTCACAAAGTCGTTGCAGGGACAAATCACCCATGGGAGCTGGAGGGGGCCCAGCAGCAAGGCTGCTACGTGCCCCGTAGACACAGAGAAACCAGCCGCGGGCTGCCCGTGGGCGCTGCCCTGCAGCCGCCTCTGCTCCCAGCCCTGGGACGGGGCCGAAGCGCCCGGGGATGTGCTCGGGCACGTGCTCAGAGATGTACTCGGGGATGTGCCCGGGGACGTGCTCAGGGATGTGCCGTGAGGCACTGTGAGCCCACCCGCTCTGCGGGCTGCAAAGAGCACGAGCCCCCGCGCCGGACGGACTTGGGCGATGGGAGAGGAAGGGCGGCGGACGGAGGCTTTCTGAGCACGAAGGCTTCCTCTAACAAAGCCGCGTCTGTCCTACTCCCAATATTCCTGTTTGCGCAGTTTGGGCCCAGCGCAGCCGAGAAGCACAAAAGGCTCCGAACAATAGGGCAGGAGGGAGCCCTCCTCACACCCATCTCGGCAAGCGAATTAGCTTTGTTCCTGGCGGCTGCCTCCCTCCTTTTCGGGGGGCCGTCGCTGCGGTCCTGCGCCGCCGTCCTTTGTTCCCTGCGCTGCCTGACAGGGGTGAGACAGGCAGGTGAGCGGCGCGCGAGGCGGGGGGCTGGCGACGTGCTGCGGCGGATGCATATTAATAGATTTTTTTTTTCCAGCCTGTCACTGGGTGTTTGACTTGATTCATGAGACTCCTCTGTCTTTGGGGCTACAGATCTGGCCGGGAGAGAGAGAAGAAGTGCCATTGTCTGCTAGCGCTGGGGCCCCGCTGGTGCGGCCCCGGGGCCTGCCGCCGCCTCCCGCAGCCGCCGAGGCGCTCTGCACCTCTGCCCGCTGCCCTAACTTCCTTCCCGCCCTGGGGGTGTCCGTGTTTCCAGGGCAATACCGGGGGGGGGGGGGAGCCTGCCAATCCCCGCACGCCGCACGCGCCGCACGTTCCCCAGCAGGCCCGCGTCTTCCCTCCTGCATCGGGCTGCGAAGGGCAGCAGCGAGGCAGGAGGCTTTGCAAACATGAGGTCGCCAAGTGCCAAAGCAACCGGACTCGCAGTTGCAAGGGACTGTGTCCAAGCGGTGTTCCTTGTGCAAATGAACATGCTGCAACCACTAAGGCTGTGCCTTGGCGGCACAGAGAAATAAAACGTAAAAAAGCCTTTTGGTGTTTTTTTTTTATTTCTCTTTTTTTTCCATGGCAGCTGTCGAGTTTACAGTAGATCTTACGACTGGCTACATCTTTTGAACAAAATAAATACCCAGCTAGTGGACAGAGAACGAACCAACCGAAAATCAGCCTCTGTCTTGAAAAAACTGACTCTGCTATAGGATTTGATAATGCCTATATGGAAAGGATGTATATGACAACAGGAAGAAAGGAAAACAAACAGGCTGGAACGTACTCTTTCACGATGACAAAGGCCCTGATTGTACATGCTGTGGTGCAAATAGCATTGTTTGCATATTCATCTGACTCTGTCTTCTCTTTTCCCCATCCCCAACCACCGGTGGTGCCCAGGCTCCTTGGGGAGCTGTTTGAGCCCGGGGAACAAATGTGCGGGGGGGAGGGAGAGCCGAAGGAGCACGTGGGAAAAAGGATGAAAGCAGAGAGGGCGCTGCGCTTGGGCTTGAAAATAAAAACAGTCTAGCTGTTAGAATAAAGCTTTTGGGGCAGGATTTAACTGAGTAAGTGTAAAAATCTACAGCTGAGCTAGTCACACCACTCTGCCTTTATACTCTCAGGGTGCAGCTCATCCCATCATCCTGAACTAGTCAACTAAACCAAATCCAGATTGCACTCCTGAATGAAGTAAAGGTCCTGGGTTGGATCTTTCCACTCAGCTTTCAAGGACTGAAACAGAGCTGAGGGGAAAGGGGGCATTTATTCCCACAGGGGAAGCAGAAGAAGGCTGGAATTAAAGCTTTTCTCCAGCACTCTCCAAATGGCAAACCACACCTTTGAGTTTCCTGTGGTCTACGGGAACCTCAAGGGCTGCCCCACCAACAAACAAATCCGGAGACGTCAAGGCATATTTACTCTGCTGCTGAGGTGCTGCTCCCGCTCCCCACGCAGGTGCGCATGTGGCCTGCGTTTGCTCCTTCAGCTATGCGGAAAAGCAGTTTTAAAGCAGAGCTTGTGTACGCCTCTTTTCAGCTGAAGCCTGAGGAGCAAATGTTAGAGTCACCCAGAGTTTCCTAGTGTCAGACACTGGCTGCAGGTGAGATGGGTTTCCTGAATGAAATGTTTTACTTGGTTTACAGGTCCAGAAGCCCTAGGAAGAGCTAGCTTTCTGAGAAAGCTTACTTGCAGGTCCCTCTTTTTTTCTTCTTCTTATAATGAGAATTAGGCAATCGCAGCATTTTGATGCAGCTGCCTCTTAGCCTTTTGCTTCATAACACATGGCATCCCTCAAGAATAAAGCAAGCGCTGAGAAACTGGGTTTAGGAGACCTGCGTTTCCTTCACTGCTCAATACCCCTTCCTCTGCTGCCCTCGGAGCACGTTCTGCCTCCAGTTGTCTTGTAAAGGTGTCTCTGCTTATAACACTCTGCGCATAAAACACAACCAGGTGCTTTTTGCTCTGATTAAAATCATGCTGTGTGGAAAAAAAATACAAATTAGCCTTTGGGCTCCTGACAAGTTTCCAGTGTTGCTTTCAGCACCACCGAGACTGTGTAACTCCACGTCCTGTGTGCAGTGATGTCTCCCTCTCCGTCACGAGCTGGGGCGGCTGAGGCAGATCCCTGTTCAGCTGTTAATGCTTCAATCAGCTTTTATCACTAAGGGAGGAAGAGATGATTTCATCAGCTGAACGGAAGGCAGGAACTTGCTGCCTCTTGCTAGGATGAAATTGTTTGATGTGGGGAGGGGTACAAGGAGGAGGATTTCCTGGGTAATTCCAGCCAAACCTTGCTGTTTGTACAAGTACCTCTCAGTCTAGTCTGTGACGAGTGACTGCAAACTTAGGGAGTCCCACCACTGTGGTGTGGTGAAAGCAGATATTTCAGCACAGGACTAACTCTTGAAGGAAAAGGAAACATTAGCACCTTCACAAACAGTTGCTTAAGCTGGCCAGTTCTTTTACATAATGCAATACAGGACACTTGCCTGCCTTCCTCAAGGATTCAAGTAAGTCTTGTACAATATGTTGCATCATGTCAGTGCTCATAACATAAGGAGAAGATCTGGGGCTGAAGCTATCGTGTTCAATTTTTGACAGAGATGTTTAAGTCTCTACAACTTCCTCCTAGGACATGAAGCCAAACACTGTCAAGTCTCACTAGTGAATGAATTGAAAATGACTCTGCTGCTTTGAAACGGAGCGTAGGCATGACGTGGGCGAATGTTCCCTGCACTGGGTGTTTTCTAAAGGTCTCTAAAGCATGACGCATGACTGAATGACTTGTGTTTTCTTTAAATGATGAGTGGGTGAATCTTGAATCCTTGGGCTGCTTTTATTTTTGTTAGCTGTGGGTGGGCTGACAACATGACTCAGTATTTTCTCTGCAGATGCAAAGATCATATTGCCAATTCTGGATGTACTTTGGGCAGTTTCACGCAGAGAACTGGAACACGTTTTATTTCAGAGCTTTCGTTTTTGGCAATCTTAAGCCTCTTGGTGCAAAAATAAATAATTAAAGAAAACGGCGCTCTTGCAAAACACACGAAAACACACTGAAGAATGACTGAAGATGGAGAAACCACACCTACCCCCCCACACTTTCCTGATGATTTATCTGATTATTTTTATGTTATTCTGAAAATGTCAGTTAACGTCTGATTTCTTTTCTCGTTCTTCCTAATCTTGACTGCTGCTAGGTCAACCCTTTGTCTGCTGAGTATGTCATCTCCGGTGTTTGTTTAACCAGTGCTCTCCACTCATGCCCTGCCGGGTGAGAGCCACTGTACTCTGAGTGGCAGGTATGAGTTCTCCCTCTGCTCCCAAGAGGGAAGTAGGCATATATGTGTGTACGTACACATGTGTCAGAAAATGCAGCCAATATCCAGAAGTGGCAAAGAAGCCCCAGGAAATTTCCCCTGTCCCTCCCTTTCTCCTTTCTGGCAACCTCTTCCCCCCACTTCTTTATCTCCTCTGGAAAGTTTTCTCCTCTGTATGACAAGGAGACAGTATGCCGTGTGCTTTGGGAGATGAGTGAGACAAGATATGGACGGTGGATGTTTTTATTTCGCGATGCTGAGTGCTCTTTTCTTCTTCTCTTCTCTGCTCTGCTGTTGTGGAGTAGAGTGCTAGAGGTTAGGTCCCGGATAGCAACACGTTGCTTGCTACGACTAGTGTATGATTAGTCTTATCCAACCTTACCTGTAATCATAGCTGAGTCTCAGAGCCACCAATAAATCAGTTTTCCCTGCTAACACCAGCCCTCAGCCCACCACGAACTCTGCTGAAGTGGGAATGGCTAGAGAGTAACAGACTTGTGAGAGAAGGATGTCATAGGGCTAGAGCTGTCTCTCTTTCCCAGACAGTGAGATCTAAATGCCTTTTCAGAAGGGGTAAAATGAAAGGATTCCTATGGTCAGGTGAGCTGGGAACCAAGTGCTTCTGTGCAGAGGTGCATGAAGGCCAGGAGCTGGGAGAAGAACCAGCTCCGGCAGGAACAGTGATTTCTTGTCTTTCATGGTCACAGGGCCTTCAAGTTAAAACTAGGGCTAGGATTCAGACAATCATAGGGTAAGTAGTCTTGTCAATCGATTAGGAAAGAGACATTAAATGTGTTGGGGAAAAAAAGTTTGGGGAAAGTGAAGACCTGAGGGGCTTGGCTCACTGCTCAGCCTTACAACATTCAGAAGAATAGGGTAAGGACAGATGCTGGCATGGGAGATCACTGATAGTTAGTCCTGGAGCGCGCTGGGCCAGCTAGGGGAAGGTTTGGGATGGTGGGGGCTGCGGAGCTCTGCAGGGGATTTCACAGGGCTTGGTGTGCAATGTGAGCTTCTGCTAGGGAATGTCTTGAAAACAGTTTGGTAAGGCCTAGGGTCACTGGACTAGGGTTAGGGTTCGTTTCAAGCTTTGATTAGGGTTTGGGACAGCATGGCTGAACAGAACGGATGTTTGTTGTGTTTGGCAGTCTAGGAGGAAAGTTTGATCCTAAGAGGCATAAATGGTCATTGTCTTATGACCAAAGTCAGCATTAGAATTGAGCATAGGGTTAAAATTCAGGAAAAGAAGGGACGAGAAGCTAACCAAGTAGAAGAGGAACCTGCACAGCTCTTTGTACTATGAGGAAGACCAATGTCAGGTGGCACAATGATGGATTTTGGAGAGGATGGGATTTTCTGGAGCTATTAAGGACTAGGCTCTAAGGGTTAGTCAGGATTAGTTTTGCAGAACTGAAGAACTTTGTTTGTCTACCCAAAAAATCAACAGAGCTGGGATGAGTGCTGATGATGGCATGGGAATACGGCTTCAGGACAGGGACCCGTTGTTATGCCATCATTAGCAATAGGGTTAGGGCATGTTTTTGCACAGTTTTTGCTTGGCTTTTACCGAGGAGCTAGGTATTTTGCTAAAACTCACAAGACTGACAAAACAGGGATGAAGGCAGATGCCTGGTTATGTGAAGTTACTGACTGGGTGGAGGTGGTTAGTCAGTGATTACTGTAAGTGAAGTTTAGGGTTCAGGAAAGGAGTAGCTGAGGAGCTAGACATGGACTTGTAATCAAACCTCAAGCAGCTTTACGGAAGGGTCTCCTTCATGCCTTGTGTCGGAAAACTGAAATTTGAGTAGAGTTAGGGCAAACCTAGAACAGGGCTTTTACAATCCAGAGTAATAGATGCAGAGGATCACTACATACCCTTCTGACTTTTCAACTTGACACAAGTGGCTGCAGAGCTAGGTTTTGGAAGAAAATGTAAGACCTCTATAGGTAAGATTATGAATTCCATATACTCTGCTTTCTTGTTCTCCAATGGTGACTTTACTTATAGAAAAATTCCCAGCTGGCATGAAGCACAGTCAATCCCTAATGATGGCCTTAGCTAATGTGACCTGTACCTAGCACCAAGGCCCAAACACTATTACAATTCGTACTCTATACTGGCCTATACAACAGTGAGCCATACTGTTGGTCAGGACCAAGAGCTAATTATAAGCCATTTGCACAAGCATGCATAAGCATGTATTGCCCTGTTAGAGGACTGCATGATCTTCCTGTCACTCCAGTTCCTCAGTGCTGAGCCCTAAGCCCTATCCCTGACATTTTCTCTAGCCTCCATTCCCCAACCATGACAATGATTCACCCAAAACTTCAGGCCAAGTGCCTCCATCATCCTCCAGACCTAATGAAAAACTCCTTGATCTTGTTAGCACAAGTCTCTTTGAAGTCCTATCCTAAAATAACAAGAACCAGTACCAGCCCTCATCCTATCTCTGCAATCCTCACGTTATTCAGGAATAACTGTAGACTTTTAGCCTCTTCCACCCCAAAGACTGATTCCAGCCTTAACCATAAACTCTCATCCAACACTTCCCTCCCAGCATAACCCAAAGCCTTTGGCGTCCCTGGGTACTAGCACTCACACTTGCCCAATGGTCTTTGCACGTTGCAGAAAGAAGTCATGCTCTTTAGTCCTTCGTATCCCAGTCACTAACCAAACCCTAACGCTGACGCCAGCTTTAATAGACCTGATGCTCTTTGTGTACAGGCCTGTCCTTCTGCGTCACCCCCTGTCGGCACCAGCCCTCATGATTGCATCTCTAAGGTCTTTGCTGGAGTATGGGCAGAGGATGGAGGCAGCCAGTGAGCAATGCTAGGTATTGAGGCTAAGAGTTGTGTTTGTGAAAGGCCGTGATAGTCAGGGCAGGGCAAGTTTTGGTGGACTTTGGGGTGGAATGATTTTTGGGGGGCATGGCTAGAAGGATGAATGGTTTGCTCAGACTGTCGAGGGGATGGTAGGTTGGGTGCAAGCTAGAGTGTGGGCGAAGTGGCAGTGTCTATTCATAAATGAGATAGCAAGAAAGCAAGGTATTACAGAAGAGAAAGAGCAGGTTAGGGATGATTTAAGAAGTCTGAGAATGGCTGATGTATTCCATGACACTGTTCCTTTTATTTTTAAACAAGCCTCATTGCTCCTGCCTGCTTACTACGTCTCCCTCCTCCACACCAGTTCTTCATTGCCATGCCCACCCCTGGTCCTCCTGCCTCTCCATCTCCCCAGCTGCTTACTCCTCTAGAGTTAATTCTTCATTGCCTGCCCTGGCTCCGTGGTGCTGCTGCCTCTTCTGCCTTTGGCAGTCAGTAGTCCAGTGGCCAAGCTATGAACCTAGCATTGCTGATTCTGGGGTGCTCTGCACCCCACATTTCATGTTGGCATACCTCATTGGGTTGCTGCTGCTTCTGAAATGCTCTTAGGAATGGGCTCTAAACAAAGATCATGTGTACTTATTTCTAAATTGCATTTGATGAGACTGTAATATGGAGGATATCCCTGTTTCTGGGAAGTATACTTATTGAAAGTGGTTTTGCAATTCTCTTACAGTGGCTAGTCTTTTCCTTTTCTGAACTTTTGCTGTGTTATATTCAAGTGTAGTAACTAGTGTAGTTAGAAAGAATGCTTGGCAAGAAAAGAGCTGACAGAACAGATCAGATCTAGAGTGAGATGAGGCTGTTTGATCCCATTTTTTTTTGCAACTGATAAAAGTAGGTGTTCCCCACCTGTTTAAAGAATGCCAATAGCAGATTTTATCACTGACACCTTG
Organism: Struthio camelus; assembly: GCF_040807025.1. NCBI lineage: Eukaryota > Metazoa > Chordata > Aves > Struthioniformes > Struthionidae > Struthio > Struthio camelus. The sequence continues at coordinate 64,980,919 of NC_090942.1, read as the reverse complement.
TTCAAATTTAAATCACAACAGTAAAAGGCTGCTGTTTGTGGTAGTAGACAAAGTGCCTATTAAATGGTGCTCGCTCCTTTGTACGGCTAAGGTTGTAACTTCTTTCTTTTCTGAAAAAAACTAAGTTTGTTGCAATAACGAAGGCTGGAAAAGGGAAGGTCCCTACAGAATGCAATCATTCTGCTTCCTCATTCTTCGCACTCTCATTTGGCCAACTCCTTTCCATGCCAGCTGAAAACTTCCTCACCAAGTCAAGTAACACTGTTCTGACCCTGAACAAAACTAGGTCTCTCCTCCAAATAATTGTTACACAACCTTACCTCTCATCTGTCATGGGAATAGCCGACAGCGTGCTTCACCAAGGTGATCAAGAGGTTTGTTGTTTGTAGAGACCTCTTGAAATACAACATGTGTTTATTTTTACAGCCACCTTGGATAAAGTTACCACTGCAGCTGGTAACTGCAACTTCAAGATAAAACTGACCATGTGACAACCTAGCAAACAGCAGACTAGATGAAGAAATTGTTCATCTTCAGACTCCTACATGATTATATATACCGATGATAAACACAAATAACTTTAACTTAAAGCTGAACAGTTGTCTCTTAGTATAGCATTATCTGTAATTGTTTCTGCAAGAGCTCGTAGGCCCTACCATTAATATGCAACTAGCTTGATGAGCTTTTCAATCAGACTAATAAAGGAAAATACATTTATGATGGTAACTTCATAGTATATATCAATTCCATAAATCCTGAAACTGTCATTTGTTACTTTACTGGTATTTCTAGCCCTATTAAGCTTAACATTAGCTGTTAGAGAAGCAATGTGTCTGTGGCCACATTGAGGTGCTGAAATACTGAGATGTGTTAGAAGAGAAAGAGTAACAAAACAACCTTTAACAACATCCTGAAGGACAGAAGTGCATGCACTTTCTCAATGGGTCACGCTTCGGGTCTGAGAATCTGATGTTTCTTGAAGACGTCCTGTAACATTCCTTATATTCCTCCACTTCACTGTTTAGCAGCAGAGCCTGTGTAGAGGATTTATTTGTTTTACATGTCTTTGCTGTCCACTTTGCTGCCAAATCATCATCTAGTGTTGCGGTCTTATACAAATGTTAACATTAGCTAGCTACACAGTAACAGCCTGGAAATGAAACATTTACTTCTGAGCTTCCCCTTGCCAAACAAATGTACAGTGTATGATTCCTTGTGGCTACTGGTGGTTAATGACATGGGATGTAAAACTGTAATGTATGCATGGTTAATCTATTATAGTTATGGCTTACAAAAGCATGCATGTGAACATACGTACTGTTTCATTTTTAAATTTGTATAGCTACTGCGGAAGGCAAAACTCTCCATCCCCTTATATATTGTAATTCATGGGTCCTTGGAAGGTCTGCCTGCCAGCAGAAATCTACTCCTCCCTTCTCTATATAACACATCAATGTAATTTTTGTGTCCTGAAATAGAGGATGATTACACTGAAAGGGGGAGCATGGAAAGCAGAGAGCTTCACAAGAATTAAACCCAGTACAAAACCCAACCGCACAGCATGAAAACGCTAGCCTATTTAGACTCTGTAAAATCTAATGTGCCTCTGCCCTGAGACCCTTTCAAGGAAAAGTGTTCCTGTATACCCATTGTAGCTCCATATGGCATTTGGCTTGCATTTTGGTGATTTGGGACAAACGTTCTCAAAACCATGTAATAACTAATGCTACTTCATTGACTTTCTATGACACTTGGTTGACTCTTCAGCTACTTTTACAGAATTCACATGAGAAGAAATAACAAGTTGTCTACGGAGGAGACCGCCTTGAGCTGGCCGGTGCAGGTCCCAAGAGCAGCAGCAATCAGCAGGACGGTGCTGTTCCTGCCAGCCACGGAGCAGAGGGCTGAGCCTGCAGCCCAGAACCAGGTGAGGTCCTCGCACTCCCAAGACACCTGCTCTGCTGAAGCTCTGCCAGCCCCTCAGCAGTCTCAGTCCTGCCAGCGGCAGAGAGGTCACTGGGGGGGGGGAAAACCAGAGCGAACATTTCCTCCTTCTCGTTCAGTCCCGCACACCTTGCCTTCCCATCTTCAGGAGCAGCCGCTCCTTATGGAAGTCTAATTTCTGTGAGATGTCCCTATTTAAGAGTCTCCTGAAGGCACACTGGGTGCTTGGATTGATAACTACAAGCCTCAGCTCTGTGTTGTCCGATACAACACACAGGGATTAAACACATTTCCGAACTGGCTTTCTTGCGTCACGCTATCTGCCCAAACCACCGACACGAGCCTTCAGCCACCACCGCAGTGTTCCGGCGCGGAACTAACGCCCGCACAAACTTGACTAGCACCGATCCTCCGCTGCGCGAAAACGCTGCTTGGCCTTAGCGGCGGGGGGAGAGCAGGGTGCCAGAGCCCAACGGGGGGAAACCGGGCACGGAAAGGGCGGCCCGCGCCGAGCGGCCTCCCCCGCACCCCTCCGCCACGGCGGCGGCCGACCGTTACCGCGCGGCCGTTAGCCTGCTCGCCTCGGCCGCGGCGGCCGACCGTTACCGCACGGCCGTTACCGCACGGCCGTTTCACGCGGCCTCCCCTCCCCCCCACGCGCCTGCGCAGGCCGCAGCGGGCCTAACAACAAAGTCGGGGCCTTCGGGCGCCCTTCGGCACTTCTCGGCCATTTCCGCCGCCGCCGTTACATAAGGGGGGAGCCGGCGCGCGCCGCGGCCCGCGCTCTTTCTCTCCGTGTCCTCGCGGCACCCTGCCCCTCCCCCACCCCGCGTGACGCTTCTCGGGGGAGGAGGGGGCAGGGCAGGGCGAGCGCGTGCCTCCTCGCGCCCCGCCTCCCTCGGGGGGGGGGGAGGGAGGGGCCGGCGGCGGCGGCGGCACGTGCGCTCCCCTCCGCGCGCCCAATAGGACGCTCGGTTCGGGCTGTGCGGAAAGACGCGCGGGGGGGGGGGGGAGCGGGGAGGTGGGGGGGGAGAAGGCGCACGCGCAGTGGGCGCGGGCGCCGTGCGGGGCGGGGCGAGAGGAGGGAGGGGGGGGGGTCTGGTGTCCTGTGCCTCTCCCTCTCCCTCCCCTCCCCCCCGCTGCCTCGGCGGGGGCTGGGTGACGCACGTGCGCGCGCCCCCGCGCGCTGTTGTTCGCTCGCTCCCGCGCCGCCCGTCGGTCCCGCCCTCCCTCGCGGTGGCCGGCGGGCGCGCGCGCGGTGTGTGTGGGGCTGGCACGCGCGCTGTTGTTATTGGTGCCGCGGCGGCGGCCGAGGGAGGGAGGGAGGGGGCGGGGGAGGGAGCGAGCTGAGCGAGCGAGCGAACCAGGCGGCTCAGTCAGGGAGTTCTTTAAAGATGGCCGGAGCGGCGGCGGCGGCCGCGACCCCCGTGTACTGCGTGTGCCGGGAGCCCTACGACGTGAGCCGCTTCATGATCGAGTGCGACATCTGCAAGGACTGGTTCCACGGCAGGTGGGCGCCGGGGGCGGCGCGGCGGGAGGCGGCGGCGGCGGCGGGGGGGGGAGCCGCAAAGCCGTCGGGCCGGCGAGCCACCGGGTACAGGCGGCGGCAGTTACCCCCCCCCCCTTCCCCGGGTAACGGCCGGGGGGACAATGGCTGCGCGGCGGTGCCGAGGGGGGCCGGGGTCGGCTGGCGGGGCCGCTCCCGGCAGGGCTGCCGTCCCTGGCCGCACGGGTCTTTGCCCGTGAGCCGGTGACCGGGCCGGGCGAGGAGGGCAGCGCGGCGGCGGCGGGGAGGCCGGTTATGAAAGAGCAACAGATGTGGGGCTCCCGGGCCGCCGGCTTCGTCGGCCGCCCGAAAGTTGAGCCGGTGTTGTTGGGGGGGGGGGGATGTCCCCTCTCCTCCGCGGGGTCTCTCCCGCGACGGGCCGGCCTCCCCTCAGGAGCGCGGCGGCGTGTCGGCACCCCCCGTCCGGCACGCACCGGGGGGAGCCGGCTGGCCGTGCCGTGGGCTGCGGGGGCGCAGAGGGGTCGCCCCCGGCTCTCTCCGCTCTTTGACGTTTCTAGCCCCCGTCCCGAGCGGCCGCCGCCGACTCGCGTGTATTTTGTGAGCCGAGCGTGTGAATAATAAAGGCCCGGCGGCCGGCTCCTGGCTGCGAGGAGGAGGAGGCGGCGGGGGTTGGGGGGGGGAGAGCCACGGGCATTTAAACAAAGGAACAAGTTGGGGGCTCGGCGGTTGCCGTGACCCGGCCGGGCCGCGGCTGCCGCGCTCCGACGCGCCGTCCCCTTTATGCGCGTAACCCCCGCGCCGCAATATTGACCGAAGAGCTGGTTGCGGTTGTAGGAAGTACGTTTTGATTGACAGCAGGACATTTAAATACCCCCCCCCCCCCGCCGTGTAACAAAAACAGGCTCCCGACGTCGCCGGCTAGACGGCGGCGTCGCCCTCTGCCGGCGCGGGCCGGGAGGGCGGGCGGAGCGGGCCGCCGCCGCCGCCGGGGACCCGAAGTTGCGCGGAAAGCAGGAGCCGCCCCGGAGGTTTAAATCCTTCCCCCCCCCACCCCACCCCCTTCTCCCCCCGGTGGCAGGCGGTCGTTTAACAAAGCGGTGCGCTGCGGCGGGCGTCCCGTTGTGCTGGCGGCTGTCGCCTCGTAAACGGGCAGCAGCGCGCTGGCGGTCCGAGCGGGTCTGCGCGATCCTCTTTCATCTCTTGACCAACCCCCCCCCCCCCTCCTCTCTCTAACACAGACACACACACACACACACAGACACACACACACACACAAAACAACGAGCTTGCGACGGGGGAAAGATGGTTGTGCGCTTTCCCGTGGCAAAGGAAAAATGCTGGCTGGAAGTAGGGTGCCTGTCTAGGTGTTACTTAACGTTAGTCGCTGTACGTCGATGTTGCAATACGCTGTTTTAGGGTGAAAGGAACAGTTCCAACGTCTTGGATGTTGACTTGTATGTTACGCCGAGTAGTGGCCTTGCCCTTTCTATAGGGGTTTCCCCCGACTCAGAACACAGTATAATAGAAGCTATGAGAAGGACTTTATAAACTGTAAAGAATGGCAAAACACAATTGTCATACCTTTAAAAAAACAAAGGAAACCAAAACCGTAGCGCTATGTTTAACTAGGTTGTTACTCCTCTTGCCAATACTGTTGTTTGAAGCTAGAAGCACAGCGGAGTTTTTGGATTAGACCAGCTGGATGCAAGTTGGTAAAACTTAAAGTCACTTCTTGTAGTAAAGGTGCAGATATTGTCAGATCTTTGTAGGGTTACAGGTTCTCTCTCTTACAAGTATTTTTCTGTATGAGACTGTTGGTCTTTCAGCCTGCCTTGGCAATTCTTCAGCTTGCAGACTTGATTTAAATGCCAGTGTTGCATGCTAATACTACTGAGGTACAAGTGATCTCATTTCTGAAACTTTTAAGAGGAGGAAAATATTGACCATCTGATTCAGAGGTGGGACTACCTCTTTTTAAAGTCTTCATCTGCATAAAGATCAAGAGCGATTCCTATGCTTGTGCTCTGTCATGCAATTGGTAGAAAAGTTGAGCTAGCACTGAACTGCTAGATAATCGAAAACCCTAAGTGTGCAAAGAAGTCAGGGAGGAGGAGCTGGCCACAGCCACGTTGCTGTGTTGCTCTGGGAGTTAGTTGCATACTCAGCCCTGTCCTGTAACTAAGGGACAGGATCGTGGGAGACTGTTGTCCTCTCCCAGCTGTGGCCTACTCCAGGAGCTCCTTTCCCTTTGGTCTATGAGTATCTGAAGACTCTGTTACATAGCTTATGAGAGCGAGAAAATATACAATCTCAGATCATGACACTTTTTGTGAACTTCTTGGTGTCATGCTGCCATGATTTCCCTACCTGTGGAATGGGATTCATATGGCATTTATATTCAGAAGCACAGAAAACCATGCTTGCTCAAGGCACCAGCCCGTGATACATAGCACATGTTATTGGACTATGGACTCTTTGCTCCCTTCTTGTGTGTAGTCAAGAACGCCTTAGTAATGTGCAGGAGGTAGTGCAAAGTCTCTTTTCTGACAGATTTTTGCTAGTCCCTCTAAATTTCATGGGATGTTTCTTCCAGGTGTTCTTCCACTGTCTGTCTTAAAATGACTAGATTTTGGCTTGCTGTTATCAATATGTTAATCAATATGTTATCAAATATGCATTTTATTGCTTCTGACAAATATTTCTATAAAAGCAAATATTTTGACATGCCCTACAAGGTTGAGAGCCTATATTCTCTTTTTTTTTTTTTTTTGTTACTCTACAAGTGAGCCTAACACCTGGCCATGATCTTGTGTAGTTATCTTTTGCTGACCAAAATGAAGTGTACATGTATAGTCAGTGTTTTAGGCTTCATCACTTCTTAAAATGTTTTGCAAGATTGGAGAGACTACAGAAAATTAAATGTGACAAACTGTCAAATGTTTCAGATGGGCATATCCGTTTATATTTTAGACAATTTCCATATTTTCCTGCTCGTTTTATCTTCTCCAAATGAAAATTTCACATGAAGCTGCCTCCCCTTTCTGGCTTCTCTAGTATATATTCCAGCTAGAATGCAGAAGGAAAAAGTAGCAGAAACATAACAGAGTTTTAAGTACTCAACTTTTTCTTGAGTCTGCTTAGTAGCTCTTTTTGCCTATATAAGTTCTTGAGTTTGTCTTCAAATGGCATATATCATAGCATAATCTTCTCATTCTGTCCCTGTTTCCCTTTAGCTCTTGATGGCCTACCTCAAGTATTAGGCTAACTATATCCTAACTTCTTTTCTCATGCTTGCTTTTTACCTTCATATATGTAACATCATGCACAGAATATCTTTTTTTAACTAAATTTGTTATCGACTCTATTCTTAGAGTATGTACCTGTAGAGCTTGCAGAAATTTTATTGTCAGCATTTGAATTTTTGGCTTTTTTTCCTAACTGGAAAATTAGAATAACATGTTATCAAATGTGTGACTGTCAATTATTGTAGTCTTACTCCCTAAGCAGTGTTTGCCTTTTGAAATATATTTAACCTTTTTAATGTCATTTTTTACACAAAAACAGGTTTTTGAAGTTAAGGAAATGTTTTAATCTTAAAAGCCAGACTAGTAGGGAAAAGGAAGGGGAAGCATCCTTTGGTCAAAATCAATAATTCTTCCTAAAATTTCATGATGGTGTCAACTTCTTTCCCCTCTTCTCCCTTCCCCGGCAACGAGAAGAAAGAAAGAAAATAGCCCATCCATCTTTGCTTAGCTTTACTTGCAATTACATCGTTGCTATTTTGTGTAAATGAAACCTAAGTTGGGAAGTCATAACCTCTGTATCTATTTAAAATGCTCATGTTTACAGAAATATGTATTTAATTTGAGCAGGTTAGAGGATAATAAAGAAAATACTGCACTAATCAGTATGTAGCATACCTACTTCTGTTGTAAAGCCAACCAAATTGTTTACATGTATACTTACTTATTGTTAAATTGAGGACAGCTCTCCCTATCAGGTTTAATTCTGAATTATTCTGAGTAGCCCTCTTGAAAAAGTTAACTCTTTTTTTTTTTTTTTTTCCCCTTTCCTAGAGCAGTTCATTGATGGTATAGAACTTAGCCATTGAGCTCTTCTCATTTGTTTACAGCTTTGATTACTACCAAATGTTTAATAGCTTCATCTGAAAAGTAATGATGTGACTTATGTACCTTATGTGGATGATTATTTAAATTGCAGGTACCTTGAGATTTGTTACACTTTTCTCAAATGGAAAAACAGATCAACAAAAATCAAATTTCAGCTAAGTTAACGTAGAACATAGTTTTTCTGATACTATATAGATGAGCATATCTTCTTTTAGTCTCTGAAGAAACATAAAATTTCTCAACCACTCCTTAATTTGATCTCAGTTTCAAATTCAGGACTTGCTCTTGCTGCTGTTGAGATGGAACCTACACTAAGTATCCTAACACACCGATTTGTACCCCAAGGCTGGCTTTCTCCTCCTGGTTAAGGCAAGAAGGCAATATGCATCCTATAGTGACTACTTTTCCTGAGTTAGTTCTTTGTTTTGGAGCTTTCTACATGTTCTGCATGACTGACTGTGCCACCCTTTGCTGCTGAAAAAGACTGTCCCACTCCTGGCTGCATGCTCCTATAATTTCTCTTTTCCTGATTCGGTGCTTGTCTGATAGTTTGGTAAGTCAACTCTGCGCAGAAAATGGACTGAAAACGTTCTTTTGCTGAGTTAGTTTTTTGTTGGGTTATAGAGCTACACAGGCTCATCAAGGGCTAGGATAAGCCCCAGACTCTTGCCAAATGCTGGTCAGGATTGTGTTGCTGGAGGAGGAACAGATGATGGTGGGAGTCTCTCATTCTTTCTCTTTAGAGATCCCTTTTGGGATCAATGACTCACACTGTTTTGTGGAACTTCACTTTTGTGTCTCAGTCACCAGGTGCAATTCTGCCTTGAATCTGAAGTGCTAGAGCCAGACCCAGCTGCTCTTCTGTTGGGATCAATAGCGGATAAGGCATGTTCCGTGCTGCTGCAGTATTGCAACCCCAGAGTGTCATCTGTCTGCAGAGAAAGTCAAAGCTCCCGAGTCTGCCTTAAAAGGGCTTAGAGGATAGGGCATGGTGATGTCTGTGTTAGGAAACATGGAGGGTGCAAAGAGGCGGTTACAAATGCCTTTTGGTGCAGGCCTTCTGTTTACAGAAAATTAACTCCTTTTAATAATAAAACAAATTTAAATGTGTTCAGGAGCCTGAAATTGGATTGACACATTGTCTGATCAGTAGAGTTTTGATCTGGTACCGGAGGCTCTTGAACCGGCTTTCTGGCTTTTGTCATATACAAGCCTTAGATTCCTCCTATGGAAACTGAGTGTATGTTAGGGAAATATTTTTTTTTGGGGGGGGGGAGGGGGACGAATACATTTGTTACCTTATTATTATTATTATTATTATTTTTTGGTTTAGTCTTGTTTCCTCAGAGGTAAGATGAAGGCCTCGTCTTTAGTCCAATGAGCTGTATTTCTTCTGCCGAAGAATTAAATGATTTCAAGTGACTTCAGTTCTTCTAACAGTACAAAAGCTGAAACTGTTTCGGTTAAAGTGAAAAGAATCCATAGTGTAGTAAAGATGCTAGACTAGCACTTGTGTAACTGGATATCTGTTTCAAATGCTTTTATAGTCCTCATTTGAGTAAGCCATTCTTTTTCTTCCCAGTTCCCATCTATGAAGTGGGAAGACTTATTAATATATATTAAAGTAGATGTATTCTACTGTAATAAGCACTATAGAGTAGTAAGTATTCAAATTTCTTTGATTTTTGAAATTATGCAGTAACATGTAGAATTATATCATGAGTTTTTTTCCTTTGCCATGTTCTTGCAAAACTGGCTGCTTTGAAGAATGTAGGCATCAGAAAGTTAACACTTACTTTCCTTTAGATCTGTATGTTGGTGTAGCTTGTATTTGGTGCTCTGTAATAAAATGGAATAGATGTTTTAGAATATGTATCCTGGCATAATAATTAGGACAAGAACAATACAAAGCGTCGTCCAATAAAGGTCTGTAAGAGAACTGAGATACATAATTGAGCTTTCTTAATTATAACCTCAACAAGATTCTAGTGAGCTTCTGAATGATTATTAGAACACTAATAATTCTCATTTCTAAAGTGCGGGTTAATTATTGCCTATTATATGTTACTTAAAGATGCAAAGGCTCAGAATTTGTGGTTTAAACACTACCTTTAATTTCCTATAATGTTGTGGTTGCTCTGTATCAATCTTACCGCTATCATTGTTTTCTCTTTTTTTCAACCATTCTTGATTGTATAATTGCTCATGTGAATGAAGGCACTGTAAGTGTTCAAGTGTATAGTTTACCTGGCTAATAGTGATTTTTTTTTTTAATTTTATTAGCCAGTTGGAATATAAATTCTCTATAAACTAAAATGTCATCTGTTAGTGCTTGCGTAACACTTTTGAATCTTGCTTTCTTTTTCCTTTCTTTAATATATGCTGAATCTGATTGAAAAATTAAAATGTTGGTTTAAAAGGCTCTTTCACTGCTTTATTTTGTATCTCCAAACTACAGAAGGAAGAGAAGTCTGGGTAGGATGCTGCTTGGTAAACTGATTTGTATATATGCTCAGCACTCCAGCACCTAGCAGATGGGAAATAAATTCCTTTTTCTTTAAACTTACCTTGGTCTGTTGATTGTTTGTTATGCTGAGTTGTCTTAAGGCAACACAATGACTGTAAAATGGATTAAGCCTTACAGTAGAATATCATTCTGTTAACTGCCAGTGGGCAAAATCACATTAATTCTGTTTTCAGTCTTCATTTGTGGTTTCTAGCTTTTTGTGAGCAGTTATCATATTCATTAGCTGTTTTCATATGCTCCATTCAGTTTTCTGTGTACTTCTTATGTCATCCTTCCAAAGAAAAGATCGTGTAATGCAGTGTTTTGATTCTGTTTTACATGGCAGTTTGCACAAGTTGAAGATAACTCTTACTCTTCTTATAAGCGTCTGTACTTTCTCTATGTCTTTTTAAAGTAAAATACCATTCTCACAAAACACCTTTGATCAATCTGAAAAAACTTTCACACGTAGAATGTATATGCCTAAAAAACAGAAAAATACTTAAGTTTTACAAGTTGTCTGATTGCTGAAGTATGAGAATTCAATAAACAATAGTGCCAGTGCTTTACTGGCAACATAGAAGAGATGTCTTAGTAAAATATGTAGCTTTTGAAATAGCTAGTCTATTTCTCATTTGTCAGTCCTTTCTAGTGTATTGTAACATTAGCTTATGAGCACATAGAACTAACAGTCTTGTGGAGTATGAGTAGTCTTCAGATGTATGATCTGTGGTGATAATGGGGATTTATGTGGTGAGTTGTGTCTTTTCGGGTCAATTCTGCTTTTGAATAGAATTAATATTTAATACTGTTTTCTCCATTACTTCGGCATTGACTAAAGAAGACTTTAAAATTGGTCTTTCCTTTTGAAAATGTTGAGTTCGTTGTTGCTCAGGCAGGCGTAAATGCTGATGTTTGCCACAAAAGCAAGAAAGCTTTTCTAAAACCCTCCCACATCATTCCATCTTAAAAGCTAACTGGAGTGAGGATGACTGTTCTAAATTTTTAATACATTGTGGTATGAAATCTATTTATTTTCATTTGAAACTCTCTCAGCTGACATTGCAGCTAGCCTGGCAAATTCGTTTCATTTAATTATGTTCGTTCCATTTACATTAATGCTTTATTCACTTAAAGGCTCTTAAAGCACCATTCAGGAAAATGAGTGCAAGGTGACATTCTGATAAATTAAGTCTTTGATATTTGAGGATATAGGATTGATGTGAATTACATCATTCTTGGTAGTTACCAGGCAATATTTCCTGAATAAACTGACATCTTCCTTTTGGGATGTTGATGTTCTTGGGCCTATCAGCAAACTCCAAATTGGGTAATTGAAAAACAACCAAAGAAATTGCTGTGTCTAATTACCCAATAGTACTTGTAAAACTTCCGGTTGCTTGCCCAAGGAATAGATTTCTAGTTTTATTCCAATAACAAGGATATTCACATCCCTTCACTAGAGGATTACATCATGCTGTTGACTTTCAAAACTCAGTGTCAAGAGCAAGCAGAAGTGAAACAAGGCGCTGCAGAACTTATGTGCAGCTTTCAGCTGCACTAACGGGCAGATTTGTGAGCAGTGGAGGGCAGTGCCTGGGCTCTAGAAATAGTGCCAAAGGCAGAGTAGCCACGCTGATATAACATTTGCCCAGGCAAATGTTTCCAGTCTAACTCTCAGCATAACGTTTTCTATTTCGTGATGGTGTGCTGGGTTGACGTGCCACAGCGTCAAGCCCAGGTATGCTGTCCTAGGCGGAAATGGGGTGTATGTGTAGTCTGTCAAATCTCAAGATAAGTTGTCTCTGCAGTATTTGTCTGCACTGAGAACACATGAACATGTCGCGAATGTGAGCAGCCACTCGCTGCCTCTGATGCCATGCTCTCCTGTGTGAGTTGCTAGGACCCATGGGAACATCATTTTGAACCTTTTAGCATTGTGGTAAAATGTGCTGCTCTGATGTATTGTAAGGAACGTAGGAGAAATTAGAATGCTGCTGTTGTTCTTGCTAAGAAAGAATTGGGCAACTGTTAACATTGAGTGATTTCACCTGCATCTTCACTACAAAGTGAGTATCTTATTCAGCTGAGTGAAAGCAGTGCCTTAGCTGTAGCTTACGCTTCCAGCAAGCTTACCTGGCTTGTGCTTGAAGCTTCATGAAATTCCTATAAAAAAGTTTTAGGTATGAACTAGAATTAAGAGTGGCATCTGAGTAGATCAGAATTTTTCTGAAGTGAAGACATAAACCTCAAGTAACTTTTCCAAATGTTATCTCTTGATGTTACAGCTTATTAGCAAGTCCAAATTCTAATTGTCATTGGTGTCTCTGCTAGCATTGCAAAATGAAAATGTACTGTGTGTTCCATTTGCTGGCCTATGTTTCAGTGTGGAAATAACTTTATTGACTAATCCAAAAAACCTGCAAACCTTCTACTTGGTAGAAGAGTAAAACTTTCTTTGTGCTGGTACTGGATAATGAATAAACTCACTACTATGAGAGACTGAAGTCTTGTGTATTGATGAAAGGAAGTCTCGCTACTCTCGGTGACAATGCTTCACCTCTTAATCTGAGGTGATACTACCTACTTGTCGCAAAGGTAGATATATCCCTCATATGCAAGTGCTCTTTCCCCCCACGCTATTTTTTTACATGAAGAATTAGGTTTGAGGTAACTCCACAATCCTATTTATTGCACATTAGTACTCTTATGCCATTTCTGTTTTCTAGCATGTGAGCATCAACGGTTGTGTCTGACTTGATTGGCTGTGACATTTGAATCCTGCCGAATGTAAAGTAAATCTCTAGCTGTTGTAGGGCAACAGTGTATCTAATTCCATTTTGTCTTTGATGCTGCACACAATCTTAAGCAGTGATGTATGCAGGGTGGGGAGGCAAGGAAAGGAGGCAAAATTATGAAAAAGTAGTAAAAATTGTGGAAATAAAGCTTTAGCCTTTAGGTATGGTTGGATGACCAGCGAAATGATTCTGAACAAACGTCTTGTTTGTCTGGACTGAAATTACGTGAGATAGGCACAATATATTTGTACCATGCATCTAAGAGTGAATTGCAATGCGTTTCTTACTAGTCTCTGCAGATTATGGTGGGAAAGGAAGTGGACAGATCCCTGCAGTACTTGATGTCTGTTCCCAATACAAACTATATGGAAAATTCCTACAGAGTCACTTGCAGATGACGTAGCAGCTTGAAGCAGGGAAGCCTCCATCTGCAGTCTTCCACACCATCCCAGTAGAGCATTGGTAAAATAGTGTGGTTTTTTTATAAGACATGATATTAGTAAAATTTTTGAACGATACTTCATTTTTCTATGGTATTTTTCTTGGGAACTGGGAGACAGAAGTAGAAAGCTAAAGAGGCAAATGTATTTTATATAGTGGATTGCAAGTTAATGCAGTCTATTAAAAATCTGTTTGTTTACTGTTGATGCCGACCTGAGAAGCCTGGACTCTTCTCTTTGCATTGTGAATATATGCCTTACTTTGAGCCTCTGGGAAATTCAGCAACTTTCTATGAAGTTTGTGCAGCATGGTACTTTGGACTAAGGTTTTTGTTGGGAAAATTTTGTCTACCCTTTTTTACACCTGCCAAATGTCATGTCTACCCTTGTAAAAATATACATTTGGAAGAACAGTAAAATCTTTACATGATGATTGTTGGAAACTCTTACTGATTCTGTGATTATACGCTAAGAGGCTAGGAGTAAAGTAAATACTCTGTACCAGACTCAAGGAAACTAGTATCAGAACAGGCGTTCAGGTGGTGAAAAATCAGAACTGAGACTAAAACTCTTCTGTTTTCACTGGATATCTACAAAGAGAGTAAGCAACATAGAGGAAGAAGAAACAGCCTTACAGGTGAAGAGTTGGATGGAGAGAGGACAGGAGTGTGACCTGGATACAATGCAGAAGGAAATGGATAACAGAGGGAAGGATACTTGGAGAATGTTAACTTATACTGCAGGAGTCCAGAGTTTTGAATTTGAACCTTATTTTGCTGTCTGTAGAAAAAAACCTCTCTGCTAAAATGTCTGCTGCTATGATCAATCACTCTCCAAGTGTGGAAGATTCATCTTCTAATGTAGTTAGCAGGCTTGTTGAGGCTGATACAGATCCATGATTCATTCTTGATTTGATGGAAACCAGTTTATGGCGTGCAGAAAATAAGAAGTGGTGCTCAACATTACATTAATTTAAAAATGCAGCTTTTGTATTTTTCTCTGAATGGAATCTAACCCGAATCAGTTGCATCACGTCCAATCTTAATTCTTTTTTTTTCCTCTCTCTAAATATGCAATTTTAGTATACAAATTGAAGTCTTATCTAACTGTATAGAGAGAACTGCTAAAAGTAAAAACTGGGTTTTTTTGTTTTTTAGAAAGCTAGCTCTAGATATATTTAAATCGATATAGTACTAATTATATTGTTTTAAGGTTGGGGAATTGTCAGTCTTCAAGTAGCTTGATTATTTTTTCTAAGCATTTTTAATTGTATCTGGCTTCATAGCCAGTGCTGTGTAACACAAACTGATAAATAAACTTTTCTTCTGTAATTGAAGTGTAAGATAATGGCTTAGTATTTTGCGTTCAGTGAGTCGTTGAACTCATTAAAGGCTCTTTAGAGATCATTGACCTCTAAAGCTGTATCTAGGAGACGCTCGTGGCAGAGGCTTGGGTTTGTTCTGGTGTGAAGCGTTCACTAGTTTTTGCTAATTATTTGGGAAAAGTCTTTTTGGAGGCGTTTGATTGTGTTAGTAGGGGTAGTAGAGAAAAGCAAGACATTACTACCACCTTCAAACCAGAAAAGCAACAGCTCTTAGGTGTCACTTTCGTCCCAAAAGGTAGGCCAGGTATGAGTCAGTTTTAGACATATGTAAACCCTTCTTACCAGTTTCTGAAATCGTTAGGGAAATGGACAGTTTTGCCCTATTTTCTTTTTTAAAGCGGGTGCGTTCATAGCCAGGGGGTGGACTCTCCTGTTCCTGTAGGAAGCAATATTAAACAAGAAGATAAATAAAAAGTGTTAGTATATCTTAGGACCTACACAAGCTTGTGCTGTAAGGTATGTTCATTGTATGTATTTATTCACAAGTGGCAGGAGCAGAGACTCAACGTTATTTTGACCATGTCTTGAGTGGCCTAACCAGAAGGTTACATTTGGTTATGTTTCATTCTCTCTGGCCCTATAATTCTTCATTTCTTTCCTGCGGTGTAGAAGACTAAGTTGGGGGGGAGGGGAAGGTGAAGAATGCCTTTAACTGAAAAGTAGCCTGGAGAGGAGCATTCCCTTGGGACCTGTGAGTTTGAACCTTGCAACCTGAAGTGAGCACTGCTGCCATGTCACTTGAAAAACAAAACAAACTCTCCCCTCCCCACTGCAAGATAAAGTTCTGTTGTTTGGTGCCTGATCCTGCGAAGGTGTGGCAGCTGTGCTTGCCTGTTAGCTTAGATGCCAGGGAATTTGGATGACTGGCTGAGTGTGCCAGGAAAATAGAGTAGAGAATGTGTTTGGAATTTTTAGGGTCAAACGGTGAGGTGCCAGGTGAGTTAGGTACCTCTGTGATCAGATACCCTTCAAATAAAAAGTGTTTAGATTACGGTTCTGAATTTAGGTAGTCTTTAGCGGCCTACGACCTTATTCGTATGTTAAACGAATACCCTTGTATAGACATATCCTTTTCATCTGTTCTTGCGATATGCCCCTTCTCTATTCTGGATTTGAAAGTATCCATTCCTTACAGCTCTTTATTCCAAGGCTAAATCTCATTGTACATGCTATTTTAACTAACCCACTTAGTAACAGTTGATGTGGAGCAAACGACCTCTGGTAGTCTTATTTTTGGTTTAAACTAGATTTACATCAGCGTAGTGATAGACCCAAGTTAAACCAGAAAAGTTTGGTTTAATGAACGTTTTAATCTAAATGATGCCGTTTTCCCATGCAGACAAAGCCTAAGGCCTGCACTAGTGTGTACTTTCACTCTTGAATTGTAAAGACACAATTTCCCTAATTTGTATCAACACATTTTCGTTTAATCACTGCTTGTAGTACTGACACCCAAAATAAAATACTTGGATGTGTTGCTCTTCAGCATACAAATGGGTAAAATCTGACCTGTTTCAGCTTGCTATCCTGAAGAATTAATTCTGTGTTTTTCATAATAACTGAACTGTAATATCTTCCGTAATTTTTCTATGAACAGGAACTGTAAGTGTTTGCACTCATTTTCTGAGGATCGTTTGCAGCAGATATTTTGCTTCATTACTTCATTTTCCTGTCTACTTTCTTGTTCTAATGTTATCTGGATTTTGCCCACAATGAAGAAAAAGAGGGCTTTTTAAGAACCGTATGTACATATGCTGGAGTGATGCATAGGTAAAATCTTTTCCCTCCCTAAAAGAAATGGAGTTGAGTTGCACAGACTGTGAAGCAAAGATTACCTTTCAAAGTATTTGTACATAAAATCTAGAATAAAAGAAATGGATTTTTACTTTTGCAAAATCATTTACTTGCTCTAGGTGACTTCAGCTAGTTCACTATATAACAAAGCTGGTCTCCGTATCCTGCACCTGAACCGTTTAGAGCTTTAGATTAAGATCAACTTATTAATTTTATTCCAGATACAATTTAACTGATGCAGATACAATTAAACCTTAGTGCTGATGTAACTCAAGCTCCAAACTCTTTTCACGTATACATGTATGTATATCTAGCTTTGTTCTGCACTATTTGAGATTTCCACGTGGTCTGAAAATAACTGTGCTTCGTTAATTCCATCTGAAGAGGACTGAACAGTTAGATTACTGTAGATAAAATAATGTGTAAAAGTAACTTCTTGGTGTTATGTGGACTGTAGGGATGCACTTTTGGCCGGTATGCCTCTCTGGACCTTTGTACGCAGCTCAGAATCCAATGAGGATCTCTGAATTATGGGCCATATCCAGCTCATGGAAGGAGTTTATTCTACTTACTGTTCTGCCAGCCAGTCAGTGTAACATGTGATATTTTAAACTCATTATCTGTGTATCTGAGACAGTTTGCTTGTATCATAGCTTAAATAGAGGTTAATGTAATCAACTACTCCATCTGCGTTTGAAATGAGGATGGTGAGCTGGAGATGATGAGCCAGTTTGCTCTCTGATTTCCTCAAAAATGGAGCAACTGTCTCTACTTGCTATTGACTGCCAGTGTATTTGCCTTATACAAGTAAGGTATTTTGTAGTTATAGGAGCCATCATCTATTCTTTTATATTATGGTTAGAAGGATGCAGAAATTATTCTATTCACAAAAATGCCTAATAAACAAAGTTCTTAGTAATGTCTGAATAAGATTGTAGACTGGAGGGGGGAAATTGCAATGTAGAGAATCAGAGGAGTTTAAAAACGCCTTTGACTTTTTTTTCCTTAGAGAAGACATTTTTAAT
Organism: Struthio camelus; assembly: GCF_040807025.1. Lineage (NCBI taxonomy): Eukaryota > Metazoa > Chordata > Aves > Struthioniformes > Struthionidae > Struthio > Struthio camelus. The sequence goes on along the minus strand of NC_090942.1, from coordinate 64,963,391 downwards.
GAGTTGGATTTTGAAGGGAGTAGAAAATTTGTACAAGTTGAGATTTTTTTTTTTTACCCCAGCAACATTTTTTAAAAATATCTGATTTCCAGAACAGCTGCACAGATTCTAAATACTGAATAAAAAATATGCCAGTTAAGGCTACTGAATAGGAGGCTCGGGAGCTCTTTAAAACCAATCTGATTCAGAAATTTTCAAACCAGTTAGGTGAAATACTCCATTTTCAGGGGCAGGTTAAAGCAGGCTGAACCCAAGTTTGACGTTGCTGCATTCGAAATGAATTCTAGAACAGTAATACAGTAACCCAAGGATAAAGCATTTGCGCTGATGGAGTGTTAAGATTTTGCTAATAGTGGTTACTGCTGCTACAATTATGGGGACAAAAAAGGATATTGCCTTCATGTTCTTAGTTGAAAGTCATATTCTCAAATTATGCCTGTCATCGTTTTCCAATGAAGGGGCACAATTTAAGAAACCATTTTTAGCTTCCTAGTCACTCCCCTCAGGCTAAGAAAACATAGCGGGTTATGTGACCTGTTCACCTCCAAAACTTTTGTTATCACAGTGCTCGAGAACAAGACGATCTGATCCTGTCTACTGACAGTATTACTTAGGATGCTGAAAGATTTACAGGCTCTGCGTTGCACAAAATAACAAAGTACTGATAGTACTTACCATGCATCATGATCTTTCTAAAAAGCTCATCTTTATTAGGCAACCTGAATAACCAGCTAGTACTGTGGAGGAGGCTGCAGTCCAGGCCCTTCACTGATGAGGAGCAGTCAACACTCCTCACTGTGGAGGAGGAAATGGAACTGCTGAAGATGTATCAAAAATTCCTAAATGAATCAAATACTACTTTTAATGTACAGTGCAGATCACTGAAAAGAGTTGATTGGCCTGAGATCTAATATTAGAGATTTGTTTGTCACTTCAGAGTATGGTATTGAATGGTTTTTGTAATATTTGAGTGTAGGCAGCTCTGGAATGCAAGAACCACTGTGGGTGAATATTCTAGAACTGTTTTTGTAGTTTTTTTATTTATTTTGTTATTATATTCTACTCAATCTCTTTTTAAAAAAAAGAAAAAGTCCGAGTGGTTGTTTCCCAACAGACTGCCATCAAGCAGTATTTCTTTTATTAAGACTGGATGGATATCTTCACACTTCAGGATGGTTGTCATGCTTCTCTCAAACTAGGTGGTGGGAATCAGGCTGCAAATTTGTCCCTTTGGTCTATTTCTGTGTTATGGAAAGCCATGTTTGTGGTTTGGAAATGTGGCTTTCAAATTGTGTGGGTTACATGTTTAGTTTTTGATTTGTTGCTAAATTACTGCAGTTCTTCAGTGAGTTACTGGAAAGACTGTTTTGTAGGCAAATGACTTATTGCTAGTGGCATAAAATCATAACTGTGCTTGGTACTTGCCTCAGTTACTCTTGTAGCTGGAACAAGACAGATAGCTAGTTTCAAGGAAATGATTAAAACTAAATATTTCATTAGGGAAAGGGTTTGGTATACCTAAAGATGCTCAGAGTAAGGCCATCTTGAATGCTGTGCTATCCAAAAAAAGTTTGGTTTACTTAGGGCATCTAATGCCAATAAATGCATCTCCTGGCCTTTTGCATCTTTTTCTGTGTTGTGCAGAGTAGATAATTAAATACTAGGCAATTTTTCAGATGCGAGGAAGGATGTTCCCTGCAATCTGATCATGCAAGCTGCTGGCAATTTGTCTGTTAAGTCAGAGTAGCAGATTAGCGAATAAGGAAGGTGAAGTTCTACAGTAAGCATGACCTGGTGTAGTGGCTTTCTATTACCAAAAAGGGCAGCCCTGCTTCTCGTTTCTTTCACTTCAGGTTGTCTAGTTCCACTTCCTCACAGGGGTTGGCTCTGATAGTTAGCTGACTGTAAACTAACTCAATAAACAGGCAGACAAATGGTTAACTTAGTTTCCGTCAGATAAGCAAAGCAGGTTACCTTGTAACTAGGCAAGTACCAGGGCCCTAGCAGGGATGGGGCATGGCCAGTGCTTGGCTGGAAGCTGCGTTGGAAGGGAATGAGCTGTTAGATCAAGGCAAGCTATATGGTGTGACTGCTTCCTAATGTCTATTTGTAGTTTTGGGCTGAACCTCAGTTTCTCTTCAGAAGCTGTTGGTGATTCAGTTCATTTCTTCTTCCAAGGCCCCCTCTCTTTGAACCAGATACCTAATATGGGTATTCTGTGTATATTGCTGTTAGAAACTTTGGACTGTACCAGAACTAAAAATTCATGTTGACTGTGGTGCAGCGAATTGAGACTCCAGTATTCCTAGAATTATGTCATATCCAGTGTTTCATTAATATACTTGGAGTAATAGTTTGTGAGAGTCTGTGTACAAGTTGGTGCTGAGGAAGGTTAAGGCAAATAAGCTAAGAGTGTGAAAGTTAAGGCAAACAAAGGTGTGCAGACAATATATAACAACCCCTCCCTTATTTAAATTTAATTGCAGGTGCTTTTATTCAGGAAAAGGGATGGCCTTCATTGCTGTACTACAGTTGTCATGGTTGCTTTACTTCTGCATAAGTGTACCTGTGTGTAGTTTTAATGAGCGTGTATACTGACTTCCCTTTTTCACCTTCATGTTATCTCTGTAGTAGAGCTTAGCCGACTTCTTCCTCCTTTTGCTTGTATTAGGGAAATAATGGTAGCAGTTTTGGGTAATAGTTTGCTCTCAGGTCGAATATGACCACACACACGTGCGCTCAGTTAAGATGTCTCTTTCAAGATAGCTATGGCAGCTGATATACATGGGCTGAGGCTTTTGTGTTTTTCATAGAATTGCAGATAGAGTATTATTCCTTATTGGTCCCCTCCAGTGGTTGTAAGGTTGTTTGGTTATAAGGATTTTTTGTTTGTTTGTTTGCTTTTACTTTGTAATCACACTCATAACAAGGTAACAGTGACTGGGAGCTGTAATAAGACAAATTGTGTAAGTAAGATGCAGTTAACTGTCAGGGGCTGTGATTAGATGCTGGAATGCCTTATCAAGGGGAGCAGTAGACTTTCCATTGCTTGGAGTCTTGAAGAAGAGAGGAAGAATGATGAAAAACTCTTCCTTAAAGACCTAGAAAACCTTTGTAGTCAGTGTGTAGGGAGTAAGGGCCATAAGCAGTTAATTTCTGTCTTCTTTCCTCCCCTTCCGCTGCCCTCTCTGAATCAGACAACTGATATGTATATTCTTCTGTGCACATAAAAAACATGTGGCCTAACAGGAAAACTAAGCAATTGCAAACATTATACTATCACGAGAACTAAAATTCTTGTTGTCTGTGGAACTGGGATTCCATTATTGCTAAAGTACTTCATATCCAATGTTAATCCATTCTCCTACATGAGTTGTGGGAAGGAAAGAATAGCTCTCATTTACTTTAACAGGTTTGTAGCAGTTACAACTCTGCTAGGACGCTGTGCCTAGCGTAAGACTGGGTTATTGTTTCTCCTTTTCTTTGGCGCGCCTGGCCACGCTGGGGAAAATGTGAATGGAGGAAGGTGGGGGTCTGAAATGCTGCAGAGAATCTTTCTGAATTCCTGAGCAGAGTGCTTTGCTCATATGTGAAAGGTTGCATTGATTACTGGTTTTAAAGTGCTAAAGAAATTTCCTTTAGGTCAGACTGATGTAGATGTTTTCTTTCCTTCCTATAAGCCATATGGCACGATTCACTTGCTGGTATCATCCTGGTTTATCTCATGTAATCACTTTCACACTGAAATAAGGCCTCAAATAGCACTGCTGCTTTTGAAATTCTATTTCTCTCTGCTCTCACTGGCATGCTGTTTAGTTTTGAGGTCTGTTGTAGTTTACTTAAATATTTTTTGCTGAGCTTCTTGATGCAGCTTATTTTGCTAAAAACTACACAAAATGATGTGGGCCCCTTCTGGCCTTAATTTCTGTAAAACAATTATTCAAAAGGGCAATGACAAAAATTGTTGTTAATATTCTTTTAAAGCAGCTTGGTGTAATCAATATAGCTGCAGAAGAGCAGAAATCCTAGTTTGCATTGGAAGGAGAGAGAGAAATTGGGTATGCGTTTAATGGGTGATACTAGGCAGAAGGGATACAGTAGGAAAAGTAGTTGTCTCATAAAACTGCTACATGTAATCCACGATGGTCAAAGCTATTATGAATTAAGCATGACTGTGTGTTTCTCTCTCATACTCTTATTTGGTAGTAAAAAGGTTATTTGCCTTCAGTGTGCGTTTCTTGCATGTTAAGCTCTGTGGACAGTTTCCTGAGTGTGTACTTTTTTGGCTGCTGTTTGAACAGTCATTTTATTTTTTGCTTAAATTTCTAATAGTTACATAAATCCATTATATATAGATAAAATCAGCTCTCTATGTATTTTTTTTAACAAATGCAGATGCTTAGAAATATGATCATGCTTATTATACCAAATCTTTAGTTGTCAAAGTAATAACGTAAAAGTAACAGTCGTGTCTCTCTTCACTCAACTCTAGCAGTTTCAATAAATTGAAGAAATTGCACTGATAAACCCAATCTTGGAAAACGCATGGGTCCAATCTCAAAAAACATGCCAACTCATTTTCTGACTAGACTGGGATTACAGAATGGAAGAATCAATGTACAAATAATGATTTCACTTTCCTCTTTGAGAGATTTTTAGGTACCGTGATGATTATGTTGAATACATGGCTATATCTGTAATTGTAGTTAGAAGGTTTTGTTTATCTGTAACTGAACCTATACCATTATGTAACTTGATAGCTTTGATCCATTACTCATTACTTTCCTATTAGGTTTCTGTTGCAGAAGGCGTTCTCTGGAGTTGAGCTTTGACAAGATGTCACTTACTGATCTTATTTATTTTAGCCTCTGTGCTTTGAGTGAGTGAAAAGTTCTGTTACTTGAGGGAGACACTGTTAGTACCGATTTTCTTTCTCACTGAAAGAATGAGCTTGAGTATTGGCGTTAAAAGAATCTTCTGCAAAGGTAGCGCTAGTATAATTGTAACTATCAAACTTGAAATTTTGATTCTGGAGGTCCAGAGAGTCTGAGCTTTAGAAGACCCTTTGGAAATCAAAAATAGATCATATCTTCTATGTGTGTAGGATCATGCAAGTTTTATTATTACCACTTATTTTTAATAAGTTAGTATATTTTGAAGTATTTTGAGAGTTGGCTCTACAGATTATTTTTCTGCCCTTGAGAACTTGATTAATGTAGTATGTGTGTAAACGTGTACTAAAACTATGCACACTGTTGGTCCTACATGCATATACTCTATACAAATTAACAATGTAGTTCTTTACTGGAGAAAGGGAGAGGCAATATTTGTCGCAGATAACCATTACTCTGTTTTTTTGTTAAGTGCACTTGTGCAATCTATTTGAATTCTGTTTATAGGAATAGCTCCTTTTAAAATGGAATTTTGTTTTGGCAAGGGAATAAATATGGAGAAAACACAAGCTCAGACGCTTACAGGAAAGAATACCCAATATAGAATTTATTTTAACATGTGGCAGTACGCTTCTATGGTGTATAAAAGTTTCTCGCTTTTTAAATTATCCCGTCACCAAAGTAAATCACTGTAAACCTAAAATTACAATTATTGTTATCATTCCAGAGTTGTTATGCTGCTTATCATGGACGGACTAAGCGATAGCTAATGGTTCCTTCTGCTTCTGCATGTTGAATTGTTTGGTCGGTTTTTATTACTGCGACGTAAGCGCATGCATTTTAAAAGGGAAAAATCCTGTGTTTGCCTAGCTGACACTTGAGGTTCAGGTTGTTAAGACTGACCATGTTTATTTTAGATTTTAGACTCTCCTTCAAGTAAACTATTTTTCAAGCTGCCATTGCTCTACAAAAGGCTGTCAAGTCTGAGAATAGTATTGTCACTGTATGACTTTTGTCTTTTTATTCCTAACCAAGTAGTTTAATGTCTTCCCTGAAGGAGTGACTGTTGTGGCCTCAGAAATGCTTGAGAGCTATCTGATCAGTTGTGGCAGTGACATCTTTAGTACTTCCTTTGTTTTAACTTGCAAATATGCCTTACTTGGCATCGTTTTGACACTTGCAAAGAATAGGCTAGAATTAATGACTAAACAAGATTCCTTAAAATCTGCCAAGTTGACTCCTTACCCCATCCCTTTGCTGGGTAAAGATACTTTTCTTTGCATTCTTTTTTCTAGGGATGGAGTAAGAGGAGCTGCTCTTTGTGAATCTTGCAGTCTTACTAATTGATTCTGACAATAAAGGCAGTAGGACTTTAGGTTTTGTTGGTATGCCCAAACCGATACAGAACTGGAAGTAGCAGCTAGACCTTGTTGTAGGTAAACTGAAAGTTTACTGAGAACTTTACCTACTTCTCACAAAGTATTTGCCCAGTATATTAAGAGAAATTTGTCTCATCTGTGTTGATTTGAAATTTAGTAATAAGGTCTGATAAGAAAAAGGTACATGTGAGTCCTTTTCTTTTATGTGTATGTTGTCAGCGCACGATTGCTAAACTGAGATCTCTTTCCTGTTGTTTAGCAACCATTTTTAGAAAGACAAAATAGTGTAGAGATGAAATAGAATATTTTGAGATAACATGTTTTGAAAATAACGTTCCGTTTTATACTTAATAAACAATTGGATGATATTGTAACTTGCAACATTTGATATGCATGAGGCTTTGTCGCTTGTTTGTTTTAAAGAATCTTATTGTTAAGGCTTGTATTGTTAAGGTTTCTAAAGCCTATCTAAAAAAAGTGGGTTGCCTGGTGGTTATTTTTTTTCCTTTGGAAGAGTTTGATGAACTGACTTGTCGTGTGGTCTCCTGGTGGGTTTTTTTTTCCATCGGATTTAACAGTGGAAGTCCATCGCCAGACAGTTGGAGAGAGGGTGAGATCTTTCCTTTCAGCAGCAACCTACAGCTACACTAGTTTCATGCTACGTGAAACTGTACCTTGAGCTAGTGATGTCAATTTTGGGGCAATTAAGGCTGCCCTGTCTACTTGCTACCTCTAAAACTTGCATGATCTCTTCCTCATCCCTGCTAAGACACAGTAGAGATTCACTGCCCACGTATTGTCTCTCAGCAGTTATGTGACAAACTGGAAATTGAAAAAGAATGTTGGGATCTGCTCTTTCAGAAAATGAACCGAGTTAATTGGAAGTGTGCTTATACCCCTAGGAACAGTATATACCCCAGTGTACCTAGTAACAGGGAACATACTTCTAATATCTCTAGTATTTCTCTATGTTCCAGAATTTTTGTTAATCTTTTCCTACTGGATGTCATGAGATGTGTGCTTTTTTTTTCTCCTTTTGACAAATAAAGCCTGCAGTGTGCTCTCAGACATGGCAAGGAAAGGTTGAGGATGCTGATGCAGTGGTGGGGTTGAAGAAGAGGACGTGTGGAGTTCTTAAGGCAGAAAAAGAAGAGTAGAGAAGGAAAAGGAGAATTACCTTACAGTATTTATTTTGGGAGAATATAGGGAGAGTTTGGAAAAATGTAATTTTTAGTAATTTTACAGCTTGGGCAAGATGCAAGGTACTGTGCCTAATTGCACATGTTAGCAAGGACCCTGAGCTTGCATTTTTTCTGCACAGTGATGACAAGCAGGTTAGATGTTCGGGTCACACTGGAAAACCTGAAGATCTTTGTGCCTGAACTTTTTGTGCCCCAAGAAAAAAAGTAAGAAAGAAACTTAAAGCAAAAATTTTTTGGCCCAATTTTGAGCCATAAAGAATATCCAAGCTCTTGAAGAAACAGTACATGTTCTTGTCGTGGCCTTTCACATATCCTCTTCTGCCGTGTAAGGTTTATAGACACAGTGTCATGCCGGTGTTGAGGGCTGCAGAGGCAGCTACTGTTTCTGCTGTTGGAAACACAGAACTATGTAGAAGCAAGAGTCTATTAGATTGTATTCTGTTTGCTACTGGAAGATGTGGAGCAGGTGTTTATGAGATTGAAGTAGTGTGAGAAAGGAATAGAAGACAGAAGCAAGAAGGATGGCTTCGTGTGTAGGACCCAGCTTCTCAACAGACTTGTTCATTTTTTCACCTTCAGGATGATCCATCCGGTTTCTGCAATCCTGTGATTAGGTCATCAAGAATTGTTTGCATCCCTCAGTCTCCAAAATTCTTATTTTCACCATGCCTAGTATACAAGGAACTATCTCAGAAATTTCCTGGTAGGAGTATCTGGCCAATAGCAGATAATCTGGCCAAGTAGCGTTTTCAGTTGTGATGATTAATTTTGGGGAAATGGGAATCCAAACTTTACCCATATCTTAACAACTGTTAAGTTACATAATGCTATGTATAATCATTACCATTTATATTTGTATTTTTATATAGAGTATATTTACTATAGCCATGTCACTCTATGAACATTTTAAAAAATAAAGACCACATCAGGAGTGCTTAGAATTTCTTCTTAAATCAGGGATTCTTTCAATTAGACCAGCAGGGAGAGTTAAGCAACCTCTAAAGTGTTATGGACCTGCTTGGTAGTGTTAGAAGCAGGGAAGGGAATAGCAAGAACGGTTTGAGAGCAAGCAGATATTAGATTTTGAAGGTGCAGCAGGCTATTTGGTGACTGGCCTCCATCCGGTGCCTAATCCAACAACGTTATGCTGCTGTAGAAGAGGTGCCAGGTGCCTTGTGGGGCTTAGTATATACTGCTGCATAGCCTTCGGGGATAGTGCTTCCTCTAAAGCTTTTGGAATTTTGGAAACCCCTTGTAGCAGGTGTTCCAGCATAATTGTGAAATAATTACTGAATTTGTCATACTGAATTATTTTGTACACAAGATAACTAATTTCTAAACAAATAACAATTCTGCAGTAGGGAACAGGCTCTCTAGGGATTTTTTTTCTCTACAAAAAAAGCTTTATTTTCTCTTTGCATAAAAACAGGGTCCGTTGGTATCTGTCAGATATGTTAGACAGGCCTCTTCTGGTTGTTTTTGATTTATAGGGGATACTACTTGCTCCTTTTACCGCTCATAGACTGATATTGTGGAGTCTGTTTTTTAAACTTTTTTTTTTCTAGCTTCTACCGCTTTAGAAGCGTTTCACTAAAACTGGACCCATTCAGACCTTCTACCTTCATGATCAGAGTTAAAGATGTGTATTCTGGTATAGTCTACAGTGTATTTTTATTTTTATTTTTTAATTCTATAATACTGTAAACTTCTCAGCATTCCTGAGGATTAGTCTGCTGCCTCCCTGCAGGAGAGGAGCAATTCAGAAACTAGGTAACATATACTGAAGACATTTCAGCCGAAGTGGATGGATAGGTGAAGGGTGATCATGAAACTTCTTTCAGAAAAATACCCACTGGATTGAGAGATTTGAGTGCAAATATTTTAACACTTTCCAGGCTTTCTCTGACCTCTCAATGATGTTGCTTTGATGCTTGAGGTCTGAAGTTACACTTAACATGCTATTTGATTGCCTGTTAGAAGCCAGAAATGACTGCTGTCACATTCATGTGTGTACACTGCAGAAGGGATCTCAGGAAAGTAACCTGTAACAGCACTGCGCGTGATTGATGCTCTCTGTGGCATCCTTTGCAGTGCTTGTTCTTGCAAGTGCTGGAATGCCGTTTGCCCTTTACATCAGTCAGGTATCTGCTGCTGGATCCACTTGCTATATCTTCCAGTTAGTGTTTTGCCTTTGCAGTTAGTTCCGTGTTTCAAGCATAAATAGTAGACTGCAAATGTTTACTTTTCTTCACTGAATGGCCATTCCTGCTATTCTAATACCGTTCCAGTGTCACCTGCTGTTTCTGTATGCAAAGCCCCCAGTACTTTTATAAAAGGCTATGAGGTTAGTCAAGCCAGGAAGAATGTTTAATACTTGGCAGAACTTTATCTTCAGGGTATCTGTAATGTCCTATAAGAGACAACAAGTTAGCATTCATAGATAGAATATGATAAACAGTTAATTGTCAAAGCTTGGAGGTCCTATTGCTGTTCTTTGATGTGAAGTTCTTACTGTTAGCAAGATAACAAGTGATCTGATTGGGATGATGAGGAATGTGTTGGATACGCAAAAAGAAAAAGCAGTAAAGGGAGTAAGTGAAATTTTCACTTAGAGCACTCCATTTCATTGAACAGTTGTACCAGTTTGAGCAAGACATGGTCCAACATAAATATTTTTAGCTGTTCAGAAATTAGAAATTTAGCTAAAATGTTTGGATTCTTAAAGATACACATATATCTTTGTATATGCATATGTATACACATATATACACATCAATGTTTATATATATGATATATACATATATAGAGATAGATATGTAAACATGCCTTCTGGTTTGGGGCTTTTAGAGTGTTAATTTTTAAACATTTAGAACTATGAGTCACTCATCTATAAAAAGAGAGAGAACACAAGCAAGAAGAAATGGGACATGCATTTTTAAAGAGCGCTTCTGCCTTCATTTCTGTTTAGATGTCAGCTGAATTTGCATGAAATAACAATTCCAGTAGCTGGGAGTCTTAAAAACAAATATTAAATATTGCAAGAATCGTGATGGATTGTATTTGGCAGCAGTGCTTTGTATTTAGATTGTAGAATAGTAAGTTTGTGAAAAGCTGTATTCTTTCTAAACTTTGTGCTGCAAATGGAGAGGAAGTGGAAGAATCAGACGGACGATTACAGAGAATTCAGGATCGTAGACTTCTTATCGATGGTTACGTGAGAGATGCTTCTCAGTTTCAGATTTGACTTACTCATTGGTACAGTTTGAATGCAAGACTGTTCGGTATATTGTTTTGGCCGTAGGTACTGCCATTTACTGGAGCGCGTCAGCGGCTTTGGCACTAGGCTGCTGGGGAAAAGACTTTGTCGTACAAAGTCGTTTCAAAGCTTCATTGTTTATGCTGTCATTACACTTTTGATATGAAAATGTTACTTGACTGGACGAGTGTTCAAGTTCTCACGTTATTAGAATGCGTTAAACAGAAACACATAATTGTGGCACGAGTATTCAGTGCTGTTGCCTTGTTTTCCTATCATAGAAGTAAACAATTTTATAAGCTTTAATGAACCTCTGAGAGAAAGAACGAGAATGTCTCTCAGCAAGTCAGACTTTTTTTTTTCTTGAAAACTTTGTTCAAAACATAGCTTCTTCAATTAATCTCTAGTGTTTTAATTCTTAAGGAATGTACTTCCTTTCAGTAGGCAGACTTCTCCAGGCTTTTTAAAAAAAAAACAACAACAACAACAACAAAAAAACTCCTTTCTATCCCTCTGCACTTTGTTACTATTGTATCAAGAAAGGAAGTAACTTGCTGTGACTCGCTTCAACTTTTGGCCTTAACATTGTGTTATTTAGATATATAGCAGTGTGGATGTTTTGAAATGACTATTATAAAGATGTTCAACTTAAATCCCACTTTGACAGCTTTATCTGGAAAAAATGTACACCAGGAAAAAAACATTAAATCTCTCAAATGCTCTTTGAAATATTGCCTACTATTTTAAAACAAAAACAGCTCTCCTGAAGAGTGATTTGTGTGATCACTTATGTAGCTTACATAGCGACTACTGGTTTTGCAAAGATTTCAGGGAGAAAATGAAAGCATTATTCATTATCTCTCTTGGGGTAGGAGTCAGATATGTGCTTTTTACACTATATAAAAAAAAACGTGCATGGGGAGGGGAGCAAAAGTCTTGTGATTTCTTCCACCAGTTGCCAGCACTTAGACATCAGATTTCTTTCTTTCTTTTTTTTTTTTAATTTTTCATCTTCACCTTTGTGAAGGTAATTGCTTGAACTGTTTTATGTACCATATTTCCTGTAACTAAGATCAAAGCTGTTTTGGCAGGATATGAGGTAAAGTTATATACTGTGGACTCATTTTTAGAGGAATTTGATTCCTGTTTCTGTTTATAAAAATTTTCAAATGGCATTCTCTTTTCAATGGTAAGCAAATAATTACTCAAAACTTAAGTGGCAACCCAGTAGTTGAGTTGAAAGATGAAATTTGGAATCTGATTACGGTTTTGCCTGTGTAGACTGAGCAAGTTCAGGTAAAGACTTAAGATTTGATTATTCTTTAGCTTGAAAAATAAAGCTTGCACATATTCTCATTAATCTTTTAAAAATGTTATTCCAGCTGTGTTGGAGTAGAGGAGCATCATGCTGTTGACATTGATCTATACCATTGTCCCAACTGTGCAATTCTTCATGGGCCGTCTCTAAGTAAGTATGGGATATTCAGATTTTATTTTACGCTTACAATCTGTTTTGTCTCCATACACAATTGAAAAAGACCGTTCAGAAGAACATTCAAGATGAGTTTGATTATTTAGCAGGTACTGGTTCTGTGTGACTAACTTTGAACTTTTTCCTTGATCTAGAGATGCAGATAGAACAGAATACAAAGCACTGTTGTAGTTTAGAGAAATCAAAGTGTACAGAGCTCGAAGAAAACAATTGGGACTTGACTGACATAATGAAAATTAGGGAATCATCACCAAAAAAAAAAAAAAAAAGAAATCCAGTGCTGACTGTGATGCTTTATCCTTCTACATACATTACATGCTAGTAAAATAATAATTAAAAAAATTGATCAAATAATAATTAAAAAAATTGATCGTTCTCAAAGACTGCATATTTTAATCATGAATATTATAAAACCTAGGAAGGCCTGAAGAACTTTGAGAAAATGTAAGAGTTAGCCATCTTACCTTTCTTGATGAATTGTAGACATATGCCAAAACAGTCCTGTGAAAGCTGAGAATTAGAACTTCTTATGTTTTTCTCGTTTATGTCCTTGTCACTTATTGAACCCTGAATTCCAGGTTTCTGATCTGTAAATGTGTTTCCATCAAGTTTCTTATGCAGTCTTACCAGTTGCCAGAAGAAACTATCAAGCACAGTGGCAAGAGAGACCCTTTCTTTAGTTCTCCTTTCAGTACGTACATTTGGTGTGGCGATCTCAAATGGGAAGATTGTAATATTGCGCTTCTTGGGAAAAAAAATTAACTTTTTTTTGTCTTTTCATAACTACTGAAAGGACACTACTTTATCCAACTTCTAGATTTTCCCTCTGACTTCTGTTCTTGAAAGGAGGCAAGGTAAACGTTCACTTCACCTATCTAACAATGAATTAAATTTCTAAGTTCAAATCTGAAAAATGTCTACGTGCACTGTGTCTTACACTCCAGGCACTGAGTCATGGTCATGGGGGGGATGTGTTTTTTGTTTGTTTGTTTTTTTCCTGAAGACAACATAATAATTTATTAGTCATCAGTGACTAAGATCTAGAATCTTTTCAAAACTGAACTTGCCTTAGCATTTACAAATAAGAAGTTTAAAACTACTACATCCTCACTGTTAGTCTTGTGGATTATGACTGAAGTAATAAAGTATCCCTTATTGAGGTAATATCTTGTATAATATGTATATTGTATAATATGTAGGTTATACTTCATACCTCCAAAATTTGCTACCTTCAAAATACACAGCCTTCAGGCTAGGAGCTAAAAGGTAGGATAAATGCTGCTTTACATGCTTGTAGTTTTTAGGATTCTGATTGCCTTTGTCAGTTAATAATCTGCCTGTGACTCCTGTAAATCAGAGTACGAATGTCAGCCACTTCATTTGCCACTTTTCTCACTGGTTTTCCTGTGGAACAGGAGGATAGGGCAATGAGTAGAAAGGGAACATACAGGACTTTCATAATACTAAAAAAAGGCCTAGTAAATCTAAAACTTATTTTCTCTGCTTGATTTGGCAGAACTAGTATGCTTCACTATCCTCGTGATGCCTGTAAATAGCCTCTCTTGTATGAAGAGGCTTCTAGCTCTAGCTGCTTGACAGTGAGATAAGCGTCATTTTTGTATTGGAAGTCTTTTTAAAGACAAGAATCTGTGGTAAAAATTATCCCTATTGCTTCATATTGCCTCAAGTGAGTAGATCATTTAGATTTAGTAGAAACTTCAGATGTACCACTTATCGGCTCAAGCAGAGGTGATGTATTGAAATATGTCTTCATCTGGGATTTTATTAGTTGTTCTCAGCTATGCTGTCAGAATCAACTCTATCATAGTTTGCAGTTAGGGCACCTACTTAATTTAAATATTGAGAGAGACTGCTAAGGTGTCATGACTTCAAATGTTGCAGCAATGCTCCAGAGTGCTTCAGTCATATGGAATTATGTATATAAATGCAAAAAGTGTTTTTTATTTACCCCATCGTATCTTTTCTTCTAAAGCAATTTTGAAGGAAACCAAATTCATGTCTTCCATTTAAGAGTGCAAGTATATCTGTGACTTCTGCAGACACTTGTGTGTATAAACCCATCTAATCAAACAAAATGGTATAAAGTAATTTTCTGAAGATATGCAAGAAAGATAAATTTCATACCAACAAATGCATAGTTACTTTTAGCATCCTGCAAGTTAATGAAGGAAGAGTTCCAATACTTAAAGGAAAATTACTATGTAGTTAGATGTAAAGAATGAATTAAATAATAACAATATTATCTAATGTATTTTTGCATTTCAACTAATATTAAATCATGTTCTTTTGCCGAGAGAGCAGAAGTTTTACAAGACCTTTATTAAGCAGCTGTGTAAGATACCGAATAAGTAATCCTGAGAAGCTTAAAAAAGAGAGTTTTTTAAAAAATAGTAGTACATTTTGGAATTCTCTTGGCTTACTCATTTTGGAGTCTTCGTATTATTTTTTATTATTTTCAAATTTATCTCAGTGATTCTTAGATGTAAAAATATACTCTGTTTACGTGAAAGCTGAGTGTCTCATGTTATTACTTGATTCCAGAATCCAGAGTTTTAAGAAAGCACAAAATATGGTAAATGTTAATAGGACTGTGGTTGTCAGAATATTACTTTTTTCATCTGATTTTACCTTCTCAAATTCTGTAACTAACCCCTTGCCACTACTAATTTTTTTTTTTTTTTGGATTGTGGTAATAATGCCAGTGTTTAATATGACCTGACAATATACTTTATACAATATAAAGTCGTACCAGACTTTAGAGCACCTATTTTGTCATTTATTTCGTGTTCGCTATAATTTTTTGGTCTTCCAGTGCTATCACTCCTTTTGAGTTTTTGGTTACTGGGAGTCATCTGAAGGACCTCTTACAAGACTCAGAGGCTCATTGTACAGATACACAAGTCTTGAACCCCAGTTAAAGCTTAGCGTCTGACCTCTGATGCAAACACGCTACTAAGTGTGCAAAGGCTGGGAATAATGTTTGCCTAAGCTAGGAACAGTTCTTGGCCCAGTGCTTTGAATGTGTAAAGAATGTAATTTAAAAATAACTTTCCGCTTGCTTTTCATGAAAATTTCCAACTCACTCCTTTCCTTTTACTAACTCCCCTGTAATTCTCTAGTGTACTTTTGGTGTGTCTGTATTTTGAATGTTGTCACAGGGGGCTGTGCCTTTAGTTTTCAGGAATAGTGAGGGTAAAAGCTTTCCTTCCACTAGTTTTGAGTGTGTGGTGTTGTTTTTTTTTTTTTTTTTTGGTTATATGCCCATTTCAAATTACACAGAAATTTTATTTTTAATTTGAGCACAAAGATCCATTCAATTACATTCTTTCTTGCAACTGTTATTGTAGTATCTTAAGGGATTGTAAAAGCTATGAAAAATAATTTAAAGAGATATATAAGAGGAAAATAGTTTTCATTGCTGCTTTCTATTCTTTACTGTTTTCTTGTTTATGGAAGTATGATGTACCTTTGCACGTGCTAAGTAGAGAAAAAGAGCTATTTTAACTGCTAGTCTTTAAATGCCGTAAAGACAGATTTTTAAAAGTTGGTTTTGTACTGTAAAATCTCTTAAGCAGCTGTATCATCTTACAATTTTAATGAGTTGTTATAATAGCAGGGAATTTATGAAAAATTACCTTGTTGCAAATTAGTATTAGCCACTAGTTTATTTTATTATTATTTACAATTGAGAAAATAACTTTTAAAACTGAATGAAACTTGGTTTCATTATTTATGAAGTTTTACTGTTATTTGGATAGCTGGCTCATTAAACTGGCTCTTCAACACTGATTTTCATGTCAGCAAATAGCTGTAAATGTCAGTTTATTCTCCTGAATGTGCTCTAAAGGGTACAGTTTGCCACCTACATAGGCAATAGCTTATCACTAGGAGCATTTTATGTTATATGTAATGACTGTAAGATGTCATTTATTCCTGTATAAGCAACTGGTATTTCTAGGGAAGCAGCAGTGAAGCTACCTTTTTTTTTTTTTTTTTCCTCCTCAGTCTCTAGCTTCATGTTATTGGTAGTTGTGTTTTCAGTGTTGCTAGCAATTGTTTGGGCACGTTGTGATGGTTACGGACGAGCTTTTTCATAAGGTTCAAAATTCAGGTTTGTATTAATACAGTTGTTTAGGTGGGGGTCAGGTTTGCTTTGCAGGCTGTTTTGTACGTGCCTAGAAGGCACCACTTGTGCAGACAAGTAACAGTAGCTTTCCCTTCTTCCGTGTTTCCTCAGCAGGTGTAGTTTCTGGTTAATACTAGTTATTAAATTATAGAGCTGATCTCAGTAAATCTTCTTGGGGCAGACTTTTAATAGCAACTATTAAATGCAATGGAGCAGAGTTTGACTTAGTTTTGATTTTTGGGAATAACTGAAACATGACCTAAAAACTGCTGTATGCTTACTATGTTTAATTTCTCAGTGTGGTAAATGGTGTGCTGGTAAGTCGGTAGAAAGGTAGCAAGTTGAGCACCGTTAGAGGTTCTTTCCCCGCTGATGAGGTAGCAGTCCTTTTTGCTGAGGCATCGGTTGGAAATGTCGGTGGGATTCTCACCCTCCTGAAAGTTTCAGGACGAGAGACATAGGTTCATTTGTATAGACAGAAAGTGCTCCCGAGTGCAGTTTGCTAACTAACAGGTAAATGATCTAAATGAGAGCTTCCTTTCAAAGTAGTAAGTTGTTTGTAAGTTTGTGTTCTGTATAAATGAAGATACAAAATGATTGATTGATTAAGGTGAATTAATGCAATATTTGTAATGAAATAATTCATAATGAAAACTTGAAGAAAGGTGGCAAACTCACCGCAATATCATAAGCCGCTTTGTCCTCTGATGCACTTCAGGCCGAAAAAAGTCTAATGGGGAGGCAGCATACAATTTACAGTGTTTTTAAAAAAGGATTTTTTGTCATTAGTATGTCTGTCATCTGTCGTGGGGTGACCAACACAATGATTTTCATGAGAATGTCTAGTTTCTCTTTGGCACTGTGAGTACAGGGAGATGTTAAAAATTCAGTTCAGCTAGTATTGCGCTATCAGTACCAGATTCCCCAAACTGTAACAGAACATTAGTTTATCCTTTGTTCTTCTTTCATGTTTTGTAAAAGTTCCTAAAAGTTTGAGACGACTCAGAGTCTCATTTTTTTGGGACGTTATGTTTGCATATATATGTATTAAACTTGCATAATAAAGATAGTACCTACCCCAAATAGTTCACACCCGGAATTGTTTTGGAGATACAAGCAGTGAATAAAAAAGTTCATTTAGAACAGAATAAGGTGGTGAGCGGTAGTAATAGTTGTACTATCAGACTGGATACGGGTGTGTTCGTATGGTGGATAGCACAGTGGGTTTAGGTCCTGTTGATTCTGTGTTAATTAATAAAATAAAGCATGTGGACCTTGAAGAGATCTATTTCTAGCTTCGATGTTGACTCACTCTGTAGTTTTGGACGTCCTTTAGGCTGCCACTGTTTATTTCCTTATATTCTGCTGCACTGAATATGGAGTCTTAAATCATTGTGTATCATGTGCACTGAGATACTGAGATGGAAGGAGCTGTAGAAATACAAAGGATTACTGCCAGGCCTGCTGAGGATTTCATTTGCTGCAGATAGGTAGAGTGTCACCTGCATAAACAATAAGGTTTGTTGATCTTAGTAATGTGAATGAGGCATGCCTGGTTCGCTGATGGAATGACTGCTAATCCGAGCCATCCGATTTAACTAATGTAAAGCCTTCTAAAATACCTAGTGAAGAAGAGGAGGAACTGGCACAGACATGACTACACAGAGTTGGATGATGGTTCCAAACCGGTCCAGGCTGGAACACGAACCTTTGTTAAACAGCTGCGGGCTCGCTCTTTCCCAAGGTACAGAAGCTCACTTAGACATTTCGGTGAAAAAACAGAGAAGCTCTGTGGAATGAGTGTATCTAAGAAGAGCTGACTTTAATGTTTCTCTGCTTCAGAAAATAAAAATCTGGGATGTCTTCCTCTTCCTATAGAATTTTTTTTTTCCTTCTCCACCACTCCCCAGCACTCCCTGTTTCAGAAGGATACGTTTGCCTTTTTCATGCTGTAACTTCCCCTGATCAGTTTTGTGCTGAGACATGTTATCCATCAGGACTGCTACAGGGTTTGTGATTGGGTTTTTTTGTTTGGGGGAAGAGGGTTCTTTTGGAGTACTTTATCTGTTAAAATATTGTCTATTCCTCTTGACCAGGAAAGGAGAGACTGGGAAATACCTCCTCAGTTTTCCTCCACATAACATAAAATATTGACATGAATTGGTAGCCTGTCCACTTTCACATACTTCAGAGTATGTGAAACTTGACTGCAGCAGAAATATTTTTATCCCAGGTTGTCTGTGGTTGACTTATAATCCTTTAAAGGATTTTATGTTGTTGTTATCAAAATGTATGTTAGTGTTTTCTCCAGGAATTCCTTTTCCCCGTCCTCTTAAACTGTTGTCTTCAATCATATACAATGGCTGTGAATTCCCAGGTTATGCACGTCAATATATGTTTTCTTACTGGTTTAAAACACGTTGTCATTGTCTTCTAGTTGAATGCCCAGTCTAATAACACTGGGTCCACTTCTTTTGGATTCAGATGCATCCATCTCCCCATCTACCCCCTCAAAAACAAACAAAAAACCCCGAAAAGGTAACGTAATTATTCTTCAGTAATGCGTGGAGGAGAGTTTTTTCTAATACTTTGTTATTTCTTTCCACCAGTGCTGATGAAGTCATTTTGAAAATGCATGGCAGCCAGTTGACACAAAGATACTTGGAGAAACATGGGTTTGATGTTCCAATTATGGTTCCTAAATTAGATGGTCTGGGGCTCAGACTTCCGCCGCCAACTTTCTCCGTTTTAGATGTGGAACGCTATGTAGGTAAGGGTCACTGTAGAAAGTGTGCAAATGATTCTGTCAAAGTAAGATAAATATTTGCACAGGTATAAGAGCTTCAAGTGTGCTAAATATGTCTTCTGAATTGAATGCTTCTTACCAGAAGACCTTCAAAGAGTAAAATTAGACTGATCTAAATGGTGTTTGTGGTAGATATGTGACAGGAGTACACCCTTACTTTTCAGTTTTCCAACATGTTAATTATGGTACCAGCTAAATGAGGAACACTGGTGTGTTTGTTCTGTTACATATTGTAAACCAGTAAAGTATAATGATTTTCAGGATAGTTCTCTTTGTGTGAATTATATGAATCACTCTTAGGATAAATAAAGGTTAATCACTGTTCAGGATATTTTAAAAGGTTTTGGGTTCCATAAATTGGCACTGCCTAATAATATCCTGTTCTGGAAAGTTTCCCACCTCAACCTCCTTTCATAGGAGAAATGAAGCTTCCCCAGGATCATTTCCTGTTTATCAGATCTACTGACAGTCTGTAATCATTTCAACCTCATGTCAGTGTGCAGCACAGAGTTCAAGACTGAGCCAATTATACCATGAAATTTCCAGTAGTATATACTACAGTTGAGAAGTTTGTTTGTGTATGGCTTTGTCTGTGTTCCTGTGATAACCTAACGTAATTAAATGTGCTAAACGCAGGACCTGTGTCCACCAGCATTTTGCATTGGCAACAAAACATAGGAAATATGTAGTATATGGAATGTCGGTACTGGTATGATGATGGTAAACAGACTTATTCCCTTGTATGATGGTGTTCTGCATCAAAGTATAATTGTCATTTTGATGTTTCTGAAGCTTTTCTTTGGAAAACTGCTTATTCAGATTCAGAGAGGAAATTAATCTTCCCCTTCCCATACATATATTTTCACCTGTCAGCTTCTTCAGTTTAGGGAAAAATTGAAATTTCCCAGACATACCTTTTCTGTTATTGAAACTAAAAATAAGCAAGCTGAGTAAATATTATTCCAAATAGAATTTATCAGGATGATACTAACCTGCAGTTTTAAAGTGGATATGTTTATAACGTGCATCTAGATACATCCCAGCATTCCAAACATAATTTTTGAATCTGACCCTTTTCTAACTAAGTGGGATTAATACAGTTGCTACTATAATGCATCTTTACTTCTTCCTTTATTACAAGACTGAACTGTAACTGTTAATGATATCAGAAAATGTAGGACTAACTTCAGAATTAGTCCTAGTGCTTTAAACAGCTCATTAATCTGCTGTGCTGATTGCTTTTGATTTTTATGCTGTGCCTTTTCCCACTTTTCTTGGTTAAAGATCGTTTCTGGCTTATCTAGTCCTACAGGTTTGTCATTTTAAAATACATCACACGTAAACCAGTCCTTGTCTTCAGAAATGAAGCTTGTTCATGACTCAGTTATTAGTGAAATTACTTTGTGCTTAAAAGTTACGCAGGTATATAAGGTGTTTTGTGTTTTGAATGTGCGTGATGGGAGTACCTGCACAGTTTTCAGTGTTAAAACCTATGAATTATGGCAAGCTCAGTGCAGATTACTAAGAATTACAGCCTGTGAGCCATAGGTTTTATTATTTGTAAAGAATTCTCAGTGGTTCTTGTGTTAAATATTCAAGTGCTCTGATGGTGATTGTTAGCAAGACAGAGGAATAGATCTGCCTCGATAGCTTGCTCTGCACTATCCTTTCCAATGTCAGCCACAACCCCCAATTATTTTTTAAACCAATAGCTGTCATTCTGTGTTGCTCCCTTTTCTTTCTGGTTAACCACTGGAAAAAGGACGTATTTCTAGACTTTCTTCAGTTTTGTCCTTAGCTGACTGTAGGAGTTAAAGTTAGACCTAATAAGAAGTTGATTTATATGTACCTGTCTCTCTTCCAAGAGGATGTTGATTATAATGGAGTTTTTGTTTAAAAATGGAGTGGTAAATGCTGGAAAAAACTTAAATTTCTCTTAAAAATGGCTGTTTATCTGTGAAAAATAGGATGACTTCCTTAATCTTTTCACAGGTGGTGACAAAGTGATAGATGTAATAGATGTAGCAAGGCAAGCAGACAGTAAAATGAAGCTCCATAATTATATTAAATATTTCACAAATCCTGACCGACCAAAAGTATTGAACGTGATCAGCCTGGAATTCTCAGACACAAAGTGAGTGTTAACTTTAATTTCTGTAAAATAAAAAGTTGTTTTGGCGAAGGTGAGCAGTATGTGTAGGAGTATAACGTCTGTAGTAGGAAATATAGGAAGCTACATATTTTGTTGAAACAGTTGCTGTGTTGTAATGCAAATATAAAAACAATTTTATTAATTCATAAGTAATAATGGTGTAGGAAGCATAAACATTTAAAGTTATTGCTTTAAAAAGGTGTATTTAGTCTTGATTTTATTTATTTCATCTCTCTGTCTATTTATTTATTTATTTATTAGGATGTCTGAATTGGTGGAAGTACCGGATATTGCCAGAAAGCTTTCATGGGTGGAAAATTATTGGCCTGATGATTCTGTCTTCCCTAAGCCTTTTGTTCAGAAGTATTGCTTGATGGGTGTCCAGGACAGCTATACGGATTTTCATATCGATTTTGGAGGAACATCAGTTTGGTACCACGTTCTTTGGGTACAGAATTTTCTTGTTTTTTTTTTTTTTTGAGTGTGTGAAACAGAATTTACTGAGTGTGCATCTTTCTGCTATAAAAAGAACTGCTGTTCAGGGATTCTTACCTGTTTTGAATTAAATTTTACATTTAAAAAGGAAGGATAAAAATGAATTACTGATTATTGGTGTTGTGCTTTTGTGCTCTTATTTTAACATGCTGTTGGTGACTTCTAGACTGTAATTGGTAGACTGATTATTTTAATAGCCTTATGGGTGGGATAGTGAGGTTTTAGCATGAAAAAATGGATGCAGTGAAAATCAATGGCATGTTCGACTTCTTATTCTTCTTATGAATTTTGTGAACAGCATAAAAGAATTAAAATGATTTTGTCTTATGTTTCCTTGTTTGGCATGTGTGCAAATCTGCAAATTGTTTACTGAACCTGAAATTTTTCATCCTTCGTTGAAAAGCAGTGGGGTTGTTTAGTTTTTGTCTTCTCTTTTTAATCATAAATCTCTTGAATTTGCATCAGTCTCCAGCTGAGGATGACTATCAATCTAAGATTATTCCTTCATGTTACTTAGTTTTCCCTCACTGGTTAGAGCGCAACATTGACAAAGTTTTTGATGGATGGCAATGGTGAAATACTGTTATGTTATGTTAATGGCTAGGGCACCCCAAAGTTCATTAGTTGAAATACAGAACATTGCCATTTACACCAATCTATTACTTTTTTTTTTTTTTAAACAAATTAATCCAGAGTTGTACTATGCCTCCAGTAGAACATTAATTTATTTGTTTAATATTTTTGATTAATAGGGTGAGAAGATATTCTATTTGATCAAGCCTACTGATGAAAATTTAGCTCTGTATGAGTCTTGGAGTTCATCTGTAACCCAGAGTGAAGTATATTTTGGAGACAAGGTTGACAAATGCTACAAATGTGTTGTGAAGCAAGGACACACTTTATTTGTTCCAACAGGTAATATATTACTGTAGTGCACAGGACTTAGATGTTTATATTTAATCCGCAGGAATTAAAGACATCCTAAAATGGCACATTTCATTCCAAATTTTAGGAGAACCTAAAAGTTGATAATGTGAGAGAACAATTTAAGTATTTATATCTTGAGAACAAATAATTAGCTCTTTAAAATTGCTGATAGTAATAACAGTTCTTGTGGAAAGGAGCAGGGTTTCTTACCCAGTTATAAGGTGACAAATAAAAACTTAAGCTGGTTGTCAATGAAAAACAGGTCCAATTCATAAACTGCACACTCTTCACCTTTTGGTAAATATCCAGACTGAATTCTTCTCTTAATTTCATAACACAATTTCTTTTATTTTTACAGTTTGAGAATTTTGTGAGACCTGTTAGGCAAAATTATTGCCGCTTGTAGCCGAATAAATAATACACATACACAAAAGCATTACATGCTTTTCTTATTCTATAGGCTAGAAGTTACAGAATAGAAAAATGTTTTGCGTTTTTGTTTTCTGGCTTCATGCAAAAATTTGTCCATACCACAATTCAGCTGCAAATGTAATCTATGTTGGAGCCTGTGGAGACTGAGTTTTAAAAGAATTGCATAAAATTGCAAGCGTACCAAAATGAAAGTGTCCCTAAATAAATTTGAGGAATTTATCATTAAATTCCTATATGTTATTTCCTTTTATTAACAATAAAATGATTTTTGTAGATACAGAGTTTCTGAAACTGTGCAGTTCATAAATTCAGTGCAGCAACTTCCTTAAAAAAGGTGCAGAGGCATGATGTTTTCTCATTTTCTTTATTAAAAAAAAATTCTCACAGCCTTCATCTGATAGCATCTGATAATTGATAGCACTTCAGGATCATAGGTTGACTGTGCTAATGAAGGGATTGATTTAAAAGGATAATTTTAATAACAGTGCTTAAGAAAAGAGAAACAGCAAGACCATGTAAACTTCTTTAAACTTCTTCAAAAAAAAAAAAAAACCAAAAAAACCCCAAAACCACCATAAGCCCAGAAATCTTTAATGTATCAAACTGTACTTTGGCAATAGAGAGAATGCCAGTTACTTTCCTGTATTTTCATTTGTCCAGCCCATCCATATATGTACTTCTTGAAGACATGTCCTGGACGCTATCTTCCCCTTTCTGGGAAAGGAAGTTTTAAGTACACATAGAAGGAAAATGATGTATGATTTTATGATGTATTATTTATAGACCGAGCTATGAAGCTTATGTTCAGTTCCTTACTCTATCACAGAATTCCTGGACAGATCGCTACATTTCTCTAGTAGCTCAGTTCTCTACCTGTGAAGTTTACTATTCTGGTTCATGGCTTGTCCAGAATAAATATTTCTTGTGATCAAGTACTACATGATGAAGAGCTGTGTATGTACTTAATGTTCTAGAACCTCCAGAGCTCTTTAAAACCACATATTTTTGATGAGGGATGACAGTCATTTTCCATTTATCTAAGTGTAAGGTCCTAAACTATGAAGAAAGAATGCAGGATATACTCACAAAATGAGGAACTTGATTGTAATCCACAGATCTTTTGAAATAGTTACTGCTTCCCAAATAATCAGCTGAATCTAAGCTCTCACTGTAATGCTGTGGCCGAAAAGATGAGTAGCATTATTTGAATATAAGAGCTGGAATATGGCATAAGAACTGGTAAATTACACTAGCTTTTCAAGGCAGATGTTTAAGAAATGGGACTGATTAAAGAATTTTTAAAAGGTATATGCTCTAATGGAAAATATTTTTGCCTTTCCTGCTGGTTCTGGTACTACAGGAGCTCATAATTTATTATATGGTCTGCTGAAATATGTTTGGAGTGCACTTATAATTTAAAATTAATCTTGCATGTAGATGAATAACAGCTACTCGTATGCTCTTGAGAATCATTTAAGTAGAATTCAAGATATCCATCTTAATTAATGATCAAATTATTCTGTTGAAAATGTTCTATATGGTCTACACCAAATTCTCTTGCTTTCTTACACAGACCTTGTTCTAAACTACAGCATAAAAATAGCAACTAGGAATATGGAAAAAAATAACATCTCATAGTTGATACAGCTATGCTAGAAAAACACTTGACATTGATGGAACTGTGACAAGCTTTTTTGTTGATTTAGCCAGTATCTGGGGAGATGCATGTATAGTAGGACTTAAGTACACCTTCTCCTTGAAAAGTCAGAGGTAGTCATCTACTGTGATGATGGGAAGAGTGGAAAACTGAAACCATATTAACAAATACAAAATGCACCTTCTCATACAAGGCAACCTGCACTTTTCAAAGAACAGTAGTAAAAACAAACAATTTATAATGGTAATAAAAACCCTCTTAAATTCCATGTGCCATTGTATTCTTCAGTTTTTCATATACCGTTCTGTGATTACTTCCTTTGTAGACTACGTGCTAGGCATGTTGCTTCGTCAGTTTAATTGCTAGGTTTCAGGTCCTTTTGTCCGTGGTACCATACCAGCCGGAACTGGTTGTTCTTAACTGTATTTAGGGTATGGGTTTAATGGTAATTAGCAGTCTCTAGTTGCTTGTGATTTGGACAGATCTTGCATCAAGTTGAGGAACTTTCTCTATTTATACATGCTGCCTATGCTTGATCAAACTGTGAAATAATCAGCAAACGTATGGTCACCTGGTCTTTTATCAGAAGATCACATCATGTAAAATAAGAAGAAAATCTCGGAAGAGGAACTATGTGTGTGTGTGAAGATGTATGCAATTTATTTGCATGAAATCTATGCAGTATAAATTTTAATTCCAACTGTTTTGAATTAGGAAGCTTATATCATGTGTTCTTTTGTGTACCTCCAAGAGTAATCAGTCAGATTGATAGCACAATTTTGGCCAAGTGGTTACCATATTGAGTTGTGGAGTTTAAGAGGACAATGTTTCAAGTGTGTGACAAATTAGTATAG
The DNA here is from genome assembly GCF_040807025.1 of Struthio camelus. Lineage (NCBI taxonomy): Eukaryota > Metazoa > Chordata > Aves > Struthioniformes > Struthionidae > Struthio > Struthio camelus. The sequence goes on along the minus strand of NC_090942.1, from coordinate 64,937,700 downwards.
TCGCAATGCCTAGTCTGGGTTTTAAATTGGTCATAACTTCACTGGAATTAGAATGACTATATTTAGACTACTTAGTGGAATTACTTCTGATTTCTTATTTGAGGAACTTAAATAGTGCTGAATGACTCTTTTATATGTTGTGCAAACAGTTCAGTTACTGTAAGCAGCACCTAAGCATTGAAAGGAATATAATTTTTTTAAAAATCTTTTTATTTTTACTCTGTTATCTTTTGTTCAGTCTGTTCTTCCTCTCTGGACTTGCTTATTTTTCTTGATTGGAGGGAAAATTTAGGGGAATATTTTATTTGAAAAAATCAGTTTTTCCTTTTTTTCTCCCCAAGTTAAAATGTCTTGAAGATTTTTATCTGCTTTTAACTGCTTTAGAAAACTACAGTTATACTAGATTTCAGAAATATTTTTATAATCTTCATTTCGTTAAAACTGAGATTGTTCCTGGCATAGAATACAAATTTACTTGTGTTTTTGTTTCCAGGTGTAAAATTTTGTTAGGTATGTATACATATTAAGTTTCAGAATTTTGTCGTTTCAGGCTGGATTCATGCTGTGCTCACATCTCAGGATTGTATGGCTTTTGGAGGAAACTTTTTGCACAACCTCAACATTGGCATGCAGCTCAGGTTAATCTCAGCTTTCACTCTATCTTTTCCTCTATGATTAGGATATTCTTTTAATAGGTACTTTTCTTCATGCTCTTAACTGGGATCAAATGGGTACAGGCTCTGGAAACAAGCAATGGTGGCATTTTTAGTTAGACTGTATCAAGCACGTACTCTTATTTCACTTCTACAAAGTTTGTTTCAAAAGGATAATGAAGGATATGCACAAATTTAACTAAATCAAAAAAAAAAATTTCTTTGGATATTAGTATAAGTGTGTAAGCCAAAACAGAGCAAGCCCAGGTGTGTGAAACTGAGTTGCAAAGAGCATCCTTGAGTCAGCATTGCTCTAAGGGCAGCTGTATTAGTTTTTGTCCAAGATATGGAGCTGTCTTCTAAACATATTGTTTTTATTTATTACAGTGGAATCCTGATAAAATTCCATCTGTTAAAAGATCACACATTGGGTTTGTGTCCTAGTTTTATGAAGTCCAACTTTATTCTTAGAAGTGCAGCAGTCAAACTTGATAAGGTCAGAGCCTGGATGAGACCAGAGTTCAATCTTGTCCAATGTGGTTTTGTTGGGATTTAACTATGTGGTACTTAAATTGTTTTGTTTATCATGGCCATGCTTATTTTATTTTATTTTCAACGTTATATCAATTTGAATGAATTATGTAGTTGAATAATGAATTAGATTATTAAAAATATTCATATAATAAAACATTTCTGTTTGTTCAGGTGTTACGAAATGGAGAAGAGGCTAAAAACCCCAGATCTTTTCAAGTTTCCTTTCTTTGAAGCCATCTGTTGGTTTGTGGCCAAAAACTTGCTGGAAACTTTGAAAGGTAATTCTTGTATTGTTTGCAGAGATATTTGTGTATGTACTTTTTCTTCTTTTTTTTTATTTTCTTCCCCTCTCCTCATTGACAGTGTTATAAAGAAAAGTTTATTAGTAATTTGTGATTAGAAGACTTCTATTCACAGACGAGACTTGAATTCTTTTTTTTTTTCCACTTTGAAAAGCTATGTTATTTCTTAACCAGATCAGCAGATTTTAGTACATGCTGCAGGGTTACAGTACTAGATCCAGCAGTTCTTGTTCTTTAGTAAATTATCTATCTGAAAATGACCTTGGGGATTAAAAGGCTTCGGTGGAACTCGAGCTGTGCGTAAGTCTTAACGCATATGGCTACGTGTGTAACTAACATTTTATAGCATGCTAGTGGAAACTTTTAACTTTGTTAGTGGTTTGTCATCTGTGCTGATGACAATCGTTGACCGTGTCTGGTCAATGAAAATATATTAGATTATCAAGGCAGAATATGTAAGATCATGGCACAGTGCAGTTACAGTACCAGGCAAACAGGATTAATTTCCTCTTACTTGCAAAGACCTTGTTAAGCCACATGTTAAGTTATTATTTCATGGGCATCCCTTTTCAGTCAGACTTCTGCCACTTCTTTTATGATCTTTGAGTACCCTTAGCCTTTCTCTCCTCATCAAGCAATTCTCTCTGGATGATCCCCCTGATTTACATCTGAGTTTCTTCTTGGTGGCTTCCCAGTTCAATGTGGAGATTTTCTTGCTCTTATGCAGCTTTCTTTGCCTTTTCAGTCAAACTGCCAGTTGTCCTTTGCTTTTTCTTGTCAAGTGAAAGGCATCCATGAGGGCTTTTGGAGGAAAGATGGATCAGTTCCTTTATTGCTATTAGCAGTATTAGATCAGTGTTTATCAGTAGGTATCTCTATAGCTTCTTTTCCTTCACAGTTTCTGGTCATTTCCAAACTTCCTCATTTAGTCTGGTAATTCCTGTATCTGTACATAATTGAGCCTGTAAGATTACTGTTCTCTGACTTCACCTTCTTTTCCTCAAACATCTTGCCCTCTGTCTGCTCTGATTAGTCTTATTAATAAATGTCACCTTTCAAATGAGGTATTTGAAAAGAGAGAAGTCAGCCTTCGGAGGAGGCTGATGACTTGTGCTTCTGCTTTGAAAGAGATCATATTCTCAGGTAACCTTCTTCCAATGTGAAAATAATTACAGTATTCAAAATCATTTGTTGTACTTTCAGTGAGGTGAAGGATTGAACAGCTCTGTTCCCTCAAACAGCATTTAAAGTTTCTGTATGAACATAAAATACCTCAGAAGTCATATCAAATATATCAGAACAAACTTGCAGAACTTTTAAGAACTAAATACTTTTTACTGGAGAGGAAAAAAAAAAAGTTTGCTTTGGTTGTTCTCACATCTGGGTTTCAAAATTTATAAACAAGTCAGAAGACATTTTCCTGCTGGAAAATCAGTGGGATTTAGGTTTCTAAGTAATCTAGTTAAATATACTGTGCCAGTTCAGCCAGAAAACCCAGTCTGTGGTGCTGCATTGTATTCTCAAAATTTTACCAACTGAGTCAGCAAGCATGCAGAAAGGCTTCTTCAGCTTCTTTTGCTGTAACTCAAAGGCCTGCTGCTCCTTCTTGCAGCTTTTGAGAAGTAGGGGCCATCTTAGAGGGAAGAGCAGCTGTTTATTAAAAGAACTTTCTTTTCCTGCCAATAGAGTAATATACTATCCATAAGAATAGAGAATTATTAGTGTATTCTTTTAAAACTAAATAGTTCTAGGACTGATCTGTTCTTTATTGACAAATGGAAGTGCTTGTCAGGAGACTGGGAAGAGGCTGAAATTTGCTTTTGACTCTTTCTGGAGGATTTATCTCTTCTCTTCCCTTTTCCCCATAAACCAAAAGAGAAAATTGAAGAGGAACTGCAGCTGCTTGGGAGCACCAGCTTCCCTAAGAAAAAGAGGAGCTTCCTTAGCAGGATGTGATTTTTTTTTTTTTTTTCTCCCCCTTCACCTCCTTTTGTTTTGGGAGGGAAAACTATGTAAAATGTGTGAGAGAGAACTGTGATATTTGGAAGGGTGACAGAAAATGTTCAGGGAATGGAAATGTGCTAGTGTGAAACATTTGCTGTATGTATGGGAATAGGTAGTGGGAATTCTAATGTAGAAAAACAGCTCATCCCACATCCCTCTGGTCCACTTTGACTAAAATATTTCTGAATGAAACAAAGGTGATTGTTTCTTCAAATATGTTTTCTCTTGTTCTGCTTTGTAATCTATTTTATATATTATCTGTTTTATTCCAATTGTAGTATATCTCAAATTTGCACAGTAAGAAGCTAAAAACCCAAGGTTTTATATACATTTATTTTAGGGTTTGGTTTTGTTTTTTTTTTTGGATGGAGTATGCATACAGATACAGGATACAGTATTTAATTTACTTTTACAATTTTTCCTTTTTTTGGGTTGTTGCATAGAGGCAACCTCATTGCCTGAATCATAGGTATCATTCTGTTGTTTTCACCATTATAGTTTGTTTCTAAATTGGTGTCTGTATCTTTTTCTAGAACTGAGGGAAGATGGTTTCCAGCCTCCAAGTTACTTAGTGCAAGGAGTGAAGGCTTTACTTACTGCTTTAAGATTATGGATGAAAAAAGAAGTAAGTATAAGTGATTTTGTTTGTTAATTTGATGAACTCTGTTTTGTTTTAGAAGTAAGTTTATTTTCATCTATTAATGACTACTGGAATACTCAGTGGAGGTTATGTGCTGCTAATATGGGGAAGAATCATCATGATGATTTTATATTGAGTAATGCTAAAGAAGTCTTTTTAGACCAATTAATAAGCTCTGGTATTTTAGCTGATAGAAATAGAATCTTGCTTTACCTCAGCATGTGATGAGTGTGCTAGAGGGTAAGTTGGTGGGTTTTTTTTCTGCCTAACTAATCAGCTCTGTTTATAAACTCAATTCATCCTTATCTGAAGCAGTGGAGACATGTAATGCCCTGACATTTAGGATTTTCCATTAAGGTCAGTGCTTTGAGGAGCACATTTCAGATACCTGTGCATCACTGAAGAGTCAGTTTAGATCCCTAGAAGGCTATTAACTTCAGTTGGATGCTGGCCTTGGTGAACGTTGGCTGACTCTTACAAAATCATTAGTATGTTGTCTACTCTGGGTTTTCTGGTGCTGTGCTCTCCAGGAAAGCTTGCTTGTTTTGGCATGGTACTGGGCCTGGCCTAGTTCCATATGTTTTTTCGTGTGCTGGAGCCTGAGCTAATAAGCCCTCTTGGAACCTGTGCTTCTGGGAAGTGTCGTTCAGAGACAGAGTCAGGATGGTTCTGACCGAGCTTACTAATTCTAGCTTATTGCTGGCCATACTGAGTAGATTTGGCTTTTGGAGAGCTGTTCGGCGTTTCTGCCCGCAAGTTCCTCTTGTAAGAGAATTTACCTCAGGCTATGATATTTGCACAATGCTGCATCCTGTATAGTAAGCCACTTGGAACTTGGGTCATGGCGTACAATGCAGAGGTTGTTACTCTGTGTAGCATCAGCTTGGGTCCAGCCAGCATTTTCTGTGTCTTGAGGATGTCCGTGCTGTTCTGGAGCAGAGCTAGCTAGCTACAGGATGCTATGCCTAAGCATCAAACCACATGTGAATCCAAGCCTTCTCTGCATCCATGCCATGGATAGTCAACAAAGTAATCTGATGCTGATAATTGGGATCAAATATGACCTGTATAAATTCTTACTTTTAATTGAAGTTGGATTGAAATTCCTCTTTTCTAAGTAGATTGCTGTAGTATGGTATTGCAGTATCTGTGTACTGTCTAGTCATTAAGTAGTTTGATTAATGCTTTGTCTAACATGTGATATGTTTCCTACATGTCTGTGGGGAAAAAAAATTGTAGGCTTGCTTTCTGGATACTTGTTAATGAGACCAATGAGTAGTCCCAAACCACTGACTGAATAGACACTTGAATTGTAAGGAAATTGCCCTGTGTCTGTGAACTATTCAGAATGTTCTCTTCTGTCTGCCAGCTATTATGTTTTGTAGCTTGTGTTCATCTTTTCTAGCTACTGCTTCGTGAGTGAGCTGATCTTTTCTTTGCAGTAGGCCATGTGGGTGATAGGGCTGTAGCTGTATACAGTAAGAGCTTTGTACGTTACTGTATGATCTGCTTGTGCCGGGCATTTCAGACAGATTCTGGAAAAGAACTGACAAATGAATATGCCACAAATGAGAAGCCTACTTGTGAAGTTTCACATTCCTATCATGGAGTACATACTTTCAAGACATATGTGAATCATTTTAGTGAATTGCTTTAACTGCTTGCTGAAGAAATTTTTTCTCATCTTCAGCAAGACAGCAGTGTCTTCGTTTCTACAGTGTTTAAAAACTGCCAAGAGTTACAAGAGGCTGAGAATGGAGATGATCAGCGCTATTAAAATTATTTTAGTTTTCATATCTTGACTTGAATTCAATTTGTGCAAGGTTTTTGTTGGTATATGTACCCTCTGATTACTGTGGTGCAGATCACTTGTCTGCAGGTTAGTTGATATACGCAATCGAGATGATGGTGTATACAGTCTTCTGAGCTCTTGGGTTTAGCTCTGGCTTCCTTCTACCTTGTATAAGCAACAAGTTTCAGATTCTGTTTTCTACACGTCTGGCTCAGGTACCAGTAGAATTATTTTGGGCAACTTTTTTTTTTTTTAAAGAAAAAACCAGGACTTTTTGCAAGGAGGGGCAAAGTGTTTGGTTTTTTCGTTTTTGTTTTTATGTATTAGTATGCTTTAATTATGATGCTAGTCTCCAAAGATGGATGTATTCATTTGCCTTCTAGGAGTTCCTTTTTTCTATCTGTATCTCTTGATTTCAGATAGGATTCTTGTTTCATAAAACTTGTGGGACTTCTGGCTAGAGTATCATCTGCACTATATATTTGTGAAAAGAACACTTTTTTTACATTTGTAGGCTTGGATTGCATGGGACATGTGACCAGTGTTTGCCAGTGCTCTTGTTTTCCTTGTTTTAGTCTTACGTCATCTAGGTTTTTCAGGCAGGGTCTATGTTCAGTCTTTTGAAGATTTACCGGATGTTGATTTGCCTGTGTATATGAAAGATGACACAGTTACTTTAAGGGATATATGTATTGTAGGCCCTCTATTTTCAAAATTTACAAAGCAGTTTATTGAAGTTCTTGAGTGGGTCAGAGTTTTTTTTCTGTTATTCTCTTTATCTGCAATTTTATGTCTGACATTATGCTGCTACTGTTCTCAGTACAAGAGAATCCCTAAGTCCCAGGGGCTGCTTGCTGCTCATCCAAGGGGGAAATATGCAGGGGCAACTCAAATTACTTAGTAACGATTATTATCATTTTTCAGAAATGTCATCTCTAGATATTCATATTTCCTGCCCATCCTTTCCCTCTGTCAGACTGCTTGGTTATATATGAATCTGAATTTGTTGATGTTATCAGAATTGCTTGGGTGGGTTTTTTTTTGTAATTACAGATTAGTCAGGAAAGCTTTGGTATAAACAGATGCCTTTTATACCAGCAAACAAGTGAGCTTGCCAGTAGAACTTATTTTGCTAAAGGAGTTGTGTAAATGATACTGGCAAAATGATATATTTCTTCTGATACAAACTATATTGACATTAGGAAAAACTTGTCATTTTTTTTTTAAACCAGAGAAACTTTCCAGTCATGGTTTTGGGGAATCGCATCAGTGTCATTTCCCCATGAAGTCTTCGTGGACAGGAAAGCTTTTTGGGAGAGTGAAGGTGTAGAAAGGATCGTGTGGTCCTAAAATGACCAGTAACTTGCTGGAAAAAATACACAGTTTAGTGCTACAGATGCCAAGTTCCCCAGTGTGAATGGGTAGAATTGGCGCGCTCGAGGAGCGAGCAATGGTAAATAAGAGCAGCCAGGTGACTCTTTCCTGTAGAATTAATGACACTGAAAAGAATATACCACAGTTGTACTTCTGGGGTTTTTTGGAGAGAGCATTCATTTTAATGGCTAAGAGGAAGCCAGGTTCAATTAAATGCACTTTACAATATCCTATTACTTCTAGCAATAATTCTGCGGCCGAACCTCATTTTTGAGATATGGGTAGTTGAAACTTCTATATAGTGTTTGTGAGATAATTTTCCATTTAGAAAATCAATTAAGGGGATCCTGAAATTTGTCACTCATTCTGGTCTGTGTGTGAGCGTTGTTTTGTTTGTTCAGTTTTAATTAAATATCTCTTGGGACAAATTTGAAGTGTATATATATGAAATATTAAGTGGTGGGTGGTGGTGGTGGTGTTGTGTTTTTTTTTGTTTTATTTTTATTTTTAACTAGAACCAACTTCAGAGCTTTTGAACCTGCTCAGATTGGTAATGAACGTACAAAAATCTATCTGTGCTCTGATACTGTTTCACAGGATTAAAGTCAATACACACTGTTACGGCTTCATAGGTTTTTCCTAGTGAATGGTTTTGAATCACTTTCTCCAACCTCCTGCCAGATCTTAAATATGCTAAAAAGGTCATTTAAAAAGTGAAACATGAGGCAGCTGGCTAGAAATTCATCTGTTGGTTACTCATTGTTGTTACTCATTGTTGCTCTTGATTTGATCTGTGGATTAGACTTGCGCCTTAGTGAAATTCCCTTAGTCTTTAGCTGTTTTGGAGGTCATTACTGTAATGAAGTTCCAAAGTGTGGCGCTATATCGACCATGAAGGAAAAGGAGAAGCTGAAACCATTTGCTGAGAATATTCAGTTGTCAGTATGGCTTTGTATTGCTGCTTATTTAGGCTTTTAGAGTTTCTAAGAGGAGCTGTGAGATGGCTGACCTTGAGGCTCCCTTGTATGCCCTGAACCTCAAGCATTGCAGGGTGCCTGGTGCCTTTTAAAAGCTTGAACTGGGTGTCTCAGAGTGTGAAAGTATCTGTCCTGGCAGTTTGCTATACTTACTGAAAGAAGTTTATTTGGCTTTTTTTCTTGTTAATTTAGCTTTTTTCATCTGTGGTTTTGTTTATTTCATACTACCTTTGCTTTTATCTGGAAAACGAATTAAGTATCTTTTCTTCACCCTTTGCATACAGCTTGTAACAGAACATGCCTTTGAAATTCCAGACAACATTAGACCTGGGCATCTCATAAAAGAGCTTTCAAAAGTGATTCGCTCTGTAGAGGTAAGAAAAGAGGTAACCCTACTTTAACTTTGCAAAAGAAGAATCTTTGAAGCACAGAGTTCCATGATAATTATGCTTTAATTCACTATATTTGCCTTTTTATTTAATGCTAATTTTCTAATAGAAAGTCTTAGAAGAAAACAGTTGGGAATACCATGCTACCAATATTTCAAATGAAGAAAATGTGTGGCAGGTGTTTTCCTTTTTCCTTTTTTCCTCTTGCTCCTCCCCCCTCCCCCCCCAGCCCTTTTTTTCTTTCTTTAAATATTTCTTTAAAAAGATCTGTAATGGTGAAGTGATTTTTAGGTCAGTATTTTAAAATTTTCTCACTTACAGCGACTTAGAATAATTACTGATAATATGTTATGGATGAAAGGTGCTGTCCATATTACGTTCTCCTACTCCCTTCTCTGTGTACTCTGATCCAATTAATATCTCTTGTGCTCTTTTTCTTATGTTTTGTCCCTGTTTGTTGCATAGGTTGTTTTTTTTTTTTCTTCTTCATATAACAATATTTTTCTCCTTTATTCCTTAATGAATGCTAATTATTAAAAAATTGCCACATTTAAAATGTGGAGAGAGCAGTGCTGAAAAACAAAGAGAATGCTGTTAGGTATTGTACATGTATACCTACCCTGCCTTCAGGAATTAAATCTTATTTGTTAGTGGTTGGTTTTGGTATTAAACACTGCCATTATGGAAGAATTTAAAAGCCTCAAATGGGAAAGAGGAGCTGCAGAATTAAGCCTTGTACAAATCCATAGAAATTACATAGTACTTCTCTAAAAGATCTAAAGTCTTACTTATATATTTTTCATTCAGTTAGATGAATAGGAAGCAATAGTATTTAAGTGAATGGATTTGCCCATGTGAGACTACTCTGAAATACGTGTTTTCAATTAAAGGAGGAAAACAGCAAACCAGTGAAAACTCAGGGAATTCTTGGTGTATGTCCCGCTTCACGGTCTTCACATGAAGGTACCTCCCCTCACCACTCCAGACGAAGGGTGAGGAAACTGCGCGATCATGCTACCAAAACTCCTTCTAATCTGGACATCCTGGAACTCCACACAAGGGAGGTACTGAAAAGACTGGAGATGTCACCGTGGGAGGAGGCAAGTATTACATTTCATGGAAGAAAACCGTAAAACCAGAACAGAATAAATTTCTAATCCCTGTTGAAAAGGAATAACTGTTAAGGTGCATAAAATTACGGCTGCAACTCTTTGTCATATGAGACACAGGTAGATTTGTCTTAAGTCTATCTCTCTCGAGTTTGCCTGATAGGAATTTCTCCCTTTTTCCTTGGTAATATTTTGGGGAGGTAACCTTAACCTTTTGATTCTGAAAGTCCCTTGAATCCATCACCTACTGCAAGTGTAATTTCTCAGTTAGGACTACCTTAGCTCTCAAGTGCTACTTTGAGTCAATTCTGTGCAGACGACAGAGCTTGCAGAGCCCTAATTTTGTGAGGCTCTGGGCCAGACTACTTCTCTGTATGCTTCTAGGTAGCTGTTTCTTACAATTCAGTTACTGTAATTTGATAAGCCTCTCTTTTCTTTCATGTTCCTAGTTCCTCTATGACTGAGATTCCCTTCCAGTAAGCCTAAGGCTACCTTTGTCTCTGGTTTGGAGATGCAGACTTTGTAGTCATCCTGTAATGGTATCGTGGAGTAAATGTTTGAAATGTACTCTACTGAAATGTTCTTTTTCTCAGATCTGATGACGTTATTTCAAAAAAAACCAACAGAAATGGGAGAAAGAGTGAGAGAATGGGAATGATTAATGGCTTTTTGAGGGTGAAAAAGGTGCTGCCCTCTGAGTCACTTTTGGCATACTAATTCCAGGGACCAGATATCCGACTTTAAAGTTGCTTTACTAGTTCCCAGTGATGCTTTTGAATTGCCTCTCTCTATTGGTATTTCTTTCTTTTGAGTACAGTGATAATCCTCCAAAGGCTATCCAGAAGGATTATTAGAGATATTATAGTTGAGTTATAGATGTTTGAAGAGACTGTAGATGATTCAAAGAAGAAGGTGCAGTCTGCTGTTTCTTACGTCCAAACATGTGGCCAGTTTTTGGCTTCAGCTGGTTATCAGAAAGATAACAGTCCTGGTGCTGGGTTCAAGCTTTTGTGGCATGCGGAAAACAAACATTGAATTTATACACATAAATTATAAACAATATTACTTTTACTTCTTTAGGATACAGCAAACTCGAAACTGAACGGGAGATTTAACAAGCCCTTTCAGCCATCTTCTACAGTACCTGAATGGCGAACAAAAGACAATGATCTTCGCCTTCTGCTGTCAAACGGAAGAATAATTAGGTACGGGGGGTTGATTGTGGATCACTTTTTCCCAGTCATTATGGACTGGCACGCTCTGACTGTACAACAACGCTTCTTTTCTGGTTATGGAGCTCTGAGTTCCCTTTTACTAGAAAGATTCACATTAGAAGTGTAGAAGTGGGTTGTGTCTGTTGTGTCTACTGTCCCCTAGTGGAGCTACAGTTAGAAAGTGAAGAGGAGGAGATGCATTGCATGTTTCTTTCTTGTGACATTTCATTGAGTTGCTTAATTGGGGTTTTACTGAAGGGAATGTTTCAAACTAGCAATGATCACTTTTGAATCCGTCTGTTTAGTAGAATGATTCTCATTTAAAAACTCTCGTGTCGACATAGAGTCTTTATAGGAATGATAGCTGTACAGGGAGGAAAATGGGGTAGGTGCAATTGTGAATGAAGAAATAAACATGAGAGGGTGTTACTGTTTTGTCTCTAGAGAGCTGCAAATAATGAAGGAAAAGAAAACAATTGCCTCAGGTTTGTAAGAACAACATGCTAACATGCTTGATTTTTCGTGTGAGACAGAGATGAGAGACGGCCGTTTACAGATCGAAGTCTTTACACAGCGGATAGTGAAGATGAAGATGACAGGACAAGGTCGAAAAAGACGCCTGTTAAGATAGAAGACCAGACCTCAGGATTTGAAGGAGAAGGGAATGCAGATGCCCAGAAACCACTGAACAGTAAGCTTGCTTTTAAACACTACCAGTTTGGCATTTTGATGGTCTAGAACAGAATCTAACTAGTGAGAAGTCTTGACTGAAATTTTGCTGAAGTATATCGAGGATAAACTAATAGGTCAGAGAAGTAATATTGCAAGTTACAAAGATACACTTGCTAGTTTGTCTACTGAAGATCCTAATGACAGCTTAGAGTAGAAAAATAAAACTGATCTTTTTACATTAACTCCATCTTGACTACTGTTCATAATAGTTCCATATAATAATTCCATACAGGCAAACAAGCATAACTTAGCATAAATTAAACACTCTCACACACATTTTCAACCTTTGCAGTAATCTGGGGAAGAAGTTACCTTAGCCCAGAATCTGTGAAACACTTCAACCCCTCATTCCAATACTTTATATCTAAATCCTAAATGACTAGGAGTTGATCTTTGCTGATCTTTCTGTAACCTCAAGTCTTTCTGCCAGATGTGAGCTGATTACATATTGTATTAGTAACATACTAATACTGGATGCCTGTTTTCAGTGCTCGCTTTTAAGAGTGCTATGTGTGTGCACTGACAAATCGGTTCTTCAGATAGCTTATTCAGCTCCATGCTTAATTATAAAAGTCGCATCCTTTGACAGTAGAGCTCACGAGGGCCCGGAGGATACCTATTAGGAAACTGAGGTCAACTTTTATAAGATAACAAGAGTCCTCTTGAGACTTACAGTTCCCTTGGTTTCCTGCACATCTGTAACAACATTCATGAGTCGGTTGTCAGCCTGGATGAAATATTTAATTATTTTTGTTAACAAAGAAATTTGTAGTCCCTGTTGACTATGTTTCCAAAGGTCACAGAAGATAGTATTTAAAAAAAATATGCACAGGAAAAGGATCCCTCTTGTGTAGTCATGAGCCAACAAGACAAATGGCTTGTTGAGTGAAGGCTAGGCACCTACTATGTGGTATTTGTCTGCTTTAAAAGTTAAACCAAATTTTACGCTTGAAGCAAAGATTCAGTCATACAGAGAAACATTTTCTTCAAAATTGTTGTGCCTATTTATAGCATAACAAATTTGGCAGTGTTGAATATAAATGTAACAAAGACACTTAGAACTAGAAATGAACGCTGAAATTGTTCTTCTGGAAATGGCGCACTCAAGGCTTTCACTAACATTTGTAATTGAATAGTGAGAGTCTTCAAACTTCCTTGTTAAAAGTCGCTTAAATTTGGTTATGTTACTTTACCTTAACTGAAGATTTACACAAAGGGAGAAAATTTTCTTCTGTAAAGAATTCCGTAAAGAACTACCTTTTTGTGTAACAGATGCCACCTTACATTGCCTCTTGGCCTAAGTCGTAGTAAGAACAATGTCTGTAGAGAAATGCCTTGAAATAGATGAGTAAAAAGCTCAGTACAACTTCGCATGTCGTGCCATGATTCTAGTCCTAAGTCGTGAAGTAGTGTTATTGGAGAGATAAAGATCAAGTGTTCTACTCAGGTTTTAATAGAGCAAGATACTTTGGATGGATGGAGGGAAGGTGATTTAAGATATTTTTGTAATTCACTTTAGCTTAGTCTAATGTATAGACAGATTTCTTTCCCTCTGCCTTCATCCAGTGAACCACTTTGGAAGTGAACTGGTGAACAGCAGACAACTTGTTAAGAGTTTTGAGCAAATTTGACTTGTGAAACAAATCGCTGCGCTTTTGTTATACAAGCTATTAAAAATAAGTGTGTTTATTGTTCTTTACTTACAAGATAAATGTTAACTATTACATGTAATAACTTTTTCTTTTAATTTTTTTCAGTGTTCTTTGAAAGTGTGAAATCAGAACTCAGGAATGGATCCTCAGAGTACTCTGATATTTCTGATTCAGAAGAATCTGAGCCTGATTGCACTACACAGGTATAGCTAGAAAAGGTCACAAAAGCGAATGAAGTGGTAATTAAATATAATATTACTGACTTATTTCAAATTTACTTGATCAAAATTTGAGTTAAAAGAACAATAACAAAATATTTAATTCCTGTAGAAGTTGCTATCTCAAATTATCACAAATCCACACTTCCACATCATTCTTTGTTTATTTTAGTGTTGAGAAAACTGGCAAGATGTGCCCTGTTGAAACGAGCGTTACAATCTTGCTTGTCATTAAGGTGCGGTTGGCAAAGGATGAGCCCTGCTCTGGAGTATGCAAGGACTGATAAAAGCTCCTAGATGCATTGTTCACTTCCCTAAAGAAATCTAGATCTCGTAAATAGAATTAAGAGTATTTGGCATACAACTTCACTTTAGAGCGTGGTGAAGTGGAAACAGTCTTATAGGCCTTTAATTTTTTGTTTCAATAAGCTGAAGTGCCTAGACATTAACTGAGGTGTTTGAATCTACTTAAAATAAATAGCAGCCCTCCGTTTGAGGATCTAGACCATAGTGCTTTCTTTACAGGTGGACAAAATATGAATGTGCACGTGCGTGCACACACACACGCACACATACATTTTTACACACATGTATCTTAATACAAATTTTACTATTTAGAAATGTCCATATGTATATACAGATATTTTTATCAGTTTCTCCCTTGCAAAGCTATGCTCTGACTTACTAATTTCAGTTTTACTTGTATAGGAATTAGATGCAAGTAGAGTAGAGTGATTACCTAAAGATTTTGTTGTGTGCTGCTGGAAAGCTAATGCCTTGGTCTCTCTTTTGATTTCAGCCTATTACAAGATTATCAGTTTTTATAGTAAGTCTTTAACGTCACATTTTTGCTGTGGGAGTCAAGATGTATGCTTAGTATTTTTTGTTTCCCGTCATTACTGTATTTAAATATTGGAATAAGTGATAGTGGCTTCTGCTGATTTCCTAAACTGCATTGTCAGCAACTTTGGCTCAGCAGTTTGTTGTTTTCCGTTTGTTTTTAAGAAACGGAATCAGTAGTTATTCGGCAAGAATATTTTCCTTCTTTATAGGAGCATGTATCCAATATTGAATCGTTCTGATGTTCAGTGAAATGTTTTGTATAAATGCCATTGATTCTCTTAGTTCCTTCTATATTCTACTTCTTAGTTTCTAATAGCACCTAATAGAATAATTTTTCTGCAAGTTTAAATCTCTTTTTTGTAAAGATATATCCAGAATGAAGTATTTTAATAGCTTCCATAAATCCTTTTTAATGTTTTTATATCTCGCTGCAGAAGATCTCAAGAAAACGAGATAAGAGCTTTCGTACTAACATTCAGGTGTAGTTATAATATAATTGCTCATTTGTGTGACTTAACCACATTTCAAAGATTAACAAGCTGCACTTGCAAATGAAGCTCTTGTATATACCTGTTTCTCAGTGGTCTGAAACAGTGATGTAGATTCCAGCTGTATTTTGATGGGAATGATGGTGGCAGTCTTACAGGGCTATGACTCTTCCATGTTCTGATCTTCCACTTTTAATATTTTTATTGAATATCATGTAGAGCTTATGACTTGAAAAAAAGTCTGTATTCTTTCTGTACTTGAAAATAGAAGATTACTCTAAATTACTGAGATGAACAGATCTATTGTAGCCCTTGCTTCACCTGAAGGCGTGTTGAGTCAGATAACGTTTGTTCCACCTTTCAGAGACTCCTCTCATACAAGCTGTAATCTCAGGGGGAGCTGAGAAGCTCTTCCATTCATGAAATGAGGGGTTTGCCACTGTAAGAGAGGCAACAGCTGCTGCGTCTCTGCTTCTACTGTGTTTTGGGCTTACCTGAGAGCTTCTGTCACTCGTATCTTCAATCAATAGCATCTCTCTTATCTTATATTTTTGAGAGCAGGAACCAGAAGCTATCACTTGAGCGTAGGATATGTCTTCTTACCTGTAATAGGTATCAGTTCTGGGCAACTGGTTCCATTTTTTTTTTTTTTTTTCCAATCTGAGCACAGAAGATAAGCATAATTAGTACTCTCTTTAAGGAGAATAAAATGATTTGTGTGTGGCTTAAAACATGTAGTGTTTTCTGTAAGAAAATAGATTTTGGAGGTGCTGTTTATGTTGTTGAAGCATGCAGTCCTCTCAGTCAGTGTCACGAGGTTTGGATAGATAGGATTTCCCTTCCTACATTCAAATTAATTGCATTCTGCATACTGTATATATATCTGAAAGTTGAACTTGGAAGTTTTAGAACTTCTCCTTTAGCTTGAATGCAAGTAGCACTCCTATTTTAGGAGACATGATGACCATTCTGTATACTGTTTGCTCTTGTTCCAGCAGAAGGATTCCTCCACAGAGGAATCGGAAAGCTCAGGTGATGAAGAGAAACAGGAAGTAACATCAAATTTCAAAGAAGAATCTAAGGTTGCAAGAGACTTTTCTCAAACTACCCAGAAGCCATCTAGAAATGAAACTCCCAGTAAAAAGTAAGCACGCTGGGGGGATTTGTTTATAAATTAATGTTAGATCTTTCCTCACAAACATATGTGTGGTTCTGCTTTATGTGAATGTAAAAATAATTCCTTCGGAGAAATTTTGGATTGTGTTTTGAACTGTTTAACACCCCTGTATTTTTCTAGGGAATGTCCTACCTCGACAAGTACAGAAGAAGAAGCTATTCAGGGCATGCTTTCTATGGCAGGATTGCACTATACCACATGTTTACCAGGTCATACACAAAGCACAGACTGCACAGATAAAAGACTCTCTCTTCAGGAACACAGAAGCTACCCCAGAAGTAGGCATAAAGACAGACAGCCGTCTCAGAGCCATAAAACAGTAGAATGTGGTAGGTACCTCAGTTAATTACACTGCTGCTCTCTATTGTTGGACAAATATTCAGGATAGGTACTTAAAGTTAGGTTCTTAGATTTGCAGCCAAATTTTGAAGTAAATCAGACTAACTTTTTAAAAGCTGGGGGTTTTTGCTATAAAAAGTAAATGTAACTTCTGAAAATTGGGACAAATTTAGCTTGAGAGGTCGTCAAGATGCATCTCCTAAATATTGCCATTTAAACATTTTTGTAGCTTCTTTACAAGAGTTTCAAAGTTATGGCTAGGTTAGAAGTGCAGTCGTCTTCAGAAAAGAAGATTCACAGGCGCCACACAGTTGCAGCTTTTATCACCTCTGTGTTTCTTAGAAGTGTGTTACATAGGAATCTGCTTGATGGCTTTTCATGTTTCTTGTGTCTTTGGAAGGCACATTTGGCTTTATTTCTGAAGTTCCACCGAGAATGCAGTGTAGTAAATTGAAGCTTCCGCTGGAAGAAGAGGTTGGTAGGTCTGTGCTGTTGCTGGGCAGAGAACTCTAGTCTTGAAGAGTAGAATTTAGAGGCAATTTTTTTCTCCTTTCTCTTTTTGTCAGGGCATTTCAATGTCTGCAGAAAACACGGGTTTTTGTTAAACGGGTTTTAGGTATGACAGACAGCAGAACACTGCCACTAATTTCCTCAAAGGAATCAAAGTCACTTTGGAACAGAGAGAAAAAGAGATACAATGTTTGAAAATTCTTTGCATGAGAATGGAATGGAAGAAGATTATGGCTTGGTTGATGTGGAACAAAATAGATCCCTACCAACAGATAGAGCATTAATTCAAAGAAATAGTAGTATGTTGATTTCTTGTGTAAGTAGGTAACAGGAAAGCATAATGTGACTTTAGGGACTATGTTCAGAAAACCGAAGCTATATGTCTTTAAAAAGCAAAAGCCAACAACAAACCGTACAGACACACAGTGCCATTCAATTTTTTATAACTTTCTGAAAAAAGTAATAACCAAGTTTCCATGTCAAACTCCATGACTGGAAAAGACGAAGCTCAGTGCTTCATAGCTTAGCAGTATTTTGCAGGATTTTTTCAGTCATTACAAATTGGAAATGAATTGATGTCCTGGGACATGTTTAAGTTTTAGCAGTTAACTATATTGTAAACTTATTTTCAGTGTGGACACTGTTACGGTAGGCCTGTCAGTGTAGAGTCTACTTTTTTTTTTTTTTGTACCTGAATAGCACATCAGTATTTAGAAAGAAAACAATCAATAGTAACTGTAAATTAAATACAGTCTCCATCTTTGCATGAACATGGTAGAAAAACTGAAAAAGGTAGCAAAGAAGGTAAACTTTCTTCCATATCATTTTTTTCAAATGTGAATGGTCATGTTCATCTGACCTTCTTATGGATGTGTATGTATCTTTAATTAGTTGTATTTATATTGTGAATTTTTTTTCAGCGTAGTCTGTAGAACCAAACAGATCTTATAAAAACTTCTGTTTGGTGTCAAGGAAATATTTTCCATTGTATTTTCCTTTTTTTTGATCTTGATTTTAAACTTATTCAGACGTGTCATACTGATATATTTGTGGTCGTTGATTTCAAAGTTTGAGCTTGTTAAACTTTTTAGGTAGATCTGTGAGAGAAGAAGAAAGAGACATAGGGACTTCAGCATGGGCTAGACAGCTGAATGAAGCTTCCAGGATTACCCCTCAGGTAAAGTAATGTTTTAAACGTTTAAAACACACTGTTATAGAAAAAAGTCGTGAAGCTGTAAGCACAGAAAGTAAGCAGAATGGGTAGGTCTTTGCAGACTAGCACGTATAGACATACAGGCAAGAAGCACGTCTTACATACATACAAGCGTATCTGACAATAGATAATACTGGTGCTGGTAACTGAAAACTGTGTTTCTGTGATGCTTTCTCTTTCATTTTCTCTTTTGTTCCTCCCAAACTCTCTTCTGTCGTAGTGGCTAGCATGGAGATATCACACAATATCTTGAAAAATGAAAAATACATTATAAAAAGAGTGAATTTACGTTCAGTCTAACGGGTGAAGCGCTGTATTCTTCATTCATTATTATTCTCAACCAGAGCATCAGGAGGAGCAGAACTTTTTGGTAGTATTTGTAGTAAAGATACTTGCCTAGGAAACTTACGCTGCCAGACTTGTATAGCTTTTCAACAGTCTGCCAGTAGGAATGTTTTTGCTTTCTGAGAAATATAGGTGGAATCCAGCAAATAATATGTAAGTGAAAGGTTGTGTATCTTACTCTCTCAGCTTTCTGTTATTTTCTGTTAGGTGTTTCTAAAGTTGTGTATGGTGGAGTTTTTAGGAATATTTCAAGTTGCAAAATACCAGTGCTGTTTAGCTGTATTTTAATTGCATGCTTTATAGATATTTCTCTAGGAACACTGAACTGCATGATATTCTTCATAGTTTGTAATTCTCAATTTAGAATTTGTTCTCTCATCAGCTGAATATTGAAAACAAATTGCCTGTTTAAGTAGTCAATGCTTATGATACAGCTTGTTATAGTAGTCATTTAAATCAAGAGCACTTGCATTTGTTTTGATCACTGCAAATTAATTATGCATACTAGCATACTCAGTTTCTGTACTTTCTGATTTTAATCTATTTCATTGTCTTTAAGTGCTTATGGAGAAGGTTATACAGAGCTGTTATATTGTACTATCTTATTTTAAGAGGCATCTATGCTAGCAGAAATGGTGGCATGTAACTAAATCTTTTTTTTTTGAAGATATAGTAGTATAACTAGAAAACCTACAGTGAACTTTTATCCAGAAGCTATTAACTTTCACATTTTTTTCCCCTTCTCCTTCTCATTTCTCTTCCAGGATACAAGTAAAACACAAAAATATATCAAGAAAGAGGGTGCATCAGAAGCCGGTCATAAGGTTCAGGAGAACAGAAGTACAGTCCACAACAATGGCTTGAGTTTTCAGCATGGCAGGTATACTCGAGACTCCAACCTAATTCAAGGAGAATGCCGGCTGAGTGATGGTAGCCTTAGTCCTGACAGGCCATATGGTGAAACATCCTTGTCTGTACCGCTTCATCCGACCAAGAGGCCAGCATCAAATCCACCCCCTATCAGCAACCAGGCGACAAAAGGTAATGTTCATCTCTGTTGCCCTATTGCTAGGAAAGGGAGGAGGTGGGGGAAAGACAGAAAAGGAGCCTATAAACATCAAAAACAACTGTTAGATGCAGAAACTGCAGAAAGGACAGACTTGGACCTTGAGAAAAAAATATAAAATGGCCGTCCTGAAGACACTCAGATTTTGGCATGGAATGTGTATAGGAAGGAATAAGAGAGCTGAGTGGGGGCAAGCCCAGTAGAAACCTTTGTCGTTACTGTTGCCTCTCTGCAGATATGTTGTGTTTTATAAAAGGGATCAAAACTGACAGAACCACAACTGTCCTCTAAAACACTGGTCTAAATCAGATTTGTTCTTCTAAGTTCAGGTTTAAAAACTGTGGCACTTCAAAAACATTCTGACTGTGCCCTTTGGTTTTGTACTCATATAACTTACAGGAATAATTTACTTAAGTAAAATTCAGAGAGCTCAGTTCAGGTTCTCCCTCACCTCACCTGCTGTCCTTCCCCAGACTACAAATATTTGGAAATAATATGACCGCTTTATCTATGATAAGGCTGAGCAAAGTTTAGGGAAAAAACAATCCCTACTTTTCCTGGAATTCCAATTCACTGATTGTTTGCTCTAAAATTGACAAATGAAGAGCATTTTCTGAAAGTGATTGAGGTGAAAATTTTGCCTGCTTCAGCTTAGCCAAGCTGGGTCTCATCTTTGTTTCTGTCATGATAAAATGCTGTTCTAAGGTACCTGATTTCATTTTCCAGGCAAACGTCCAAAGAAAGGAATGGCAACCGCTAAACAGCGCCTTGGGAAGATCTTGAAGCTGAACCGAAATGGCCATGCACGCTTCTTTGTTTAATGTAGCTGCTACTTCTACTACTGCTGTCTTTCCTACGTAGACCAGTATTGAGGTCAACAGAGCCTGGAGCTGCTGTTAATCCTCTGCTTGAAGCAGACTTGCATGTACCATATAAAACACTGCCTGATGAACAAAAAAAACCCAATGCTGCATTTTCACTGTGCCACACCTGCTCAGCAATAACCATTTGGGAATGGGGAAATCTTCAGAGAGACATGGACTGAGAAATAGTCTCTCATCAGGGCTTGAATATCGTTTGTTGCTGGTAGTGTCTGACCTAATTCACGAGGGGAAGATGATGAAGGTGGTTTATCAATAATTTATTTCTGATAGATTTTGACAACTTTTAAATTCATTTTAAAAACCTATTTATTTGGAAGACTTTTTTTGTGGGGGTTATTAATTTAGATTTAAGAATGTGAAAGTTTTTAATTGTTTTGATAATGTATGTTTGGTGCAGTGGAGAGCCACATTAATGGTGATTAGTCTGGACTCCTAAATTTGATATTCAGGTTATAGTCTTAAATAGGGGTGAGATGCATTATTAATTATTTTTAAATTAAGGCATATGGAATCTTATTTTTCCTGCTCTTTATAAGCTATTGGCTGGGCTTTTGTTGACTTGTAAGGTGCATATTCTCTGCCAGCTTGATTATTTTTTGACCTGTTGTCTTTTATACAGATTTATTTATTTGATGGACTAGAAGAGACTCTCCTAAAGATAGAAGAATCTTTTTATGTCAGTCCAGTAGCTAACTTGTTTTAAAACTGCACCCCTTTCCTTCAAATTGGAGTTTATACTTTTACTCCTGGTGTGATGTTTGATCTAGCCATGATGGTTTTCTCCTGTTTTTAAAAAAAAAAAAAAAAAAAAAAAGGCTCCCTGAAATTGTATTTATACAGATTATTTAAATGTTGTTACCAAGGAGGGAATCTTCATATATCTTATTGGAGGAACGGGGAGATGAGTTAAGATGCATATTTCTTCAGAACAATTATTCTGAAATAACTCTTAAGACAGACATCGCAGTCTTAACATTTGGCTTATTACTTAATGTAGCATGGAAGGAACATTAAAATATTATTGTACTTTAAATACATTTTACCGAGGAGTCAGGAAGGCAGGAGAATGTGTTTTGCTTTCAAAGCTGGATGTGACAGCCAATTAAAAGTCTTAAATGGTGCATATATAAGCGTTAAGTAGCTTACTGGTATCAGAATGATCATTTGTGTCAGGCTTCACACAGAGCTGATAGCAAATGCCAATTCTGAATTATTGTAAATAACTTTGATTTAAAATTTGTATTTTTCTGTAATATAAAATTAAATATTTAACTTCTGGGGAATGGGAATGAAGGTGAAAAGGGGAATACTTTTACTTGATTCTGGAAAAAGGGCATTTTGCAGGGTCCAGCCAAAATGAAAACATTTAATATGCTAGTGATAATGGTTTTGATTTTTTTTTTTTTTTAATGCTTGTTAAGAGTAAAAATACTCAGTCTTAACTATCCATTTCATTGGATTGTTTTAAATTTACATATCAGTTTTTCCTTCCTCCATATTCTATACTGGGGTAGTTTTCTCTTGCTGTAGTTTAAAAGCAAATTCAGTTTGACTTTCCAGAACATTTGTGCAGAGCTATTTTTATCTAGACTAAGTTATGAATGCCTTCAGAAATGTATGGAAAAAGTTCTGATGTCAGGTGTTTTTGGTTATTACAGGGTCAAAACTGTTCAGCACTTGTTTCTAAATTGAGAAATAACAAAATGTAATGTAATTGCAAATAAGTCAGGTAACTTTTATGGCTTAACTTCCTCCAGAGCTTGAAAATGGTATGTTATGAGTATATTTTGCAGCCCTGCTTTTCCATTATGTTGTCTTGACTTTATAGGTGTGTGTATGTGTGATTTTTTTTTTTTTTTTTTCCTTCTGTTTGCTAATCATGGTTTCACAAAACTAGGACCTCCCCCTTGCCACCCTCCCTTTCCCCTGCATTGGCAGTGGAGATAAAAGATTACTAACTAATAGAAGATAAGCTAACGATTTCTGTACAGATGCTGAGAGTGACCATAACTACTTACTTTTTCTCAGGTGCTATGTTTTCCAGTTGGAAACAGTCAAGAGAGAATACTTTAACTGTCTTCTGATACGTGTTGTCAATATAATTTAAAATTATATGCCCTAACAAATGTTCTCTTTGCTTCAGCTTGAGCAAATTGATTCGTGCCTGCCAAGCTTTGAAAACTGTTCTAGCTTTAGTTTTTAGAACCAAACTGCTTGTTCTTGCTGGCTGTTTAATTCTTAAATGCAGAAAATTTGTAGCTAGGGCAGCAAAGTAAAATCAGAGGGGATTGAAGAGTGAGCTCTCCTTAGAGGCAGATTTTTGAGGACACTAATCTGAAGTAGAAGTATATGCCAGAATAGAATCTGGAGTAAGGAATTTTGAAATGTGGAATATACCTTCTTGCTGTCTATGTGACATAAGAGGTCTCTTTTCTGACGATTTTCATTATTTATCTGTATTTTAGTGTTGGAACACAGACTTGGCTGGACCCATATATATTATTTTATCTTGTTATCATTCTTTCTTTACTCTTCTTTCTCCCTTTTTTTCAAAGTGGCTCTCCACTGTCGTGAGTTTACGTAATAGTCTCTTCATAGGCTGGCAAGAGGCAGAGGTCCATTACCATTTTCTTCAGATATTGATGCTTCCACCAGAAGTCTACTTTTAAAACTTTGATGTTCCACCTCAAAAAAAGGTTATTTAAAAGAAATTGCCATGATGAGCTAGTATTTGCGGGGGGGGGGAGGGGGGGGAGAAAAAAAAATCTCCTGTTAGCTCATGAAGAGGATGTGGTGACCTCACTTGTTTTGTGTACTTGTATGTAGGGATGTTTTTATTGTGGTCAGGATGAAAACACTACTGCACCAATCCTTTTGTAGATGGACTGAACCTTGTGTTGTAGTAGTGGAGAGAGAAACCCCTTTTTTTTTTTTCTTGATGTCACACTCTAGGGATGGAAGGAGGGTTATGAGGGAGGGAATGGGCAACCCTTACTGGACAACCCAGAGAATTAAGCCTGCTATGGTAACTCATTTTCAAGGAGAATATTTTCAAAAAAGTCAAAGAACTTGGATTTGACGTAAAACTTTAACTTCTTTTGTTCACAGACAGACAGAACATTAGGAAATGAAGTAGTTAGGAGTTTTGCCATTCTCTAAGTTCTCAAGTTCCTGCATTTTTTTTTTTTTAAGTGAAAATGAAAAGACCACCTAGAAACTATATCAAAGACTCTTCCAGCAACTTTCCCTTTTCTCCTCCTACTTTACTTGCTAATAAACCCTGGCTACAAGGTAGCCTTTAATGACCTCTGAGGTAGATTACCTATGCAACGTATAATACTCTACATGAATCCATTCTTAAAAACAATTTTGAAAGGGTTAGATGTTGAGAGTTGCTATTGTTACTTTCCAATCACATAGAGGTTTTGGGGGTTTTAGTTTTTAATCTTTTGGGGGGATAGTTGAAATTCTTGTGTTACTTTAATAGAGATAAGAGAGCACAGTGTCATGATCACCTTTTAGAGAGCTTCAGCTTTCCCTAGGCTTTGCTATGTGGCATAAGCTGTCCTCATTCTCAAGGCCATGCAGTTGTAAACGTCAAAACTTTTTGCAGGATTTCAGAGTGCTGAAATGTATCTTGCCAACTGCTGTTTGATAATTGTGGAGACTGAGCGGAGCTGAAGCTGGAATGAATTGGTACTGTAAACCTGTAACTAGTGCCCTCTTTAGGCTCCACATGCCCGTGTCTCCCTTTACCCCCTACCCCCCTCGCCCCCCCAAATCTAGTATCTTTTCAGAATTCATTCACATAATACTTCCAGACCATGAAGAGCTGTTTGTGGCTCTGGGATTCAGTGAGCCCAGAGCTGCTCTATTTCACAGAAAAAATATAAATGGAACCAAGGGCCTTACTGTTTGTGGTTAAACAAGATTAAAAGCTGCAACATCCATTTTTCCAAAAAAGAAAAAAAACCGTAATAACCCTGTTTGTGAAAGCAAACGAGTGATAAATCATGCAGTGGATGGGAAATATAAGTAGCACTGATAAGGAAATGCATGTTCTTCACATACTGCATTTCTCTTTGGAAAAATACTTTTTTCTACTTTAATATAAATTAAGCCATAAGACTTTCATGTTGTGGGAAGGGAATGAAAGGGATCACTTTAAGAGATTATATTGATAAGTATTGTCACTTCTGCTGGGAAATGTCTATTGTTGCCAATTCCTTGGCATATCTTTCTTTTTAAAAAAAATGAAATTTGAAAAAAAGGGATAGTTCTTGGCTATATTTACTAGTTTTGTAGTAATGTTTTGCTGGCCTGTTTGTCTTTTCCTCTCCTTTTTCTACTCTTGTAGTCTAATTTCTATCTTTCTTTCTAATGTCTCTGAAAATAGTAGCTTGTCTGCTCAATAGGGGTTGGTGTATGTGTGTCTTCCTTTTTAAAGAAACGCACTACTGTGTTAAGTATTTGGCTGGGAAGTGGGATGCTGCAGCTTTAAGAGCTTTTTTTTTTTTTTTTTTTTGATTCATAACAGTATTTCCCATCCTCTTTTGCCTGCAGGCAGGGAAAGTGTATGTACAGTATTTATTTTGTTTCAATTTTACTTTAAATTTGTAAGTTTCTATAAGTAGTTCACATTGATTATCCTAGGGGAGGATAAGTGGCTTTGTTTAAATTTGTATTTGATATTCATAGTTTCCACTTTCTGTACTTTAAAATACTGAAATTAAAAAATTGCATTGCTTATGTTTTGATTTTAGCACTCTAAAGTGTTTAATTTCTTCAGACTTCTTTGCTTCACTGTAAATACAGAAAGCTGTATAGAATGTCTTGAGGAGAAAAATGCTTTTCTAGTTCTGATTTCTGTGCCCTTTATTCATCGCTTTTTTAAGACTACTCTTGCTGGTGAAATGTGAGAAGCAATATTCTCTCTTTTTTTATTTCTCAAAGTGCAAATCTCGTTTCAATCCAAGTATATTATATGGCAACTAAATGCATTTTGTGAAGATGTGTATATTCTTTTTGAATCCTAATATATAAGGGGAGATGAGGATGTTCTATGGCTCATCATATTAGAGATGTAGAGAAGTAGGTGTAAATTGTAAGCAGGATGTCAAAAGAAATGTTATTTTCATGTTCTTGCTCTTCGTTTTTGTTCAGATTTGCCTCATGCTTCTGATGACTGACTCATTTCTCAATTCTTTTTTCCTTAAGTAGTGTGCTGTTCCTGGAAGAAGAGATTTCTCTTGCACCCTTTTGCTCCTTTTGTCTTGCTTGCTTTTATCCTGATTTCTCCCACAACGTGTCAGCTTCTGTTTTGCAATCTTCAGTGTTCCCTGTTTTGACTCCATATGACAGTGTAGCATTTCTGGGTGGATGCTCTGCTTGGGGGTAATGGCAGCGTTACTGTGTTGCATTCAGACTTAGTGTAATGAATTTTCTTCTCTGGCAAATAGTGCACCATGCTACTGAGCTTCAATGCTACATATGGGCAGATGCTTAGGTTCCAGTGGTGGCTGTTTTATGAGAGCCTTGGATAAACAATGCAGCAATGGGATTGGAAGAACCAGATGGCAAAAGGTGTTTGATTTGAGCATCCTGTGCAGCTGCTCAAGTTTTCTTCTTGGGCTGCTTTGAGTTTACAAAGAATTTACGATTAACTATAACGTTCAGGAGATCTGCTCACAGACGAGGACTCCGTTGTGCTAGGTGCTCTACAGACAAAGAACAAGAACACTGTCCTTGTCAAACTGTGTGCTGCTCAAGTATAAGATTGAAATAGTTTTGAAAAATAACAACAAACTAATGAGTTTTGTGGCCTAATCTTCTAAAATTTGGGAGTAGAAACTTATGTGCTTTTTCAAAACAAACGTGGTTTGAGTGGAGTAAAAAATCATGAGGAAAAATCATAATTTAAGTACAGGGGATAAAACTTAAATATTTAAATGTACAGAAGTGAGCTCCTGGTTGTATTTTGATGTGCCTTTTACACTTCTTGAGGTCATATATTAAAATCCATTTTAAATTTGGTTAACTAGAGACGTGCCAAAGATGTGAAGGAGCTGTTAGTCTATCGGAGCAATCACGTATTTTTAAAAAAACATTCATCACTGTAATTCATCAAAACGAATGCTGCAACCTAAGCATTTTCATCAGATAGACTGATTTGGATTTCTCACAGTAAACTCACTGTTTATAGTAATATTTTGAATTTAAAGTGGTAGACTTAAGATGAGAGTGAGTCGCAGTGGGCCTCAAATAAATACCTATATAAAAACCCATATAACCTTATTTACTGTATGTCCTTTAACCTTTACCAGTTATGCTCCAGAGCCTTTCTCTATGACCACTGTTTGTTGGGTAGGATAGTACGCTGGAAAAATCTGTGATAAAGATCTGAAAGCGCTGCTTTAAATGCTATTGGATAGCCTTCAGCACCTGGACCAATATTTCTGGATTTCCTTTAACACTGAATGTTTCTGGTTTTCTGCTTTTCTCTCTGGAGAGAATGGGAAAATACCTGAATTGTTCTCTCCTAATGGACAGATGGGTTTTAAGGAATTCAAAGGTACCCAATATGGCAAAGTAGCTGAATTCCTGTAGTCAAGGAATGGGCAAAATACCCTTCTCGGTATTAGAAGACTGAAGTGTTGTATTTTTTTTAATTATTATTTTTTAATTATTATTTCAAACAGCAGTGTTTTCCCTGCATTTGAGGTAGAATCTCCTCAGTAGAGTGCCCTGCAGCCTTGTCTCTGTGTACATTGAGTGAAGGTCAACTTTTTCTCTAAAGGGTTTGCCATCACCTGCTCAAGTTCTGAAGCTATTGTGTTGGCTAATTAGTTTACACATTCAAGTCAAGTCTTTTCTTGTTTTTTTTTTTTTTGTTTAGATATAGCTTTGGATTGCTTATGGAAACCTGGCTAGTAGGATGAATATGAGGAAGTGAATCATACTCAGTGTTGGTTATAGGAACTTTCTTTTTTATTTATATAGAAATATTTCTCCTGGGAGCCCTTGAATTTACACTTTTAACACTGGTAAGTAATGTCAGCTCTCTCAAGCCAAAAGTTAATGAAGACTTAAATGGAAAAGCTAGAAAGATATTGTTACTCACTTTGGTATGACCAGGTGTTTTAAACACATTTGTTTTTACAGCAGTCAACAGCTAAGATGATCACCTGCAATAGAACTGGCTGGTGATGAGACAATGAATGAAATCTCTCATTGCCAGAGCTCATAATATTCCACCTTGCAGCAGATTCATAGGTCAGTTTACTTTGTCTAGACTAAGGTCTGATTTCTCTGAAGCCAATTTTATTCGGTCTTTAGAATAAGTACTGCAAACTTGAAGAATTGTGTTTGGCTTAATAGATCTATTTATCTGTATTGTTCCTGCTGTATTTACTTTGGTCTTGGAAAAAATATTATTCTTTGGAACATGGAAGTCAACTAAAAGTCCAGTGTACAAAAAATCTGCTTGTTTGTGATGCTTTGCCTGGAAGTTTATTTCTAATAAGAAATAAGTTTTATTTGCTGCAATGAATATGTGTAAAGTTCCCACCCATGGTGAGAGAACATAGGTTTATTTGTAAGAAACGTTTGCCATACGCTTTGGT
Source organism: Struthio camelus (assembly GCF_040807025.1). Classification (NCBI taxonomy): domain Eukaryota; kingdom Metazoa; phylum Chordata; class Aves; order Struthioniformes; family Struthionidae; genus Struthio; species Struthio camelus. The sequence continues at coordinate 64,909,623 of NC_090942.1, read as the reverse complement.
AAGTCATGAAGATGCAGGTCAGCTTTTTGTTCTGATAAAACAAAAAACCAACAAATCTTTTGTACCTGCTGCTATCCTAAGGTAAGACCTTTGCTATGGAAATGTGCTTTAACTAGAGATTTTTTCATGCTAGCATTCATTTGAAAAATGTGCTACATCATGTGCTTCGTTCTTAAGCTATTGATTATTAGTTACTGACAAAATTTTTACATTTTTACAAAGGATCCCTGAATAGATCAGTTACAGGTCTGGCCCAATCAGGATTTTGCTGTGCCCCACCAGCGGTAGTAAAGTTGTTTTAAATTCTGTTATATGAGAATTGTTGACCAGAGCCCTTTCCATGTGGTTAATGCGCCTCTCCTCGAGAGGTAGCCTGCTCCTGTGTCCCCAGAAGGCTATACCTTGAAGGAGGAAGGAGAGCATTCAAAGAGCATATTTACTGTATAAACTGAATGCCCTGAAAGAGATGTTAGAAAGAACTGGATGACTCAGATGAGGTAGCATTGCAAGGAGTCTCTTTGCTTCTGGGTCTGTTTATATTCAACCCAGGTCCTTGGCCGGGGATGCTGGTAGCTCTGCAGTGGGCTACTGTGAAATGAATTGATCATATTCCAAAGATTAGTGGACAGATGTGCCTGTCATAAAACTAAGTGCCGCAAGTGATGCTAAATTGTCGTAGTCTTAGGAGGGAGACCAAGCATTAAATGGGACATGGCATCTGAATGATGTCTTTCTCCCCAGGCTTTGTCAGCAACTCAGAGAAGGGGCATTAGAGAGATGCTTTGAGAAAAAACAAGAACATTGTTTAATATACCTCTTCTGTGGCTAAATAAAATCGTTTTAGGCATTGGTCCTGTTAATCCATTCTCCTCAATGTTAAGTGAATTTCCCTTAAAGGAGGAGTTCAATTTATACTGAAAGCAGAAAGAAAAGAGATTTGATGTTTTGTATGCCACAGTTATCCTAACAGGAGTGAGGTTTGTGGGAAAAGTGATATGTATTAGACTGATGTACTTGGAGAGTGGGGAATAAATGTAACTTTCAGCATGCACAGTTCAGGTGTAAGACAGTTCCTTACCCCACAAACCTTACTTTGCTCATGTCTTCAGAATGCAGTGCTGCTACTATGAACTGGTAGCTATCAACTATTTTCAGTAATGACATAGTTGCTATTAATATTTTTCTTTGTTTGAAGTACATTTTAAATAGCATTTACTATAGAATTTCTGAGGAGAAAAAATATAGATTGGATAGAGTGGATGCCTAATATCTCTAATGTCTAAGAGGAGACATAGGAATAAGGTAGAATTTCCTGAGGTTAATGTGCTTAGTAAATTTAAAAAAAAAAACAACCTAAAAGAGAGGACCATTGACAAGATCGCAGAACTGAGGAAGTCAGAAATGTTTTAGCAAACCACAGAATCTATGTATTTTTATAACAGCAGTCAAATTGAACCAGCCATAACTGAAGACAATGTCGAGTATGTGTATATTTTTCATATTCTGTCCCATGTTTTCCCTTGTTTCCAATTTCACAGAATCACAGAATCGTTTAGGTTGGAAGGGACATCTGGAGATCATCTAGTCCAACCTCCCTGTTCAAGCAGGGTCACCTAGAGCATATTGCCCAGGATCACATCCAGAAATCCAGGGATGTTAATCAGAATATAGAGCTTAAGTTACCAAATTCTGATAGTATTACCATTTTTACCGCAACTGTGGTGAAAGGAGTCTCTTCACTAGTCCTTTTATTATTTATCACATTTAATTGATAGCAAAATAGTACTGTTGGTACTCTTAAAAAATACTATGTTTAAATTCTTTTCCACTTGGTTGGGACATTCAGAATTTTCTAAAACATATTTTTATGCACTGATGCTAACTCACATTGCATTTTACAGTCATGGCTTAAGAAAAAGCTGATTATTGTTCTGTGGCAGTCTTGTGATTCACTGGAAAGGGCTTTAAAAGATGGGTAACGATACGAAATGAAGTCTTTGCTGTGTTAAATGTTCTGTGCAGCCTGTACCTCCAGTCATTAGTTGAAGCATTAAAACACAAATAATGATACAACTCATATCTTGAAGATGCTGTGTGACTGCTCAGATCAAAATGTATGTAGTGGTAGAAAATGGAAGGAAAACTATGCATATAAAATGTGGTAATTTTTGTTTAATTAGCTATAGGAGTGCTAGATTTTTATCATGGTAGATAATAAACAGATAAACACTATTGCAGTAGGTTTTCACTTTCATGGAGTTGCACTGAATGAGCTTAATACCTTAAAATGTTTAGTCAGATGTTAGAAATGGCTGCAGGTAATAAGGCCTAAACAGGGTGGATTTATGGCTAGAAGCAATAAAGATTTGGGATTTTTTTTTTTTAGAGAAAATTTTGCTTAGATTTGCACGCTCTAGTGGAAAATGTTTTCCTTCTATAATTCTACACTTAATTTCTAACTAGTTCCTATAAGCTGATGACCCTGTATACATTTATTTAATGAGATCTAATTTTATACCTCAGTGGACATAGTGATACCTGTTTAGAAATGTAGCTCGTTCTTCTAAGGTCCTTCAGGTGGTGCTGCAGTTTGCCTTTTTTTGGATCTCCAGTTAGACTTCTGGTGATTCAGAAGTCCCAGTTCTGTCCTGGAAAAAGCAGGACAGCCTCAGATGCTTACCAGTCCCACCTCAGATGTGAATGTGGCGGTGTGATCCTCCCTGCTGTCTGGGAATTGCTTTCTCTGATGCAGGAATTCATTTAACCGCATTGTGCTGCTGTATCCTAATGCTTTATTTTGCTAATGTGATTGAAGGCCTCTGGGGTCTACTGGTTAGGGAGGGAGCAGGAAGGGGTCAGAGCAAATGGCCAGTCAGCAGAGGAAAGTTGCTCTTTAGGAGACTGAAGAAGCAGTCTGCAAGCATCGCTGAGGCGCCTGCAAAAGGCAATAAGGATTTATCCTGTTTTGACTGGATGGCATATTTGCTCCTATAGGGCTGTTCTTTTTGCCCATTTCCTCTTGTGTTCAAACCCTAACGGGGTCATGGGATCCCTGAAAGATATGCATCTCTGCTTTTCTCTGTATCTGGGGAGGCAGTAACTAGACTAAAACCTGAACGGAGGCAACAATTTTCTTAGAGGAAGGCTCTTATCTAAGCTGTGGCTTCATGCCCTGGAAAACTGAAGGAAGTTGCCCACTGGGGGCCACCTCCAGGAGGGAGGAGTCCTTTTGTGCTTTCCTGGATCAGTGGCCTCTGCATCCATTGCACATACGCCCGGTTTGAGGAGGTTAAAGATGTTGCTATGTTTAGTAGGGTGGAGAATAAAGTGGAGGTATTTAAACCAATATGAGAAGTGTGGAGGGGGGTGTCACCTTTCTTATAAATACAGACTGCAGCGTCACCTTGAGTTTGAGCATTTTGAAGGATTAATTAAATCTCACTTTCTCAAACCAGTCTTTCACTACACTACTGGTACAGTATGAGGCAAACATCTCCATTTTGCAAATCTGGAAAAGCTTTTTCTGAACTATTGTATTTTTTTTGCTGTATTTCATTCCTCCAGTATTATGTTGTATGAAGTTGAGTGGAATGTAGTTTTGGCCAATGTTCCAGTCATCTAGTAATGTAGTAGCTTAGCTTGCAAAGCCAGGTTACCACTGCTGCACTGAATTATCAGTGTTTGAATCACTATAATAACATGACCGGAGGAGGTTGAACATTTCCTTTTCTATAAAAGATATGAAGCAAAGGCTTGGGCAGATGAACAACTTCATGTTGAATTTGAACTAATCCTTTTTTTCTTTCTTCTCTTAATTATGTGGCCTTTTTGAGGTAATTATTGAAGATCTCTGGATCCCTTTGCTTGAATATCTTTATCAACTGCCAGGAAAACTGGGCTAAAATGGATCTAGATTCTGGCCAGTTTTGTAAAGGTTCTGAGTTGGAGGATATTTAGTGATTTGGATTCATTTCACCCTTCGGCATGTTCAGTCTTGTATCTTGTTGCAAACAAGGTTGATGCAAGTTAAAAAGCACGAGTCTGAAAAATCTAAATGGATGATTTCTATAGATTTTTAATTCTTGCAGCTGAAGTCTACAGAGTCTTATTGGATGTTTTAGGGAAAAAATTGTGTACACGCACACACTTTTTTCCCCTGAACGGTTTGGCTATGCTTTTCAATATTGCTGCATTTACAATATGAATACAGTGGTCCTTCTCACTGATGTAATTCTCATATGTAAGCTAGGACATCGCTAGTCTTTCATATCTACAGTATTCTTCAAAGTCCCCAAGTCTCTGAGGTCATTTTTTAATGCTACTGTTTCTAGCTAGATTTCCTGTCTCCTCAAATGATGTTGATATCTTAAGGCTCTAATTAACAATGTAGTGTAAGCCCAAGGGTGGTTGTCCCTATGAAAAGCTGATAAAATTCAACAACCCATAGAACTTTCAAATCATCATCATCCGGATCATCATCAACAGCTGAGAAATTTAAAAGGTATTAAGTGTAACAGTAAAACTTAGAAAAAGCAGCTTTTCTCTCTTTGAGGCACTATGGCAAAGGGCTTACAGTAGATCACTTTCAAAACTGGGACTTACATCACCTAGCACAGAAGGTTATCTTACAGGTGTGCAGAAAAAAAAAAAAGATATGTATGTGTGTGTTTACAGCTCATTTAACCCATGTTTTTTTCCAGAAGAAGTGAGGATTGACCGCTGAGGCAAATACTGTCTGCACAAGAACAGCGCCTGGCCCAGAGTCAGGCTATGCCTTTGATCTCTCATATCCACTTCTCTCTTTGTGTGATGGTAGCTGAGCAATTTAGTTTTTGGAAGCCCATGGTCTGCACTTTCTACAGTGAATAAGAGAAAGTGATTACCTATAAACAGCAAAGGAAAGAAGGAGGGGAAGCTGATGATATTGTGGGGGAAAAAAACCCCCAGCTCTCCAATAGAGCATAGATCTACAGATCTACACAATTAGATGCCAAGTCATTGGAATGATTTCCTGGGCAAAATGTTTTAAAATTAGCCTTTTCAATACAAATTATATGTTTAGTAGTTCTAATGAGAGATGTTTTGGCTATATACTGAATTTGGGCTGCATTAATAATAGCTTCTAGTCCACGCTCAAGATAGTACCTGATGTCCTGTTCTGCAGAAGGTTTTTGGGTTTTTTTTTTTTTTTTTGTACGTCAATCCAGTTTTTGACAGCAAGGCTCTGAGCAGAGGCAGAGCTGACACTTTTTTTTTCCCCCTTGCTATCTGGATAGAAAAGTGTGTATTAAGCACACCAAATTCAAGTTATAAACAGATTCCAAGATACTCTGTATTTCCATACACTAAAGGCCAGCCAAAGGGGAGTGGAGAGCATTGCTAGTGGTTGGCTAAAAATTATGCTTTTGGTCAGTTGGTATTATGTTCTTTTCTACCTTTTGTTTCATTTACTTGTTATGATTTGTCTTTTATATTATAATTGTTTTTGGACAGCAGCTATTGGATACTAGATGCTTGTGCAGAACCTAACAAACTTGACTTGGTTAAAGTCTTCAGCCTTGAATTATGTTTTACCTTTCTGTAATATTTTTATCTACACTACTTGAGTGGCATAGAATTTGCTATTCTCTCCCAGTCTCTGAAAATGGTGGGGAAAACTCTCCTCCTTCTTTCCCTCTTCCTGCCCTCCAGAGTCAGCATGCAGAAGGCTGTCTTCACCAGAGGTGAAATAATTGGAAGGATGTATTTCTTTGGATGTGGATCATTCAGAAGAGTGGTCTGCTGTTCTTCCTTGAAGCTTCACACAAAAATTCTTTATTCTTTTAGGAAGAAATACATAAACTGACAGGAGAAAAAGTTGCGTCTGTCTTACAAAAATGTGGAATTGAAATGCTAGATTTTAAGTGAAACTCCTGATTTGGTGGAAAAATTCATATGAGGAAAAAGGATGTGCTTATTTTTTTTTAGCCACATCTGCAATAGCAAGGAATGAAAGCTTTTACTTCACTCACAGAATACATATGGCTTATTTTCTTTTTCCATTTTAAATCTGTTTCTTGAGTATAGAAGAAAAGAGAAGAAAAACATTATCCAGAAGCTGTGTTTTTTTATTATTGAGCTCTCAACAGGCAAAGTTAATACAATATTAATCACCACCAGGAGGAGCTCATGATACAGCGTGCCTGTTAACTTCCTGCCTTTAAAGTTGTAGGAAATTCAAGAAAGAACGAACTTCAAGTCAAAGCAGGGTGGACACTGTCATCCCCTTAAAACTTTGCATGCTAACATTTGACATATGAACGTGTGCAATAAAGCTACACCTACAAAAGGCAAAGCCACCCAAAACAGAGGGCAGGTGGGACAATTTGCTGTGCACTCCCTGTTCTGGCAGGTTAGAGAGGAGGATGGTGATTCGTTATGCTCTAAACAGCCTTGTTTATACAGGGGATCGCAGTTTCAAACTTTATTTCTGAAATCTCTGTGCTCCCTTGGTAAAAAGAAGCCACGAGTGGAATAAAGGCCAGCTGGCAACCAGAAGTGGAGAGTATTCAGGTGATGCAGTGCTTTAAAAGTTTTATTAAAGCTTTTACAGGCCTATCAGTAGCTCCCCTGACTGATGTGAATGTTCTCAGCTATCCAACGGCTGCAGAAAAAAGCCGTAAGTTAAAGACTAGCAGTTTTTACTGTGGAAGAGATGTTTCATTTAACAAAGGACAGATCTTTGCCTTGCAGCTGCAAAGTTTCCCCTGTCCAGGACAGTCATCAGCAATGAAATTGCTGAGGAAATGATTTTGAAAACTTTCTGCAAAACTCAAGGATGAATGAGTAGAACCCACTGTCTGTCACATCTGTTCTGCTCTGCATCTATTTTTGTACTTGTTGAAAAAATCGAGTATTTAACATTGCCTCAAGACTAACCAGTTCCCATTTTGCTGAGGCGAGAGGCTAAAGTCTGTATCCCAGTGACTGTGGGCACCTTTCTTCTTGCTAAAATAAATTAATGCTAAACAGACAGAGTCCTTTTATCATGGCCATGTTCTTATCAGACCATCTCCTTTTTATATTCCTTCCTTCCCCACCCTTTGTGGAAGCAGACATCCTGCCCAAGGCATCAGAATCCACAATCTGCTGCTGCTTCCGTGGAGCTTCTGGATTTTTGCCAATAGCCCCTTGAGATGGTCCCAGATGTGATTGCTTTTTCTGTGCTACCCTGAAAATATCCGGTAAACACAAAGGGCTGCACTCACCACAGTTAGCGCTTCGGAGGCCGGCACTTCCTCTGCTGTCAAGTCTGTACAGTGGGAGATGTTAGTCATGATGTACCCCAGAGTAACCACAACTCATATGGCAGGGTTGCAATCAAAGGAATATTCCTATAATAGGATAAAGCCAATCCTTTTTTTGCGCCTCTCGGCTGTTCCTTGAGTTTACCTCCAGTTCCTATGAACCCAGGACAATGTGCATGGGATGTCTTTGTTGCAGGATTTTTCTGTTGGGAAATGCACCTACATTCTGTATGGAAGGAGATTAGGTTTTGATACTTCTTTTCATTAGGAAAAAAATTAGAAACAATTTTATTTTTATTTCGAAGTAACTTGTACTTAATGCATTTGCTGTTTTTCTGTTTAAAATAAAACTGAAATGCTTTGAGTGACTCAAACCATAACTTTCTTGGGAGGAGGCTAGGGAAGAGAGGAGGAAAGTGGGAATATCAAATCGTAACACTTCTTGTAATTTGGGTTGTTGTTGTTGTCGTCCTACTGTGGTAAGGAAATTTGATCTGGAAATTTTTAGTAGTCCTGTCTATCAGAAACAAAACGTTGTAGTCCTGGCTGTTATTGTAAGTAGCTGAAGATGCCCATGAAGAATTACAGGGATGAAGGTACAGCAGACGTACCTTGTTGCTGGGTTTTCTTGTGTCTTCTTGTTGGTGGTGTTTCCCTCCCCTCCTCCCCCCCCCCCCCTTGTGGCTCAGATCTTCTCTGCAGCTTTGCTGCCTTAATGTATGCTCCTCAGAATTCCCATAGGCTAAGAGTGTTCTTGTCTCCCCATCTTCATAAGCATTTGTGCATGTAGTAAAATATTCAGGAGGGTTTTTGCCAGTTCATCAACTTCTAGGCATCCATTCATCGAAGGAAATGAGGTGAGAAACCAGTGCCATTTCATGTGCGAGGTTGTGTTTTATCTGTTAAAGGCTTTACTTCAGTGTCACAGTAAAGAAAAACGTCAAATGTTTCTCCATTGGGATCCATCTTGTAATCTCTCTACCACTAAAATGAAAAGATTGGAGAAAAGTGAAATTAAAAGATGATGGATCCCCAGGAAATCCTCAGAGGCCATGCTTCAGCTGCTCTGGAAAGCCATATGTTGTTGAGCTGGGCAGATGAATTATTACCCTTGAAGGACTGCATTGCTACTTTAAATTAGGAAGAACTTCTGCCCTGCAACTGCAACTTGTTTTCCTAACAGATATTAATCTGAGATAATTGGTGTTGCACTTGGCTTTTGGGATTTGCGGTATCTTCTGGAACAAAGTAGACTGAGAACCTGAATTGAATATAGCTTTTCAGGACTGCAGCTAACCAGGTTATTCCCTGCCAGGTCTCCTCACCAGTCTGCAGATAAATCCAGCGAGACTTTTGAGATCCAGCTCTTGGCTGCCCTTAGGACCATGCAGTAAGTTTGTGTCATGTCAGGGACATGTTTGATGTAGCCTCTGTGTCTATTTCCAGAAATTAAGAAGTGTATCCCTATAGCATCTTTTCTGTTTGGTAGTGACATTCTATAGCAGTGTTAGGGGTAAGGAACCTCCTTTTGGAAAAATTCACTCATGGGGATTTGCATGGCAATTCTATTGCCTAAGCATAATCTTAAATTTTGTTTGTTTGTTTTAGGAAAGTTGGGACGGAGATGCTTTTTGGAAGCGTCCCTTCATAAGGGGCAGGAACACTGCTTCAACAAAGCGTGAGGGCTGATATTTAGTCCTTTTTATGCAAGATTGCTAAAGCAGAAAACCTTGGTCACTGATGATCTGAGATCCATTTTAAATGGCATCTGCCTCGTTGTTGTTGTTGTTCAGAAATATCCTGACCTTGCAGTCATTCAAATGGGTTTTTCTTAGCAAAATACACAATGTCAGCACCAGCCAGAAACATATCACCCTCTGTAAGCAAATATCCTGAAATAAAAGGCCAGAGGTGGCTTGTCAAGAGTTAGTGAACTTGAGTCCAAAGCATGCTGGAAACTTTTGTAGGAGGGGAAATTAAAGAACTACATGTGATGGTCCCTGAAACGCTGGAGCTATAATACCTCAGGGGATATGCAGCCAAGAAGGATGTAAACGTAATCATGTCTTTTGCTAGCAGAGTGGTAACAGAAAACCAGTTCATGATAATTTGTATGGGTTGCGTTTTTTAATATCAGAGGGAACACTATGCCTAGCCTGATGTCTTGAATAACGTGCTGCCACTAGGTAAGCCCCATAGCCCTCCCCTTTCCTATCATGTTAGCCTACACCATATCTCCTAAGGGGTTATCCCATTTTGATTTGAAGTCATTTATTGCAGGAGATTTCCTGTATCATCTGGCCATCTGTCTGATAGCTCACAGCTCTTGCTGGTATGGGACTGGTATGAAGTGCTGACTTTGATGTATAACCCTTATAAGCCTGGATCTGTGCAACTGTAAATGGGTGTAGGTATTGACTGGTGCAAATCCAGACAGAGAAGAGAACTGAAGCTGGTTAGATTTTCTGTATAAGTGAGAAAAGTCCTGCTGATAATATTGGCAAGTTTGAGTAATTAGACAATAAGGGGGACACGAATAGGGATATCTTTCAGTTAACTGCTTTATAGAAACTTTGTCTTTCCAACAAGAGGGACAACAGTTCTAGGAATAAATGCACATATAAGAAGCAGTGTGTTGCAGCATCATGTCATGGAATATATACATATATAAAAAATTATATAAAAGTATATAGAATATACATATAATTTTGTGTGTATAGATGTGTGTGCATGTGTGTATATATGTGTGTGTGTGTATATACATAAAAGTAAAAACTAAAAAGCAGCTGGAGCACCTGGTCTTCAGGCTTCTAGTTCCAGGCAGGTGCTGTCCCACTGGTGGTCGTCTGGTCAACATGCTGGTGCGATACTGTTTGCCTTGTTTGCAAAGGAAAAGTAAACTGCAGTGATGATTGTGGCTGTGAGCTAAGTTTGTGAACAGGTAGGTGAGAGTCCTTTTTGGCTGGTGGGATGAGTGGGCCTCAAAGGGCTGACCCATTGCCTGACAAATTTCTCCTCAGCCACGCTCCCCTTGTTGGCTCTTCTTCACGGAGATCCTGGCTCTGGGCTTGCTGTGGACTGCACTAGGTGTAGCAGTAAATCTACCAAAATCTGTCAGACTCTGAGCAAGCCAAGCCTTTGCTCTAAGGTAGGCATTTTGTTGTAACCAAATAGTGTGAGGGGCGCTTTGTGTCTCTGCTGTCTTCCTCCCTCCAAATGGTGGGAAGAAGGAGGTATCCCAGGAAACTTCTGAGGGGATTTGCATCTTTGTAGACCTGAACTGTGTGCGGACTGTCACGCTCACTGGGCAAGCGGTTATTGATTATGCTGAATTTCCCTTTGTTCCTTTGTTTTGGAGAACTTAGAACTAAAGGCAAGTATTAGTCTGATAACTCTGAAAACTATAATCTCTTTATAGCCTGGGAAGGAAAAGCAAACAAACAACAGCTTGGCTTCTTTCAGGTTTCTCTCCTGTTTAAATAAATCTGGCCTGAGGGGCCACTGCTAGGGCATGTGGGTTTTTTATCCTCAAAGCCCATTTATTCCTGAGTGCTTCTGCCAAGACTTTCAATGAGGAAACGAAGCATGAGGGCAGAAGCCCCTGCCCCCATCTTCCCTCACACCACAGCAAAGGAGAGAAGTGCTATTGCCCGGTGCCACAGAAGAAATGATGTGCCAAAGACAATAAAAGATGCTGACTGCAGAGCAGAGACTCCTGCTTGGATCTCCAGGTCCCAAGTTTGGCATCCTGACCATTGGCTGTGGTTATTTCATTTCTAGGAAATAGCTTAGGGTCAACAGCATCAGCCTACATTTGCCTAACGAGGTGCAGGGAACTGAGAGGGAAAGCTAGAAGTTGGGATCTTTTGCTCTCATTCCTCCCTCTCCATCATTGGAGGAGTTTTGCAGGAATCCCTTGGCATTGCCAGAACAGCGGTCCCGGTGGCTGGTAGCGGTGTCCCGGCTCTGGTGGTGTCATACCCTGAAATATTCTGGGTTGTTGTCTGCAGCCCTTCAGATTGAAATCGCACCGCTGGAGTCTTCCTACCTGATGAAGGAGCTATGGTCTTAATACCCCAAGGCCCCTTGCAGCAGGACGTTGTTTTGCTAGATGTCCTCAGCCATCTGTTAACTAGGCAGTCTTGGGGAAAGTCAGCCCTGGGTGTCCAGGGTACAGCACTGAGCCTGGCTGTTGCATCGGCTTTGTGTCCCAAGCAGAGCATCCTGCCTGTCCCGATAGGCTTGTGCAGTTCTGAGTGCTGCAGTTCAGAGGGCACCAGGGAAATAAGTTCTGCCTGTGTCCCGCCTGCCTTCTCCGTATGCCCCTTCTGCTCCGGCCAGGAGGGGCTGCTGCTATAGGGCACAGCAGATGGCTAGAGGGGTTTTCCAGTATTTGCTTCTCTGTAGCCTCTGACCTGGCACTCCGATGGCAGTGCACATGGCAGGGTTCGCAGGCCGAGCACTCTGTTTGTTGTCGCTTTAAGTAGGGATCTGAGAGCGTCAGCCGGTGCTGCACAGGGTCAGCTGTGGGAGTGGGGTGACCTCAGCCTGCACTGCCAGGCCTGATGTGCTGTGCCAGACCCGTCTGCTTCTCCAGCAGCTATTGCCACCAAAAGGAGGGGGAGAGAGGTCATGTATCAGACAGATTTCTGGGTAGCACGGGGTCTCTTTTGTTGGAAAATGCGACTGAATTTGCAGATCACAAAGAAAACGCCGTCTGTCTCATTACTGAGCTGCAATCTGTTCCTGGTGTCCTGCTGCTCCCTCCTCCCCGTTATATTCCTCACCAGGGATTTACTGCTCCTTTTTAATCTGATGTTTTACCCTCTCATTCTCCCATCTTTGCCCCTTTCATTTCCCTTCTCAGAGCTACTACTCCTACTTTTCTCTCGTGCCCTTGCCAGCTGGAGAGATACGCTTCCACTGTGTTGCGCTCAGCGGTGCATTTAAACTGCCCAGCTAGGATCTGCCACCATTAGCTGTGAAAAGACAGGAGCTGCCCTAAAAACGCAATAGAAGAAAATACAGCCACAAGGCTGCACAGGTCTTTCTCTTTTCACAGTGCTCTTGTGACTAGGCATTAAAAAAAACCAAAAACAAACAAACAAAAAAGTCAAAAGCTATCCTTGCAAGATGCTGACAAATTAAGCCCACAGCCTCAGAAAAGCAAGTAAGGGTTCCAGTTTTTTCAGGAAACATCAAAATGGGGGTGGGGGAGGGTTATATCTATGCTTGTCCTGAGATCTATGTAAGACAACTCATGTTGAAGCAAAACAAGGAGAGAAAATGTACATATTTCTATTACAGTAGCGCGCACAGACCTTGGACAAGGTCCATGCTGTCTCCGTGCTTGACAAGTTCTTTGCTGTAGGTTCTTCAGAGCAAGCAGCCCTGGAAAATGGCCCTGGATACTTGTTTTTCTGAGAGAAATATCTGGTGGCAGCTAAAAATGGAGCCCCAATCTGTCACATCTTTAATGACAAGGCTATCTTTTCCTGGCAGGTAGAAGCAGTCTGGGAGGAAGGGCTGAGACATACTGAATTGGAAGAGCTCCTAGAAAAGCCTGACAATCACATATTTCAGGATGTGTGCCCTTATACTAATAATCTAAACATTTGTGCCTAAGAAGGCCAATGGCATGGTATGGCAGGGATATGCTGTTTGTGCTCAAGTGCAGATTCTACAACCTTCCTTTGTACTCCAATGTCTTTGGCATGTGCTGTACAACAAGTCCTTTCCCCCTCGGATAGGGACAGGTTTCCTGTGGTTTGTTCTCAGATTCCTATTTTTCAGCTTTTCCTGTCAAGAGGATACAAGTCTTCAGTGATGCCATCAGCTGGAAGTGAGCGAGTTGCCATTGTGGGTCTGCTCAGCCCCAAGCTTGTTAGTGTTTATTATGCAGCATCGCATGCGCGTGCCAGGCATTGTGCAGCTGCAGGGCTCGGAGCCAGCTGCGAGGTCTCGATGTGCGCCGCAGAATTCCTGATTCAGCAGCAAAATCCCCAAGCTGCCTTCAGCCTCCTGGAAAAACCATCTGCAGGCATCCCGCTTGGGGGGGAACATTGAGTGCCGGCCATGTCAGCCAGCTTGCCACGTGTACTGCAGAGCACACTACCGACGGGACAGCTCCCAGGGGATGGGGCAGCCTGCAAAGCTGCTGGATTGATACCTTACCTTAAGAGTCCCAGGCTCCTCTCTGCTCAAGGTCACAAGCAAAGCACGAGGGGTTCTCTTGCCTTTCTTGCCCTAAAAGTCTAACCCAAAGCCCACCGAAATCTGTGGAAAGACTCACATGGACTTTCATGGATCTTGGGACTGAGGTTGCTGTTCACTTCTGCTCTGTAAGTTGTAGATATGCAATGTCCTGCGAGCACCTTTTATTAGATTTCCTAGGATAAAACAAACACAAAATAGGGGAGGAAGGAGGAAAAGAACAAAATCAACTTTTTCCTTCATCTAAAACAGCAGTAGTTGGCTAGGGAGGGATGGCTTAGAGTTATAGGAATTGCCCGAATACAGTGGCCTAAAATCCTGTCTACCTGGCATTGAGTGGCCAAAAACATCTTAAATAAAACCAGTTAAATGCATCTGAGATAATCTCCTAAGACAATTTTCTACTCTCTTCTCTCTGTTGATAGGCAGGGTATCTTGCCTCTTCTTTCTGGACGCACTTTACAAAAGTCACGTAAGAGGCTAGATGCGTTTTCTGTGTTCACACAGCTGGGACGTGTCCATGGTCCATTTGCCTGGAGCCTAGTGAAACATGTTGTATGATCCGGAATGGAAACTTCCTCCCAACTTTTTGACCTAAGCTTAAGTTAGGGTGCCTGGGGGGATATTAGTGAAAGTAACCACAGAAAAGGAGAGGGCAATTGTTTGACAGCCTTGAGGATAACAGGTGAGTCCAGTGAGCAGGGCTTACCATCACCTTCCCTTTCGTTTGTCCTAGGGCCTCTTGAGGACCCATCAGCGAAGGTGAAGCCAGGTCGGCTGTGAGGGGGTTTGTGCCTGGAAGGAAAATGGCTGAAAAGGTCTTGCACCTCATATTGGCTGTGGCAAGGTCTAGGGATGAGCTGAGCATCACCACTGGTTGACAGCAGACACTCTTAGTAGCCAGAAGACCCAATTCTGAACAGGATTGGGGAGTGTTTCTGACATCTACTTAAACCATTCTGGCTGGTCTTGTTTTAACCCCAAGCTTTGATAAGTGCAGAATCCCAAACCGTGGCTTAGAGGCTTGTGCCCCTTAGAAGCCATCTTTGCATGACAGAGGATACCCACTGGGTTCACAGGCACTGTGACAGGGAGTGAGGGCTTGGCCTCAGCCATGCAGTCTCTCCTTTTAGAAGTATTTTCCACTTTCTAGAAGCAGCTCCTCAGCTGGTGCGGATCACACTCATTCCAGTGACATGTGGAGACTGTTACATGCTTACATCAATCTCAGCATGCCAGTTTATTTCTTTTTACTTAGCTGTTTTGCAACATCTTCACAAATCATTGCTGATATTTTTCATAATTATATTTGAGCAGCTGCATCAGTCTGGAATTTTGCAATGTTCTCACTCACACAGGAGAATGTTTGAAAGCTACTTAATATACAGAGAGGGTCTTGCAAGCCAGCCAGCATTGCTGATGGTGCCACAGTCCTTGCCAGAGCGATGATCTTCCTCAAGTAAACAGTCTCCTCATCTCTCTCAGGTGAGTAGTAACGTGCCTACAAAGTCCCCTTCTCCTTGTCTTTACATGGCAAATCTTGCAAGCACAGGGCTTCCCAGCAGCTCTGCTTTGAAAACCCTTTTTGTAATGCTGAAATCACCTCTTCAGCTGTTTCTGCAGCTCCTGTGCAGGGTCTCCCCTGCCCTGGGCTTAGCAGGCTGCTATAGGACAGCCCTGGCTCACCCCTCAGGAAACAGGGGCAGATACCCCTATGCCCTGCACATAGAGGTAGAGCTGGAGGGGAGAGGGCCTGGGAACAGAAACGAGCAGAGGATTGATTTCTTGTTGGCTGCACAGCAAATACCCGAGCGCTGATCCCTGATGCCCTCCCTGTTAGCCTGACTTCAGGGGCAGTGGGCCCATCTAGTTCTACTCTGGCCTGAGCTTCTTCCTGTTGGGTCAGTGTTGCTGGTTTAGGGAGCCAACGTGAAATTTGGAGGGACGAAGTTTTCATAAATTAGCAATCAGCGCCTTCCTGAGTGATCTGTGTGCTGAAGGAGCTGTGCGGAGAGCACGGGGCTGGCGATATTCTGGTCAATATTGATTTAAGGTGCTCAGGAGAGGAGGTGAATTGAATCTTTCACTTTCACGATGGTGACTCCTTGGTGCTGGCTATGACAAACTCAGATCTTGATGCCTCCCCTGGCTACGGCCCAGGCCTCCAACAGAAGGTCCTCCCTTCCTCTCTCTCCAAATGTATTTACACTATGTCTAGGCTGAGCCACAATGATAAGGAAAAAACACGTGGCTTTTCTTTCTCTGAGTGCTGGGCCCTAGAGGCTTCCTGGGCTGACCTGGCCTGGTGCTTAGGGCTGTGCACAAAGGAAATGTTCTTCTGAGACTCCCCACAGCTCTCGGATCTGCCCCTGAAGCAGGAGACGCAGTGACCTCCATTTCAACATGAATAATTGTAATTGTAGTTCCTGCCCCTCCAGTGATGCAGGTCTTTATTAAACCTGACTAGGGTCTATAACCTCTGCTGGCTGCAAGTCCCCCCAGCTGCTGGCATGCTGTGTGAAGCGCTGTTCGTATTTCCTTCTATTCATGCTAAAGTTACCTGCCATGAATGATGCAATCACGCTGACAAGCAGAGATCGTAAAGAGGTTCAAAGTCCAGGATGGGGAAAGAAAAAAAAAAAAAAAGAAAACTAACGCGAAAATAGAGTTTCCAAGACAGAACCTTGTTGGGGTGGGGGCTGTGGGTAAAATGACAGAGAAGTGGGCTAGGAAATGGGCAATAAGGGCCTCAGGGACAGGCTGCCAAGGCAGAAGTCACAGAGTTGGGGGCAATATCCACTCGGCACCTTTCACTTGCCTATAGCTTTTTGGGTTTAAGCCCTCACAGCCCACATCTGCGTTGAATCCACTGACTTCAGGGAAGTCTGAAATTGAGAAGTGAGTCTCTGGGGGCTGGTGGAGCTCTGGTGCTGGATGGGAATGGCAAGGAACACTGTGAAAGACAAAGATGAGCTTAACTGTGCAGGAAAATGTGAGGCTGAGCTTCTGCAAGCCTTGGTAGCAGCAGATGATGTGATAGGACAATAGCTGTAAGTCGTGGGTTGGGTGGTTCAGGTCAGACACTAAGAAAAAATTTATTCACTGAGAGGGTGGTGCAGCACTAGAAGAGGTTACCCGGAGAGCTCAGGGAACCTCTGTCCTTGGAAGTTTTCAAGACTTGACTACACAAAGCCCTGGTGGATCTAATCTAGTGTTTGCAATAGCCCTGCTGTAGCGGGAGAAAGGACCAGGGGGATAAGGGTCCCTTCCAGCCAACACTTCTATGAATGCCCCTACTTTAAAATTCAATAGACGTGGTCTTATATTGACTTAACCTTCCCAGTAAGCATGTTGGTCAGGTTTTGTTGATGCATTTGTTCCTAGAAACTGATTCTCGCTCACTAAGTATGAGTGAAAATGGGAGGTGGCCTGTATGTTACCCGCAAAGACAAGGGACATTGGTTTTTAGGTTTTTTTTGCTTCTGGCCTTCAGGCTCTGGTAAAATTGGCACAGGCAGCATACTTATCTCTCTGATGATGCAGCACTAAATATCCCCCCATAGCAAGCCCTACTGATGCAATTATTGGGATCTTTTTTTTTTTTTCTGGTGAAAGACTTCTTGGGATCACAAAGCTAATGGCTCTTCAGCACCTATTCCTTGTATGTCTACACTTCAGTTACTGCTGCAAGTAAAAACAGACCATAGCTTGTAAAGGCTCAGGCAAATCCAGTGCTGAATGTTCATTCCTCACCTTTTCTAAACTGTGAGATTTAAACACCTGTTTCTGTTTCACTGTAGGCACAACATAGGACCTTTTAGAGGTTTGTGTGTACAACCTGAGAGACCTCTTCCAGACCAGAGGCTCAAGGTCTGCCCGAGTTGCTCCAGGTTGCTCCTCCTTCCCCTTTTGATAACTTTCACTGTCAGCCAAACCCCCTCCCAGTGTCCCACCAAGACACTCTTCCCACCGATGCCAGTACAGCCCTTCTGCATGCTGTCCACACGCAGCCAGGCTAGAAAGGCCCTGTGCGTGCTTGCAGGGAAGAGCAAAAATCACATTTCCCTTCTGGCCGGTGCGTTTGTTAGGTTTTTATGAGGCACTTCTCTCTGTTACCTGGGGCTGGCTTTCCGAAACTCCGAACATGTGTCCCTGTATTGCCTTATGGGGGATGAGATAGTGGTTCTGGTCAGAGAAGGCCCTCCTTGCTTCCTTTCCTTTCGTCAGAGATATAGAAAATGGTGAACAGTTAATCTACAACTCTGCAGAGTTAAAATACAAATCCCAATAGCCTTCAAAATTCTGAATAAGAACTAGAAAGGGTTAACAAAGAAACGTGTTCCCTCCAGCATAATTGTATATTTGGCTTATATTTTAATAAATGAGTAACAGCTGAACTGAGAGGCCAAAAGGAGAGTCCCCCCACCCTGAAGTATGCTCAAGGCAGAGTTTGGGCTGCATGTGAGTCAAGTTCTGTAGTGGGTGATTTAGTACAAACGCACTGAAGATTAAGTATAAATTAGGCAGCTGCATAGAAGGTGGGTCAGCAAATAAGAGCGAGTGGCTAATGCAGGTGAGGATTGCTTTTTTTTTTTTTTTAATGTTTTAATTTTCTTTTGAATTCCCTTAAGGCAATGAGAGAAGGAACAAAACCAGGCACTGTGGCTGAGCCTTAGGGGAGCAGGAGGTCTGCGGTGATAAATCAGCAGCGTTTCAGTGAGATTAAGGGGCAACCTTGTGTAATATATGAGGCAATCTGG
This sequence comes from Struthio camelus, assembly GCF_040807025.1. Classification (NCBI taxonomy): domain Eukaryota; kingdom Metazoa; phylum Chordata; class Aves; order Struthioniformes; family Struthionidae; genus Struthio; species Struthio camelus. Next base: position 64,891,364 of record NC_090942.1, on the reverse strand, counting down.
AAAGAGGCATTTTATTATTGCACTCTGCTCTGGAAGAATTCAGTTCCAGATGGTTAAAGTGGGGGTAAACCAGGAACCTCCTTCAGAGGCCCGCTGTCCGGCGACAGTGTAGCGTAAGAGAAACAGGAGGAGTTCCTTTGCACTGAGAAAAAGTCCTATCTGGTGAAAGCTGTCTCTGTAACTCGGTAAAATAGCTTGCATTAGTAGAGAATTTCCTCTTTGCAAGGAAAGGTGGTGATGAGTGGTGACTATTTGAGTGCCCTTGGGCACATTCCCCCACTTAGGAGATGTGTCTTGTTCTTGTAGGACATTTCCTGGAAGATTTCGGGATCCGTTTGTTGCTGGAAAGTGAATACTCCAGGTGGTTCTGGAGGCTGCTGCTGTTGGCCTCGTGCTGATGGGAATATTGGCCTTGGTAAACTCCCCCCACCCTAACCGCTAGCTCCAGGGCTGGGTGGTAGTTCAGCACCCGCTACGACACAACAGGGACATGAGTTCCCCAGGAAACGGGCTGAAGCTGTTAACATGTTTCTGATAAATCACCAAGCAGTGGCTAGGAAGCAATTTTTTTTTTGCATCTCTTTTAACCTCAAGGCAAGAGGTTAAAACAAAGATATAGTTCAAGGAGGAATTTCTTCTGGAAGAGCTGGGGGTCTTGGGATTTAGCACTGCTCGTCTCCATGTTACAGGCAGAAACCCTCAGCCCATAGTACTGATGCAGTGCCACAAATCACTTTGGAGGAGGAGGACTGCTGCTTTGTTACAGGGTTTCTTGATTTGAAATGGTTAAAAAGGATTCTGGTTTGGGGAAGTTTTGGCTGTACTTTGCTACAGCGTTGGACTTCTCTGTTGGGTCTCTTCTACTAGAAACATTTAATTTATTTTTGTTTGTGTTCTGTCTTACGCAGCTAAGAAAACAGTTTCAAATAGGACAAATTGTCTTGTTCCAGGGAGGAGCTCTGATCTGAAGAGTGAAAACAGCTTGCTGCTTGGAGGATCACCCACGAAAGAACAAGGCTCTGAGGACAGTTCCCTACACCGTGCCCCACAAGAGATGTTAGAGAGCCAAGATGTTAGCCTAAGCAAACACTGCTCTCCTAGATAGTTTCCATGCAAAGTGGCTTCCTTCTTAGGAGTTAGGGTCCCTGGTCCTCTGGGTGCTGCTCCTTTAGGCCCCTGTGGAACAACGGGCAAGGCAGCAGCATCTGGGATATTTGTTTCTCCTGTTTGTAGGAAGAGGAATTGCTTATTTCACAGGGATGCTAGTAGGTCTTTCTGGTATTTTTTAACAGCTGGTGCTATGGAAGAGTTAGGTGTGTTTTAATCAGGTGCGCTTCTCTCCCATATTTCTGTTTTGCGTAAGTCACTGGCAGCAGGAAAGGAAGAAACGCTCATGAAAGAACCAATGTTCCTGCAGATCGTTAATGGAAAATGAGTTCTGGATGCACGTAAGTGTGAATGTGTTGTGGAAATCGAATTAAGAGTTACACTCAGACACTTAGAAAAGTGACAAGACATCATACGATCTGTACATCTTGTGAAAATGAATTGGCACCATCATAGTTAAGATATCACCTGCTGGTAATGGCTGCTTTGGCAGCCTGGTTTAATAAAGAATTTTAAAGTTGTAGGATGAAAATTCTGGTTGGAAGGTACTCTAAAAAAACAATGAGAATTTTGCTGTTTAAAAAGTAGACTTAGTTTAGTTCTATTTCTTGCCAAGCATCAGAAGTGTGGAGTCAACATTGTTTTACACACTCAATTAAAAGGCCATCATGTCGTCATGAGGTCCAGACTCATCACAGTCACCAGTCTGTTTTCCAGAAAATGTCAGTCTTGCCCGAGGGAGAATTAGAAATGCCTAAATGTGAGGATAAAGGTGATCAGCGTGACCCAGGCCAAGAACTGTTTTGCTGTCCATACTTAAATTATTTTTATTAAGAAAGAAATGTGAGGAAATTGCAGTCTTTTCCTAGACAAGTCAAAAGAATAAATTGGGGAAACACTGTAGAAAGAGGAGCCATTGAAAATTATGTTTATGCTTAGGACGATCACCCTGGATTTATTGCTAACATCTTAGGCTGCAAGCTTGATTTATTAACTACTATCCCTTTGGGTTTCTCATCCAGGACTGTAAACCGGCTGTAGAAAGCTGAAAAGAAGTGAGCCGCATGTCTTGTCTTTTTAGCCTGTTTCTTGTGTTCACTATAGTCTATAAACAAACATCTCTCAGGTCTCCTAAATAGCTTTTCTGATTGAGTTCCCAGAACAGAGCACCACCAGTCTCATTAAAGCTTATTTATGCTACTTTCATGCATGAATAAAAAAGCTCCTATTCACTGCTGATTTTGTTTAGTTAGAGCCTATGTCTTGTGGTGAACATTGAATTGGAGTGACATTTTTTGGCACAGAAAAAAAAGTGGGACTGTGGAGAACAGTTTGCCCTGCATCTTTTATAGTAAGAAAAGGAAAGGGTTAACCTGTTCTTGGCTGTATCGTATTGACTGAGGCCCACACAAAGAAAATACAGCTGTAAATAGTTAGAAATATTCGCTAGTAGCTATTTTTTTGGTAAGTCATTGAACTGGGACTCTGGAGATATGATTTGTTTCCCAAGGATGCCACCCACTTCCTGCGTGATATTAGGAAGGTCATTAGTTGCTCTGCGTCTCAGTTCCGTAGATGTAAACGATGCTCTCTTCCTCCTCTGCTTTTTGCTTATTTAGATTGATAGCGTTTCAGGCAAGTAACATCTTCTGCTCTGTCCGTGTGCCGATCACAATGAGTCCTGCTCTCAGCTGGGTCCTTTAGGCACCATTGCAAATAACAAATATGATTTTCCCTTTATGCTTGTTTGTCTCCTTCATCTTCATCCACGCTACAGTGCCTGTGAGGTAAGATTAATGGCTGAAAAAAAAAATCAGTAAAAATGAAAAACAAGCAAGTAAAAAAACAGCAGGTGAGAAAAACTGTGAAATGGCTTTGCTTTTCTCCAGTCCTGCTGGCTGGTGATCTCATGCAAAGGTACTGCGTTTTGGAAAGAGAAAGATTTGAGCCTGCAGTTTGAGTCAAAGGGTGAACAAACCCCAGCTTTGTACGTTTCCTTTGTGCTAAGCACATTGTGAATATTCTTAAGCATTGCCACAAGGATTAACAACTCTGCATTTTAATGTGCCCTGTGCTGGAGTTTAACTATAAAGCAGAGCAAGCAGGAATGGTCTCTCCAGGCGGTGCTGTCTACTAGGTGTCTCTTTGAAGTGCTATTCAATAGCTTTCTGTTACTTTTTTTTTTGTTTTTCTCCCTTCTCCTTCAACAGTTTCTGGAACAAATCCTGCTAGATTTCACATTTCTGAAATTCGCTGTACTGGGGTGCTTTATCTCCAAACGTTCTTGTATGGCAATAGTATAAAAGAGCGTGTGAACAAAAGCACGGCGTTTGGCATTCACTTTGGATCATTAACCTGGTCTGTAAATTTGGTTTGATCTCTCTTCCCCCCCTTCTCTGTGTAATTTCAGAGCCCGTGAAGAGAAGCTGTCTTTTGCTGCCTTGGGAGTCCAGCAAGAAATGGGAGTCTGATGGATTGTAAATACATCTGCTTTGTTTAAAAGCCAGCCAAACAGATAAGTGCACTTTAAATTTTCTAGCAGTAGCATGTTAGACGTATCTGTGCACAAAGCATCTCTCCATTTTCATTTCAATTCCGTGAACCTTCTGTGTTTTACCATTGCTGACGAACGTTCTGCGATTCCCCTTTCGGCTGAGAAACAGCAGATGATGGGTATTTCATGCGAGTTAATTAGCAACTGAGGGGAAATGCTATTGACAGCTCAGGAGGCTCCCTGGGGTCTCTCTCTGCCCCTCCAGAGTCACTGTCTCCAGCAGCCCTGCGATGCTTTGGGACTCCAGCTAGCAATAAGGGATCGGGTCTGAGATATTGGACTGAGCTGATGTGACCCGTCAGAGCCTGAGCAGTCCACTACGACTTGTTAGAGGTTTAACAAGCCAGCCTGGCTCATTTGATTGGGAAGATGCTTGTGGCAGCTTGGCGAGGTTTCAGAGAAACCAGCTAGCATTGCTGAAAGGATGGAGAAAGGATAAACTCTACTTCTTCCTGCTGGTATCTAGGAAGGGAAAATAACCAGGGATGTAGAAGACTGAGTTTAGATGGGGCATACGAAGTGGTATCGTGGGTGAATCATAACAGGAAGCGTTCTGTCAAAGCTAAGGGGACACTTGTATCTTTGGATGGTAAATACAGGTTATTGAGAAAATAACTTTTGGATTCTTAGATGTGCTTCCTTAGGTGACCATTACCTGCTCTTGAACACACCACTACAATTATTAAATAATTTAAGGGATCCTGAAAATAGGGGTCTCATGTAACTTCACAATAGTATATAATCAAGGGATTGGGGCAAATATTTATTATACCTACAATTTACAGAACTGGAATAATGAAAAAAATGCTGAATTTGAACTGCAAATCCATTTTTATGAGTATTACTCACAAAAATTTAAGTGATGTTTTATGAAATAGAGAAAAGTGACAATCATTTGCTTTCAAGCACAGCATGTGGCTATTGGAGGGAGATGTGTGGCTGGAAGAGGGTAGGACCCAAATTAATGAATCCAGACCAATCTTGTTTGCTCTAATAGGGCTGATGAGAAGTGTAAAATGTCTATATCCTTGCTGTTAGAATAAGTATAAGCAGGTTTGTTGCAGCAAAATTAGACTGTATTAACTGGTGTGAATTTGTTTTACATACCTAAGCAGGAGAGCTTCTTGGTAAAGGTACCAGGCTAGAACTGAGGGCAACCTGAGTCCACTTCTCGGTCACAGATTTCTGTGACCTTAAGCATGGACTCTAACCTCAGTCTCTTGGTTTTTTTCTGTCTGTAAATGGAGCTCATAATACTGCCCTTCCTTGCAGGGAAGGGGCATTGAGTCATGTGGAGAATGAGAGTCAAGATTATGAGGTAGAAGATTACTGCAGCATGAGAGAACTAGGTCCAGCTCAATTTATGGGATCCCTAGAGTGCCTGAAGTTCCCTCTTCTCTGAGACAAGCTCTTTACTCACGCTGTTGTTATTGAGAAAGGGTTTGTAATAATGGAAGAAACTTCTCTGGTATCAAGGACTGCCCTTTGCAGGATAAATAATATTTATTCTTGGCTCTTCAATCCCCTGATGGCAAAAGGGCCTGAGAATATACTAAAAAACACTGATAAAGTTAAGCCCTAGTGATAAAAGTGTAATCAGAGTATGTCCATTCACTAAGAATGGATAGGAAATAAGAGCAGCTCAGATCATTCGTGCACCCCAATTAACAGAGCTCTTTGCTTCTTGGGGAGGAAGGAAAAAAAAAAAGAGAGAGAGAGTAGTTTTGAAGTCAGAGATCCGCAAGGTCTTGATTCTTAGGTTTGCAGCTTGAAATCTTGGAGGATGTTTCCTGCTAGAGTGCTAGTATCAATGTTCACCCAAGTTAGAGCTCCTTCAATTAACTGTAACCTGGTCAGTTCCAGTCTAGGCTGCAAACTTATCTTTGGGCGTTAAAGTTGCACTTGGAAATCATGTCCTGAAGTCTGGCATGGAACTTGTAATGCTCTGTACTCCTTGCCGGAAGAGGGAGAAGAAGGTAGCAGTCACTCTCAGGAACTGTGCCAATGGGAGAGATCATGCCCTGTGTTTAAATGCAACTGTATTTTGTTTGCTCTACGTATCCAGTGGCTGAGCAGAACAGATTCAACAGATCTTGACAGGTTGCTGTGAAAAATCGTATCCAGAAAAAAAAAAAAAAGACTCCCAGTCCCTAACTCTTTCCTGCTATTACAGGTGAACCTTGCGGACACTTTGAAGACCTTAACTTCTGAATGTGTGAGCTTCCCCTGGGATTAGAGGAGCCATGGGGAAAGACCAGAAAGAGGAGGAGGCTGTATTTCTGAGGAAAAAGATTACTTTGCTGAGGGCTTTCTCGCTTCTTATCGGCAGCATGGTTGGAAGTGGCATCTTCATCTCCCCTAAAGGAGTACTGAAAAACTCTGGCAGTGTGGGTTTCTCCCTGATTGTCTGGTTTGCATGTGGGCTTCTCTCCATGTTTGGTGAGTTTTTGTCAGCCTTTGCGTAAGCTCCTGGGAGATGAGGGGAGCCAGCAAATTTTTACATATAAAAAGTTGGGAGCAGAACAGACCAAAAATTCCCTCTCCCTCACGCAACAGAAACAAAGATTTAACAAGCCTTTGGGGCCACACAGGCCTAAGGGTCTTTTGTTAAAATGATTCCCTTATGGTGACTGAGAAAATTTCAGCACTTGTGATCTGTGAATATGAAATCACATGCAAGTCTGGGGCAAAGGGGTTAAAATGGCTACGATCTGCCAGGAGAGTCGGGAAAAAATATGGGAACCGACTCATTATCGGGCGGAAGTGAGACTTCGGTATTTAAAAGGTACCTGCTAGAATGAAGGCTATGCAGAGCTTTCCATATACACTGTGAAAAGGACAAGAAGTAACAGTCTTAAAACGCAGTAAGGGAAACTCACTCCTGTCGGTAAGGACAGAGAAGCACGACAGCAGGTTGCTGCAGGAGCTGCGGAGCCTGTAGCAGCAAGGGGTAGGCGTGTATCTGCCAGAAATGGTTTGGATATATCTGACTCCGTCTTGGAGGAAGGAGACGGAGTAGATGAATTCTTGACACCTTCAGTCCTGCTTTCTCTGCATTACATTTTGCTCCACTTTGTGGCAAATACCATTCAACAACTTTTTTTTTTTCACAGCGGGTGGACTTTCTCATTGAAATAACATAGCTCTTAAAATTACCATTGATACAACCTATGGCTTTCAGTTTCCATCTTTCGTTAACTGTATAAAAGCACCTTCTCAGAAACGCTCTACATGGGATTGAATAGGGTCTCTCAAAACTTTGGGGAGGATGTTTATTTCCATGGGTGACATTAAAATTTTTCCTCCTTCATAATTAAAAAAAAAAAAACTACAATGACGACAACAACAAAAAAGGAGATACGTTGTGTGAAAAAAAACCCCTTAGCGTTGTTGCATGTGCATGCGAGTACTTCAGAACACAGAAATCAGGATGGTCAATTGTTAATCTGTCAACAACTCTAGTTCTTCCTCTTAGCGTATGCATACCAGTATTTCATGTTTTTGCATATACTGTTAAGTGTAGGCCTCGTTTGTGGTACATGTGGGATGTGGTTGTTTGGGGTATGATATATTTTGTGTGATTGTTTGGGGTATGGTATATTTTGCTCAAGGAAAATCTTAAAACATAGTGTGAGCGCAGTGCTTCTCTTAACTGAGCAGAGCAATAAATTATGAAGTATGTGCTGGTCATATAGCCAAACCTCCGCACTTGGAAAGGTTTCTCTCTCCATTGCGTCCTTTTATAGTGTCTTCTGGCAGGGCCTTGGGAGTCTGTTTGTCAAGTTATTGTGTTTTGTAACTGAATTTGTTGGTATGCTCTTCCCTTTTATCAGCTTGATGACCTTCCCTGATCATTTTTCTGACACTTTTTTGCAGTGTTTTAAAAAGAACCTACTTTCTTTTATATATTTTTTTCCTTTAGGTGTGGCATTTATACAAGTCCCATAGTCTCAGTTCAGCAAAGCACTTAAATACATGCTTGAAGCATGTAAATAGACCCAGTGGAATAAATGGGAGGAGGTGTCTGCCCATGCTGAAGGCTTTGAATGGGAGTTCAGGATGAATTTACTGACAGAGAGGCTAGAAGAATGGGAACCCTCACTATTAGCATTACCCGAATATGGCATGAGCGCCGCAGGACTTGGAGGAATGGCTGTATTGCTGCTTGGCTTCTCTGCTGTCTCCTCTGCTGCCTGTCCTGTCCCGGCCACAGCTGCGTCCAGCCCTACGTGCTTTCCACGTTTTCTTCTTTGTGCCACCTCGGAGCTGAGGACAGGCAGGAGAAGCTTGGCCTGACCCGGAGGAGGCAGGTGGGGGCTGGCTGATCGTTGCAGCTCCCTCACATCCAGACCTCAAACAGTGCAGCTCGGTTCGGTCTCACCTTTTGGGATTGCACCCAAACAGTGCTCAGCCCGCTTGCAAGGGACTTTATGTGCAAGGAGGTGGAGTACATAATGTGTAGTGAAGTGTTTTATGATTTCTTTTGGTGAACAAAGGATGTTTAATATAGCAAAGGGATCTAGTGTAGGCAGGGTTTAAGATTCATGCTCAGATGTGTTCGAATGGCATAATGAATTGCTATGCAGAAAAAACAGATGGGAATTTTTTTGGCACTGGTGGAGGTATAATGGTTTCTATCAGTTTGCCTGAAAATTTTAAGCTGTCTTCTCAAATGTGCCTCTTCTAGGGTTTCTCGTTCGGCCTAGATGAAGAGGGAGGGAGGTGTTGAAGCATTTGTTAAGACAAGAGTGGGCGGTTGTCAAATCTGTTGTCACACTCATATGTGAGGAGGTGAGCACATGAGAGGAGAAATGCTGAACCTCTTTCTGAGAAGTTTCCTATGCTCTGCGGTAGCGGGGTGTTTTTTTTTTCTTTAGGTGGCAATTCTTTTCTCTCAGAGGTCTCTCCAGGTCTTTTGTCTAGGTATCTTTGAATGAAGAAAGAGATTCATCCTAAGGCACAAGATAAGGACAGAGGAACATGGTCCATGATCAAAAACATGATTGAAATGATCAGTTAAGTTACTGTCTGTCAGCTGAGCTGCTATAAATGACTTTGCAAGCACTGTTATTGTGATCTAATTATGAGGACAAATGAAAGAACCTGAACATCCAAGAGTTTTTTAAAGGAAATCTTTTGTAGTGCAGCGCAAACTTTCTTTGACACACTTTTTCAGATAAACTTCTGTGGAAAAGTTATATCATTAATCTGAAAATATACAATTTCTTTCCTTCTGACAGAAAAAAGAACATACTTTGAAATACTGGCATACAAAAATAGGGAAGAAAAGTGCTTATGCTTTAAAAAATACCCCCTCCCCCTTTTTTCTCCCTTTAATCTACTACTTATTTTAAACAATTTACAAATTGAAAATCCAAATTTTCAGTCCTTGAAAAGTTCCACAGGAATCGCAGAATGATTTACTTGATTCATTTCTACCCAAACTTTTGCAGGTGCCTTGAGTTATGCAGAGCTTGGAACAAGAATCACCAAGTCTGGAGGACATTATATCTATATACTGGAGACACTAGGGCCTCTGCCAAGTTTCTTATTTCTGTGGGCAGAGTTTTTTGCTATTAGGTAAGACATTGTGTTTGTTGGTTTGCCTTTTGCTAGTTGCTGTGAAGACTTCAAAAAAAGTTATGGTGCCAGGTAAAAATCTAGGTATTTTTTTAGAGGAAAAAGTACAGTATGAATTACTTTTAAAGGTTTCCAGTGATGAAAGGAAGAAGACAAAATGACTCAATAGCTACATGTGTTCAATGTAATCTGTATTTGAAAAATATCTCTCTTGTGCCCAGACAGCTGATATGCTCCAAGGGCCGTGATATTTTTCGGTGATTGAGAGTAGATGCCAGGTTTATTTCAGATCTTCTGTTTTTATTGTTAAACTTTCTCAGGTTCGCCTGTGCAGAAAACTTTCTGCCTTAGCCCTGAGTTAAATAATACTTTAGAAAACTGTAAATGACTTGTATTTATTTATTTATTTACATCAAAGAAGAAGAAAGTCCTCCCCTCACAGTAACCTGCATCCTTCATGTCAGCTGAGATGAAGCAGGACATGTGAACCACACTGTATCGCTCAGTGTGATTAATCTCAACTTTTGCTCTTGATTTCAAGTTTAGATTTAAGCTTTTTGCAGCATGTGATTCTAAACCATTTACTGAAAAAAGCTACAAAGGAGACTATACCGCAATGCATCTTGTGTGTGGGAGAACAGGATTCATTTGGGTGGAGAACCTTCCTTCCCTCCATGTTTCCTGAGTTGTGGGCAGTTTTTCATCATGCTATGTTTTTTAACCTAGGCTGTTCTGGCCATTTGCAGACCACCATGTGACTCTGTGAATTGGTTCCCCTTTCCAGGCCTGCCAACAGTGCTGTGGTGTCTTTGGCATTCGGACGTTACATGTTGGAGCCTTTTTTTGCCCCTTGTGCGGCCCCTCTCCCTGCTGTGAAGCTTGTGTCTCTCCTGGGATACTGTAAGTACAAACTTTAATGCTGGTGGCCAGTCTTGGAGAGAGCAGAGCTTCTCTGCCACAGACCAGAGGTGCCGATTGGGCGTCATCTTTCGGGAGCGCTGTGGAATTGAGACCCTATGTTACCTCCCCGGTCACTCAAAGCTTCCTGATCCAAGGTACTGGTTTAGGGCCCCTGTAGAAGAAGAGAGAATGGTCCCCTCAGTCATCCATCCCTGTGGCCACCATGCAAGTGGTGGGGAGCGAGGCGAGTGGTGAGATTGGAGAGCATTGCGGCCCACCAGTACTGGGGGCTCAGCATTGATCACTGACGGGAGGGTGTCAGGGGAGCCTCTGAGGGGACCGTGCCAAGCACGGAAGGAGAAATGATGCACACACAATGGTGCAAACTCCACCCGGTTTGAGGGCATAAGGATCAAGCTTTTGGACTCCTTGCCTGGTTCATTCAGCACATGAAGCTCTCCTGTCCTGTTCTGGGCTGTGATGTGCTGCTGCTGAGATGTCCCTGCAAACTGATGTGTTTCTCCCAGACAGGTGTGGATCACCCAGCAGGAACCAGGCTCCTGGTTGCTTTTAGGAGCGTATCTCAGCTTCCCCTTCAAATGTTATATGCTGGGCCATACCTTTAATCCTTTCTGACATCTGTTGCTCAGAATGTCCTCCCTGTAAAGACATAGCCTTCTCTCTTGCGTCCCTAGAGCAGGGAGCATTACTGTACTTCTTCCTGCATGTATTGAACTCCGACTATGGCTGTAGCAATGTGGTCTCCTCTCCAGACACGGTCCTCACCCTTAATTCCTGGAGTGTCACCTGGAGTGCCTGGGTGCAGACGGCTCTCTCCTTCATCAAACTCCTGGCTCTTGCGCTCATCATCATGCCAGGGATGATGCTTCTGGCCCAAGGTATGCGTGCTCAGTGTGACTGAAGCAGGAAGGGTGCTTGTTCATGAGATGTCTGCACGGGGTGGCATTTATCAGTTCATAGCAGGGTAGCTCTGCTGTCCTTAGTGACGTGTGGTACCATGTTTGCTGGCAGGAGCTTTCTCTGCCTGCCCACTGATGTGAACTAGCCTAAGTCTGAAACCTGAGCTGTGTTACTGCGCTGAGGCTAGTGCACCTACCTGGGCTGTGCTTTCTCCAAAGCGATTCCAGGAAAAGTGAGTCTGCCCTCTATCGCAGGAGACTCTGTGAGTCTACCCAGAATAATACAGGTGCATTTCTCTGGGGAAAGACTTCTTTCAGTGTAAGACTAGCCTGTTTTCAGCTTGGCTCGAAGTCCTTTCCAACAAACATGAATCAGATGGACATCAGGGATATGTGACAGCATCCCGCAGTGACTTGAGCCAGTTACAGATATGTAACGAGTTACCAACCATCAGCTAAGCCCTGGTAATTGCACCTCTAACCATTCTGTAGCTTAAGCTTATGCATCTTACCTCTCAATGGAAATAGACAGTAGCTTAGTAAACTTACAATTGACTCATGCTGGATTGCATGCTCACATTCAGAGGAAAAAAAACCTACCAGTGGTATCTTCTGGGAGTGACACCCAGGGTGCTGGCTTTAATCCAAGCCTTATTTTTATATAAAAGCCCATGACATTCGTACTCAAGGGATGAAGCCTGCTCTGTCTTCATGCTATTACCTTCTGCAAAGGAAACAACAAAGGCACTGGTCTGAACATTCATGTTTCTTTCTCATGTCTGAAGCTGGCTTCTTTGAACATGTAAAAATCCCCTCAGGCTGGCAACCCATCTGAACTGAAGGACTGCCCTGCAGCCAGAAATCCTGAGCCATTATTGTTAGGAATGCCTTCGAATGACAATCTGGAGCCCTGGCACACTCCTCTGATGAGGAGGATAAGTGGTGGTGACATCTGGAGAGAGAATTCACTGTGAGACCCCAGTATGACAGGCTGTATTTCATGTGACTCATGGGGGATTGTAAATCATTCATTGATACACTGTGGACAATCAATCCTTTTTATGTACCATCACTTATCAGCAGTTGTTTTAGAATATAAAAACCTACCCTAGTAGTCCCATTTCCTTTTTTTGGTTTAATTTTCTTCAAATCTATCTTCCTTCCGACTACATTTTTTTGCTTGTTTTTAAATCCAGGTTTGCTTTGTTCCCCTTTCTGATGCTACTTTCATTGGTTATGCTCTTGTCTTTTCCTCTGCCATTACTTCTTCTTTGGCTTCAAGTCTGGATGCCTAAATCTTATTGAAGAACTCCTTACAGAGGCACCTTAGTAGAAGTGTCTGATTCTCTCCATGTGCTCTGTGCCATTTCATCCCTTTCCTGCTGAAGCCCAGCTACGTGAGCTCCACGCCTTTTACTTCTAAAGAAATCTTAACAAACCTTGGTTGATAAAATGTGGCTAACATCCAAAATCTTGACTTTGATTTTTATTGAACAAGCATGGCTTTGTAAAACAAACCATTTCCCTTCCACTTCTCAGTGTTGGTCCGTTTTTTTTTTCAAGCAGACCACTTTTCTGAAAATTGGAGGATTTAGTAAAATGGGATCTTCATCTGATCTCCTTCTTTCTCTCTGTCTCTTTGGTTTCTCCTCCTGCCGGGCAGTGTATTGATGGTTGGAAGAGGCGGTGAGGAAGCGTGTTTTCCTGCAGCAATGTCCCAGGGTGGCTGTTTCCACTCCTTGTGCTCCCTCCTCCATCCCTTGGTTCCCATGCTCTGCACAGCATGAGGCTGGGGTCAGCGCTCTTGCAGAAGAGTCAGGAGGTGGCACAGCAAGAGTTGAATTAGCTGCTTCGTTGGCTGCACAACATCAAAAAAGAGCGTGCATCCAGCTGCTTGTGTGTGTGTGTGAACCCAGTGAATTAGTTTTGGGCCCAAAGAAAGAAGAGGACAACTTAGGTCGCCTTGTCTCCATGATCTCCTGTTTCCACAGCAGACACTATCTGGAGAAGAAAAAAAAAAAAACAGCCTGAATGAAATTTCTGAAATTTCTCTCATAGCTGGATGGGAGATAGATTTATTCCGTCACTGTTTATGAAGTAAACATTGCAGCACAGCACTGCAATTTAAAGCAATGAAATGAATCTGAATATCTAAGTACAAAGAAGTTGCAAACGTTTTTCCCAGGGTTGGACAAGAGGTACAAGGGATGTTAACCCATGGGATGGAAGCCTGTTTCTCATGTTTCCCTCCTCTCTATTCTTTGTTTCTCTCTTGTGCAGGCCACACGGAAAACTTCCAGGATGCCTTTGACAGACAGTCACTGGTTTTGGATAAGCTGCCCTTGGCTTTTTATGCAGGGATGTTTGCATATTCAGGCTGGTAGGTGAGATCTGAGAACACTTTAGGGGCAGCAGATTGGTGTTTGAGTCAAGATTCAAACTCTCTCCTTATCTTCCTCTACCGTGCAGGTTTCAGACTAGCTTTGTGCGTGAAGAATTGATCAGACCTGAAAGGTAAGGCAAGGATAAGCACGTGAATCTTGTGTTGTCAGCCTCTGAAGTACATTAGCTTGTCCGAATATTAGGAATTAAGGAAAAATGTCTGTGGGTTCTTCTAACGAACGCCGGCTGCACTCTGCAGGGGTATGATGAATAACAGAGGGATAACGGTTTGTTTGTTGTATCTCTCTCTTCTCTCTTTTGTAGAAATATCCCACTGGCTGTGATAGTGTCCGTGATCACTGTAGTTGTGGGGTATATGCTCACCAACATTTCCTATTACACGGTCCTAGGGACACAAGATGTTCTGGCATCTCCAGCTGTTGCTGTGGTGAGTTGTTGCCCCAATTGCTATCTATCTTCAGTGTGACCAACGTGTATTGAAAGGATGGTCGTGGCAAGTATTTAGGAAATGGTTTTCCTAATAGAATGACCTTCTGCTTTGTCATTTCTCTGGATTATTGGACAATAGTAGCTTCTTCTAATCTTACCTAAAAGATAACGAAAAAGAAACTGGAGATGACAGTAGAAAAGGTAAGATTCATATTCTGTTCCTTCAGTCATGGTTTCTGCAGTTACTTCTCTTGAATCTGATGTCATAAGAGATCATCACATATTTCAGAAGTCGTTTGCTCTTCTTCCAGAGTTTTGTGCAGCGAGCCTTCAAAAGTCTTATCTCAGTGGTCCCTGTCCTTGTTGCGCTGTCCTGCTTTGGAACAATGAACGGAGGAATCTTTACATTTTCAAGGTCAGATTCCTAAGAATTTGTTACCTTTTTTGCTTACTGAATCACAGGGGAAAGCACCAGTAAGCTGTGTAACTGCATGTCCTCTTGATGGCATTTTAGCCCCTCCTGGGGAGAAATAGGGCCTTTGACTCCCGAGAGGTAAACTACAGGACAATTGCTGTCGGCTATCTAACAGTCTATCCTTTCCTCTTGTGGCCAGGTCTAGACATTGCTATCTAGAGCTGGTTATAAAGCAAGGTTTCTATCTCCCTTGCATACCTCTTCAGTTTAAATCCAAGTGAAACGTCAGTGATTCCAGTGTTGACCTTGGCAGTTGCTCAGTAAAATTGAGTCGTTTTTTGTTAGGTCAGCTCAGCTGCTCTGCTCCAGGGCAGAGGATCCCTCTGTTTTGAGGATCTCTGGCCAAAGGCAAATGCTCCCTCGAGAACTTTACTTTGAGTTCAGTGGAATGCTATCAGGACCAAGCCATTCCTAAAGCAATAGCCTAGGCTCAACAAATCATACTATAGCTATAATAATAACCTTGTTCCATAGAAAAACATCTTGGCAGCGCTACTGGCTACTAAGCTGCATGTCCTTTTGGGAGTCTTGAAATTGGAGAGGGGCAGAGCTCACGCAGAAGGGGCGTGTCCGTCTGGTCCTGAGGAGCTGAGCACTCTCTGGAGCCAGTTCTGTTTCATGGCTTTGACTGCAAAAGGGCAAATCAGTAGATACGAAAAGGATGTTTCCTACTGCAAGAGCTAATGATTTATTCAATTCACTACTTTCAAGTCCAGTATTAAATGCAGTGTGGAGAATCCTTTGCTTTAGCTCCTCTAGGTATAGTGACTTTCTTTGAGCATGGTAAGTCTCTGGGCAGCACAGAGTTTCCCTGTGCCCCTATCATCCTTCTCTCCCTTGTCCTGGTGTCATTAACATAATCACTGCAAAAAGGCCATATAAATGGTGATAGGGCCTCCCTGGCTGCTGGCCAGGCACACTCCTGCAAAATCACAGAGGCTGCAATAAAACCAGTTTTACACTCATGCCCCAGCTGCTTTGGGCTCTGCTCCAGTCCAGCTGATGCTCTGGCATGGTATGTTTGCGGAGATTAAATTCATGAAATTGGATATAATGCTTTCCCCTTAATTGCCCTTCCATGATTCAAAGGAGGGATGGGGGCAAGGAGCTCTCGGCTGCCATTCTGTAGCTGGGCCTATGTGTAGCTGGCTTCTCTGGAGCACGCTAAAATCTGTTTTCCAACTGCTGGCCAGAGGCTTGAAAACCCCCTGTCACTTGAAAACCTTGCTATTTATTTATTTGCTTATTTATTTTTAAATATATGTATTTTTTATTCCTGGTCTGCAGCTGCTGCTGTGATAGGCCTACCAGGGCCTCCTGTGTCTTGAGCCCAGTCCCCTGTTGTTATGGGCATCAAGAGTGACAATCCCTTCATAGGCTCACCAGCCTCTCTTATAATGACTTGAGGTTTGTGACTCCTTTACTTCCTACTGGAAAGGCTAATTCCCTCTCTGATGGCAAGAAACTTCCCTGCTTCTGTTTCTAGGCTGAATTCACTCATGGTCACTTTGGACTTGCTCAAAGGTCTCTGCTAGTGGGTCAGCCAAGGGGATGCTGCCAGTGATGCCGCTGGTGGATCTTGTGCTGCACAGAACTAACTGGTCCTGGGAGAACTATGGGAATTCAACCTTGTTTGTCTTTGTTTGTGTTGGTTTTTTCTTTGTTTGTTTTGTTTTTCCAAATTTCCCTCAAACATCTGGCTAAGGGCAGAACTGTGACCTTAGAAAGCCGGTGTGTGCTGGTGGGTAGGGGTGCAGTGGTCTTAGATCGGTCCAGGAACGGATCTTTTCATTTTCTAGTGTGAATGTAGGACGCTGGAGCTTAGGGCTCCCTGTCTCTTCCTAGGACTCTGTTTGTGGCTTCAAGAGAAGGACAGTGGCCTCCTCTCTTCTCTATGATCCATATTCGAAGGCATACACCTCTTCCTGCTGTCATGTTAATGGTAAGGAGGTCTGGCTGTTTGACTTGCTCTATTCTTGCAGTATTGGCTTTCTCATTTTATCTGGCAATCTGCAAAGCCTGGAGAAGCTCATGAGTTTTAAAGGGAGTTAAGACACTACCTCAACCTCCAAAAAATAAAGATGATGGACTATTGGAACTGGCTGCACACTAGGAAGTCCACATATGCCATTAGTGGGATCTGAACCCACTACATCAGTCTCCCTGGCTCATTGCCTTGGACATATTCTTTAAAATTATTGTTCCTATCATCTGCCACAGTTGCTGCTCAGTATTATCCTATGAAAGCATCTCTCCCAGGCTTCAGCTATTTGGGAAACTGAAGTTCCCGGATGTGGTGGAAATACAAGGAAAATACATTTGCGGAGATCCTCTCAGTTTTGCTTTTTTTTTTTTTTCTGCTAGCAATGGTTCAGCTCCAGTCTGACAGTGCTGCAGTGCCTGTTGCGGTTTGGCTGACCTGCTGAAACTTAGCAATATCTTTATATATAGTCTTGCACACTCCCTTTGTTTACAACCCCAGCTTTTGGAAGATAAATTAGAATGCCCCTCATGTGGCATTTCACTACTTCTGTATCCCAAAGCTCCAGGGCTGCCTGGCTACTGCTGACTGGCAGCACGGGCTTCTGGATCATGCATGTTTTAATTGCCGTGCCTAGGACACAGACCCCCAAAGATGCTGTTGATCTCCATTGGTCTGTTCTGTAGCACATCGTAATTGTGTATTTAGACCTTTCACCACAAGCCTTTGGTCTGTGACTGTGTTTTGTAAAGTGTACTGTAACCTTTGAAATGTTGGGGCCATGAAGTAGCTGCCTGTGATTGTTGGGGGGGGGGGGTTGAGGAGATGATCCATATTACCCTTTCCAGTTCGAGATCTGCAGTAAGGCTTTAATGACTGTATTTCATCTTCACAATGCTCAGTTCCCTTTGGTTACTGCCATGGTGTGTATCGGAGATATCTACCATTTAATGAACTTCTTCAGCTTTTCCCGATGGCTCTTCATAGGATTAGCCACCCTTGGGCTCATCGTCCATCGCTACCGCCACCCGGAGCTGCACAGCCCATTCAAGGTAATGCATGGTGCACATGTACAGATCAGGAACATGCAGGTCGTCATGTCTTGCTCGCTCTGATTTGTTAAGAATTGGAGTAATATGTGGCCCTGATTGCATTTAGATTCTGAGGGGTCTCGATTCCTACTGGTCAGAAAGGCATGTGGAGAGCTCTTGGGGCTGGAGCAACTGTAAAACTGTACAGAACTATAAAACCAGTTCTGCATGGTGTGTTACCCGTCATAGCTATAAGATGGCAGCTTGCTCTAGAGGAAAGAGTATCAGGCTGGGACCTGGGAGATGCAAGAAAGACAAGACCCAATCTCATGGGTTGGCAAGGAGGGTGCCTTGCCTGGATGTTATTTCAGTGGTAGATAAGCGTCAGCTTCAGCTGAGAAGGAGGAGAATGACCTCAGGCTTGGGGGAAAGGAGTAATTGACAAAGAGATCCTAGGAGAAAACCAGGCTTAAGCCTTACGGAGAATTGTCTCCTGTCACAAATATATTGTATAGCGTACTGCAGCTTGTGTGCAAGTGCTGCAGGCCCTGAGGCTATGCACAGCACGCAGGTACATAACATGAAACTTTTTATTCAGCAGCCGGCTATCAGCAGCTAATGGATGGCGCAGTTTATGGCCCCGTGGAGAAGTACCTGCTCTCTTGCAGCAGGGAGACAGAGTTGCTTTGCAAGCTTGCAGCCACGCATGACCTTTGCCTGCTGCGGTTGTACTAAGAGCACAGAAGGCAGTGGGGTATAAAAAGCTGCTAGCCAGTGCTGTTAGCTCACGTATTGTTTGGTTGGTTGCTGGTGGAACACTATGTTTCCTGTGACTGTTTTGAGCGTGGGATTTACCTTGGAGGCACAGCCCCATATGTACATGTGCAGAGCTCCGACATGTTCTGGACTCATTGTACCTGTGGCCATAAGCCATGAGAGGCAGTAAAAGTGGGCAGAGGGAAGGAGGGGGAAAGAAAGAGGCTTCAAATCCCTCCTCCTCGGTGGCAGCTGGAGGCTGCCTTGTCCTCGAATGCTGCCTTTCCCTAGCTTCTCCCTGGGCCTCTCAAGTGACTTGTGCTCCTCCCTTCGCACACTGCTGGGTGCAGTGATCCTCTCGCGGAGAGGAGCTGGTCCCCTCATGTCAACAGGAGAAGCTGGAGCAGGTGCTAGAGCACCTTTCTTAGCTTTTGTAGCACTCCGGGCACCTTTCCCACTGCCAGATAATCTGCAGAAGGCATTTGTTGGGCCTCTGCTTAAACCATGCAGAATCTGTGCCTTTTTCACGTGGTGTCTGTGTGGTGCTTCCAGCTGGCTTCTGCAGAGGAAACCTCCGAGTCCACAGGCACCAGGCAACCGATCGGGGAGAAACTCGGGGGAACGAAACGCTTTTCATGACTCCTAAGACTCCTCCCCAGGCAGAGATAGACCTGATGCTTAGCCGGGGGTAATTTTTCTTCCTGGTCTTTGCGGGAGATAGACTTTTTAGAAGAGACCACGGAATGTTTCCACTTGTTGGCTGGTTGCCGTCATGTATTTATCCAGAGGCAGCTTTTACATAAGTTTTCTTTTTCAAACTAGGCTTCTCTCTTACAGGGTGTACAGTAGTAAGCAGCACCGATGATGCTTTCAGTTTCTGTAATTTTTGCCTCATTTTGTTTTAAATAGAGATTTAGGCTTTTAATAGTTTCTAAAAGTGGATCGGGTGAGTGAGGAAAATAATGGCACTTTGGTCAGTTTGGTTGTTTTTTGCCTTCCTTCTCCCTAGTTTTTATAGTCGCTTCAAACTTGACCAGTTAGCTGCAAAAAAGAGCAAGTGCATAAATGTGATGTGTGCGTGTGCTGCTCTCTAGTGTTCGAAAAAGAAGTTTTTTTTTCTTTTGACGCTAGCTTATTTATATGGAACAAATTATAAATTTAAGTGGTTCTGCTGGTACTTTCTTAACCTATAAATTTTATACTTAAAAATAGTCAGAAAAACCGATAAGAGAAAGAAGCACTCCCCTCACGCACCTCTCCAGCAGCTGTGCCACATGAGCGTGTGCCTGTTTGGCATCCTGGAAGGGAGCGCTCCTGCTGAGGAACTCTACTGGAAAGAGTGCAGCAAGAGCACGCCAGCCTGATAGCTGGATAGCAGCCATGGCTTGAGCAATCAGCCTTTTCCAACTCCGCATGGTTAGCATCTGAAATACGATCTCTGTTAAAAAGAGATTGTCATCCAAGGTGTGATCAGGATCTCCTTTATTCTATGAGTTATGGTGAAGAAGTGACTTGGCTGAGATTGGATCCACAGACTAAGGAAATGTTTCACAGTTTTATTGTTCATTATTATTTATTCCAATTGGCTCTTCAGATAACCCAGATGAATTGGATCATCCAATAGCACTGAGGCTGAGGTGCTGACTGCTGCTTTGGTCTTTCTTTAGGGTTGAAAATCATACTCCCAAAGCTGGAGCTATGGAGGTAGAGAGCCTGATTTATCCTGTTTTGGCCACTATAAGTCCCAGGCAAGAGGGAAGTTGATCAAAATGAGTCTTTAACATTATAACTAAACAATGGCTGGTTTCAAAGGGCTTGTTCTACTCTCTTTTTTTCGGTCTTTCCACCAGCAATTGTCACAAATGGCAAGTTGGTACATGTATATGCACGCGGGTGCAATACCTTCAGAGAGCAGTGGGGATATGGTAGACTTCCTCCTCCTGCTCATGCCTCACTGTGAGCGAGGTGAGGTTTATCTTCCGAGAAAATTGAGAGGGGTGTGCACCTTATTGAGAAGCGCATGCTGGGCTGCCCTCCCAAGGGTGGTACAAGTAAATGTCGTTCTATGCATCCTACTTTTTGGCAATTGATTGTACAGAAATAGCATGCAGAGATAGAATTTTTATTATCCTCTTTAAGACTGACAAGTGAATAGTGTATGCTGGCACATATGAATGCCAATTTGCTACAGCAGTCAGTTTTTCCTGAGAGTCATCTGTGCTCTTTTCCCTAGGTTCCCCTGTTCATTCCTGTCTCTTTCACCATCATCTGCCTCTTCACAGTGGGAATGTCTTTCTACTCAGACCCTGTAAACATTAGTATTGGATGCACCATAGTTTTAAGTGGTTTTCCGGTCTACTACCTCACAGTCCACAGGCATACGTCGGATCGTTGCCGTAGCCTGTTTTGTAAGTATGCGTTTGCCTTTCAGGTAGGGATGTTGGTTTGTTTCCAGTGCCCGTCTCCGAAATGAATTGTTCCCTCGGCAACAGACCTAGTGGAATCTAAATCATGAATCCCACTACCCCTACGAAGCCGTTCCCGTGATACAGCCTCCGTGGCTGAGGGGACGGGCAGTAGAGCTGTGCGGTGGGTGGCTGGAGGTCCCGCCTGTGCGCATGGGCTGGCGTCCTGGTTGTGAATACATGCATCAGCCACTCTGCTGTTCTATTTTAGAAAAGGTAGGGCTGAGATCTACCAATGAGGGGAGCGGGGAGGTTTGCTTTCACTGCCCAGCCCTGGTTTTCCCTAAACTTTACCATGTCTTCAGGGTTACCACCTCTCCGTCAAATTTAGTTGAGGTTGAACAGCGAGATCAAAATTTACTGTGGAGAGACTGATAGACAGAGTCTGTAATCCCATGCACAAATACGTTTACTGAAAGGTCAGGGAAAGGACTGGTAGGAAAAGATGACGCAGCCAGCCAGCTGTCTATCTGGTCTATATGCCTCTGTCTATATGAGGCATTCTGATTTTTCTTTTCTTTTTCTTTCTTTTTTTTTTTTCTTAACGGTATGAATCTGGGCACAGAAGCAGGTGTGTAAATGAGATACGTTTCCTCCCCGTGCAATATCTAGCATTACTTTAGATGCATCCCTGCTGGCATAAGTGCAATCATTTACTCTTAAATAAAAGTTTAGTTATAATTTATAATTTCAAATGCGAATTTTGACTTCTTTCAATTTGATATTGGGCTGAGGCCTGTCAGGAACCAGAGAACAGAAGAAAACATACAGCAAGAAGAGAAACAGATACAGTGATTTGGTAACATAAAAAGCTCCATCCATCAGAGCTGATGCACTGATTTTCAGCCGTAGCTCAAGATAAACCCCAGATTAAACTTTCTTCCTTTTCTCTCCCTTCAGATTATCTCACACACAAACTGCAGATACTACTGGAAGTAGTCCAACAAGAAATTAAGACTTACTGAGGAAACCATCACAGAAGATAAGCATCACAGAAGATAAAATCTACTTACCCCATTTCTGATACCTTTGATCCTACCAAAGGCAGGTCATGCTCTTAGTCTTTTAATCACTGCAAATGAAGATGATCCTGAACCAAAACCTTGCTGCAAGTGTTGTTAAGCTTGCCACTTGGGATCTGGAGGAGTGTGCCACATCTGCTTTTATGTCCCTTTTTTTTTTTTTTTTTTTTTTTTTTTTTAAGTGAATCAATCTAGTTCCCTGAAATAACCTTTCTCTCCCTGCAGAGTATATTTAAAAACAAGATCCTAACTTTGCAGCTTAGCCCAGTCCTCAGTGAAAGGTATATTTTTTTTTAAATTTTCAGACCTGGTAAATAGAGGAAGAGAGCCTGTTGCAGAATTCAAGGAGGTCTAATACAGGAAAATCAGATGCAGGTTTCAAGCAGAAACATTGTAGTAGTCATTCGAGATGGTGCTGTGGACAAGCATTATAAAGGGAAGTGAGCATGAGGAGAGAAAATTATAAATAAGGTAAATTATTTGGAAAGGAGGAGTGCAGGGAATAAAACTTCATTTACCAGAAAATGCAGATTCAGGCTAATGAAAAAAATATCTGGAAATCATTTGGAATTCAAATCATTAATAAAGTAAGATTAGAATGTTTTACTTTGATCATTGTGTCAACAAAGTAGGTTTATTTTCATTTGAAAAATAGTTTCGTGTTGTTCTGAAATGACATTTCAAAATGTACCAACACTTATTTAAAAATTAAAAACAAGCGGCTAAACCCCTGCAAGAACGTGACAAAATAGGTTCTTCCCTTCTTCCCCAGCCAAACTGTGATACCACCAGTGAAACTGAAATCTTAGGTTTTAGTCCAGCTCCAGTGACATACAGTTTTCTTTTAATTAGGCAAAATCTTCCGAGAAATTTGGGCATTGGACTTCCTTAATAAGTGCACCTTTCGTGTGGTAAGAAGGCATGAAAGACCTCATGCATGAGCTTTAACTTTAAATCTGTGGGCAAATGATTTCCTGAATGAGTGTGTAGATGCTCATTTGAACTATTGACAAAAGAAAGGTTTCTGTTTTTGAATGACTTTGACTTACATTATTAATGTTGCAAAGTTATGTCAAGATACAGTAATTAGCTATTTACAATCACTTACATGTTAATCTTCTTTCTAAAAGACCAGAACTAGTATATTGAAACTTGTCTAGCAGCCTTTGGAGAAAGGAAGAGCAGACTATGAAGCATTTTAAATATTTTGTATCAAGCATTTAGGTACTTGGAGTAAAACCAGAGTAGCATTTATAAAACCACTGTAATCTACCTAAACTTGTGAACTGCACTGTTAAGATTTGGAAATAAATAAGGGTTTTCCAAAGCAATTGAGAATTATTATTCTTGTTACGCCTTCTTCCCATTCTTGTGCTAACTCGAGCTGAGGGAGCAGTGTCATAGTGGCAGGACTTGGGTTTTTTTGTTTTTTGTTTTTCTTTTTTCCCCTGCAGATTATTTTACATACAAGCTGCTGGATGTTGTCCAACAGGACATCCATGCTATCTAGGAAAACCATCACAACTTACAGAAGAAGATACGGGCTTCAAAAGAGAGTGTGGTCTGAGGTGAGACTAAGCTGATAAATTTAGTGATGTTTCCAGATTCCCAGGTACGGGTCAGCTGTGCAGCAGGGAGTGCAGGAACCGGCTTTGCACACCTTTCTGAGCACCCTGATCTGGGTGGCTGGGGAACAAAAGTGCAGAAAACGATACTGAGCAGGAGAGCCCCATAGTCTAAATGCAGCCTGAGGCAACCCTGTTGCCAGTATCCGTTGCCAGATACTGGGTTTGTGATTTTTTTGCATCTCAAAGTAGAGGCATGAGACGCTGTCTGCTTGGTCCCGGGCTGTGGGAGCACGCTTTGCCTCAGTACTCACACATCAAACCTTGGAGTGGTCCTAAGTTACAACAGAGCTGCTGTATGTCTGCAGAAACCCATACGGAGAGGGTGAAACACGGCTTTTTTGTTCGTTTCTCTCCTCTGAGGAAAAAAAGGGAAGGGGCCTGAAATTTGTGGGGAAAAGCAAGTAATCCTGCTTCCTGGATCACGATTTGTTTATACATGATAAATCGTTTGATAAATGCAGGGAAACCACACTCCAGTGCCTTTGCTGACTGTGCAAGTAAAATGATCTTGCACATACAGGATACGTGTTCAAAGTCTTTCCAGACACTGGAAATGCAGACAGCCATAGTACCTCTGTTATGTTGACAGTAGAAATCAGAGGTTCAGCAGAAGCCTTCTCCACACTTCTTGATACAGTTAAAAGTGATAAAAATAAAAAATATGATCAGAAGGTGAGTATCAGCTTACAGGGAATTCAGCCTCCAGTTGGTGGCAACTTGTGTGTTTGTAGGGAGGATGGTGTGTTGTTCCCAGCAAAGCTACCTAAACGTTTCGACCAGGCCAGAGTGTTTTTTCCTAGAGCTGCTACCTTGTATATCCTGATGCTCTTTGCTTCAGATCAGAAGAGTTTTTCACTAGAGAGTTCACGTATGCAAAAAATAAACCTGCAGGATCTGATTCTACAAATCTCATCAGTCAAAGAGAATTATAAAAGTTGGGCAACTGTGGTGACAAGAGCCAGCTACTATATGAGCGGTCAAAAGCCAGTCAAAAGAGGGCAGACGGGGAAGAAATAGAAAGTCCAACCTCATAAATCACGCCTGTGGGTTTTTTTATGCTGTGTCTACAAAGCGCGCTCAGAAGGCCTCCCTTCCAGAAACTCAGATAGGGCTGATCTGACTAGATCATCAGGAAATAAAACTGTTCCGGCCAATTCAACTGCACATATTATGAAAGAAAAAAAAAAATCTGAACAGGTTTGTGCATCTGAACGGGTTTATGTGGTTAATACTGCTTGACATGTCACTGAGCTTATGCCTCAGAGCTCTACCAGGAGCCTGCCAGCCTCTTGAACTCAAAGGCGAGAGATCAGACTGGGAAAGCTCCTCACCTCTCGTTTTCAGTCCGAAAAAAAGGAGAGGAGGCTCAGATTTCAAGGTAAAGGAATAAAAATACTCACGATACCACAGGGCTTTATCTGGGCTAAATTTCCCTGCCCTGCAGAGCTCTGCAGTTAGATGGCTTTCAGCTGGTTTGGGTCACTCTGTGCTGTGCTGCAGACTGCCAAACCCCATCAAAAAAGCAAAAGCCAACATAAAGAGCACATGTGAAGCATGCATCCACTTTCTGCATAGAGGTTAAGGGTTCACTTTGCTAGGACATAGTAGATTTTGACTTCAAAAGAACGCAGTTTAGCAGAAAACACTCCTGGTAGGAATCTCGAAAGGAAAAGGTCTGTGATTTTCCCATCCACTTGAAAGATGGGAGGAATCGGTGCAAAGGTGACTGTTGATGCACAATGGCAGAAATCAAGTGATGGGGATAAAGTCTGCTGGTTCACAGGAAGGTTGATTTGACGGATGTATCTGCCTAAGCTGTCAGCCCTGCCTGTCCTTGCTGCTCGCATCCGGCAGGTGCACGAGCGCCGGTGACAGTAGCCAGAAGGAAACGTTATTTAGCCTTTGTTAGCCTAGGTGGCTAGCGGAAAGGCATCCAGGACGCCTGGCAGAAGAGATGCTTCCGCAAGAGAGAACACCACACACACAGACTTGTGTCACGGAGGAGGTCAGGTGAAGCTCTGACAAGGCTGGCTCACGTTTTATTTCCAAAGGGCGCAGCGTACAACGGGCCGGGGTGGGCGGAGGGAGGGAGGGAGGAAGAAGACCTTTTGCACGTGGAGCAAGGGTTGAGAGGGCTCATCGGAGGCGGGGGCGGCGGGCTCTGGCGCCCGTCCCTCGGGCAGGTTGAGCTGGGAGGGGAGGCAGGGCAGCGAGGCGGGGAAAAGGAAGTAAAGAGTTTGTGGACTTGGCGTTAAGGTCTGCTGGGAGGACACCTGCTTGCAGCCAGCAGTACCGTAAGCTGCGTTTCTCTCGTCCTTAAGTCTCACTTGACTTCCTCCACGTGAAGTGGCGGATTAGGGGAAAGAAAAAAAAAAAAAAAAGGGGAGGCTTTTGGCGTATGTCAGCGCGGAGAAATGAAGGGCAAATTTACAGGAGAGCTTTCGGGTGCGCAGGACCGCATGGGGACTCTTTACTAACGGGTGAAGGACACTACCTGTCCCACCAGGGAAGTATGTCTGTCTGCTTTATTAAGTGCTTCACCTCTGTTTCCTTTTGCTTGGAGTTAGGTGGTGAGTGGAAAAAAACCCTGGGGAAAGCAGAAGGGCTAGCAAGCGAAAGTGAAAGCGGCGCTTACTTCACGGTTTTGGAAAGCAAACGGGATTAGCGCAGCCAGGGAGCGGTAGGTCTCGGGCAGGGATTTAGCGTGGATCTATGGGGCGGGGAGGGTGGGAACAGGGATGGAGGAACTGGGGAGAAAAGCTGCCTGGAAGCTTCATGTGACAGAGAAAAAAAAAAAAGGGTGGCAGAATTCAAAAAAAAAAAAAAAACCAAGCTGCTGGGAAACTTGGATCTTGTGACACTCCTGCAATGAGATTTGAAAGAAAGTGAATTGGGAGCATTTTTCTAGGAATGGGCCTGACGGGTGTTACTGTGCACAAAGAGCAAGGGCAGCCTGGAAGAAGGAGATGGAGCTAGCTAAGAGGCTGCCAAGGAAATCCGGTCCCTCGTTACTGATTCCTGAAACCCAGGCGGGCTGCCAGGCCTTTGTGTTTGTGAACCTTTGTACCGTAACAACCCCTAAACGGGAACACCTCCTGTTATGCTTACCTACTCCCCCTGATTACCCTGCTGAATATGGATGAGACCTACCAAAGCACCGTGGGGTGTCAAAGCCAGATAAATGAATGATCATTTCCAGTTTGCATTTGAATAAAGTGGTCGGGCAGCTCTGGATAGCTCAGCGGTAGACCCTTGCAAACTCGGTAGACCCTTGCAAACTCGCGCTACAGGCAGGAGGGCAGGTCTCCACACCCTGTATGCGCCCCACAATAAGGTGAAGTTGCAGGAGCAGCGGCCTGACGAGATGCATAGAAAAATATTGGCTGGGTTGGGGTCCGAAAATGGGACGATCAAGGGAGGAAATAGCACGATAACAAGCAAAGCAAAATCCTCTGAATGTGCATCATTGGCGCCTACTTGTTTCTGCCTCTTGTCTTTGGAGGTGATGTGTCTTGGGAGGCAGAGCACAGGGTTTGGGCTTGGACTTGGCTGGTAAGTGATTTGTTCCCCACTCTGCTAAAGGCTTGCTGAGTAACTGTGAGCAGCTGCTTTGCTCTCCAGAGATCAGTCAGAGAGGGGTGACGCTGTCAGTGCCTTCTGAAAGCACTCTGATTCCTGCGGCCGAGCATGTATCATGTAAAAGCCGAGTCTTCCTGCTGTTAGGTGAACGGCACCTTTGGCTTTTGTATAACAAGCTGGGTTCACTGTGCCAGTTAAATTTTCTTCGAAAAATATGTTTTAGAGAAAAACAATGGCCAGGGTCCAAACCGCAGAGCTGGTCACAGCTGAATGCTAATCACAAACCAGAAGGCACTCCTTTTCTGGGAAGTGATTTGAGGTCTGACCTCACCAGGGATAGCAAACAGCCTGACAACTGTGGAAAACACCAGTACTGAGTCTGGATTTCTCTCTCAGTATTAGGGTTGAAGCAGCCAGGAGCTGATCAGCACTTCTGCCACAGTGATATCTTTAGACTCGCCTGTCTACCCTCAGAATGGCGTACGCCTGGTATTGGCATGACGATTTTGGGCAGTGGATTGAGTATGGCCAACAGGTAAGATCTGTTGTGCTGATGCCAAAAGCTCTCATTTAGCCATCATTGGTGAGCTATTTAGGGCACATTGTTTTACAGTTGGTATCTTTTACTTAAATCATGGGTGTCCTTGCAATGCTCTTCTGATGCCCTGGTGGAATTGTCTTATTAACAGTCCCTCAAAGCAGTGCTAATACTCTATGTAAGCTTTCAGATGACTACCTTTGAAAACTGATGTATTTTTCCAGAGATGACTAAAGTCTTTTAACTGAAGCTGACCACATGGACTGAACACTTTTGCCATTGCTACTAGCAGCTGTTCTCTGTGGTGGATACCCCTATGACCCTGAAGAGCAAAATGATTGAAATCTTAGAGATGAGCTCAAAATGGCATCCCATTATTGACCTGGGGCCTTCATACCCCTATTCTCTCCTGTTGGTGTGGCTGTCCGCCCAACTTTATCACATCTCCCATGGAGGCGCCTATGTTATGTTGTGTCCCCCATTAAGAAGGATGAAGTGGTGCCCTACAGGAGTTATAGTATCCCTAGAGAACAGTGAGGGATGGTGGCAAAGTTTTTGAATAAACTAATAAACTTGGATATCTTTGGTACTTTTGGCATTATATTGAATAGTTGCACTTCCTGCAGAAACTTTGTTTAACAAAGTCATCTAAAGAAAAGGGAATAGGTTATGGATGAAACACTGATACATGTCTGCAGTGTCACCTCAGCCAAAGGTCAGTTTCTAACAGGTATAATTTATTCGTTCTTTTTATAGCATCCGGATCATTGCTCTGCCACAGTAACATCTGCAGATCTGGAGAAGGCATTTTTAGCTAATCGGAAAGGCACTCTGTTATTCAGGGCTGGTTCTCAGCAGTACGAGATAAACTTTGAAGGTGAAGTATCTCTTTTAAAAGTTCATTACACAGTGTAGCTGGCTGTAAGGTAGCATCCTTCATGCGCACAATTGTCACCCTACATCTGGATTTCTTTGAACATGTCTTTTTCTTTCTGTAAGTGTTGTCTGAGCAGAACATGCAAATTATGTGCATTTTTCTGCAGTTTTGACATGCCCTGCTCAGACTTCTAGACTTGTCCATCTATAATCAAAAAAGCGTCTTTGGCAATGCTGTATATTCAGAACAAGACCAGCGAGTAAACTCTTCACGGCATCTGGCTTATGCATCAGGGCTTATACAAGCAAAAAGGAGAAAGAAAAAAATAAAATAACTGAAATGTCAAATGGTGAAGAAGTGAGCCTGGAGACATTCTTGCAGGCTAGTTATGGGGAGAGAAAGCACGTAGTACAGCAAAGGTAAAAATAAGGGTTGATTCCACAGATTAGGAAGGGGAAATTGAGAAATGCTTTTCTGTTCCTAATTTATTCATAATTTATTTAACCATCCTAAAATTTATTTTCAGTTTCCAAAGTTTAGATCTGTTTCCTGGTATGAATGAAGAGAGTGGTATTTAAAACAGGAAACAGTGGAGAACTAGCCATGTCACGCAGCGTGTGCTCTGTGATATTGTTACAGGACCAGAAAGAGAGGACTGCCTTTTTGCACCAAGTGACAATCCTGTACTGCCAGGAAAGATAGATTTATGACCTCTGTCCTATCAAAAACACTTCTTCCTGCTGCAGTTCAGACATCAGATATAGTTTTCTCTGGCCAACAGCCTGGATGTGAATAGCAGCTCCTGGAGCTAAACTCTGGGCCATGTGCAGGAGTAATTGGGGTGTTGCCTTCACAAGCTGTGCGAGCAGTCATCCCCATCTCCTCCAAGGTAAAGGCAGCAGGACAAAAGGAAACATCCTGTGAGCTTCCAACTGGACCTTGCTGATCTCCAAGCAGACACAGCACAAGTGGAAGTTACCTCAAACTATGAAGCATGGGGTAGGGTAAAAGTAGTAGAAAGAACATTACCTTTCAGTATTCAGGGCTACCTCCCTTTTTCGTCCTTTTTTTTTTTTTCCTCCTTAACACACAGAAATGTGTCCCTGACAATAAATTGCCTAATTATTGAGTCATCATGTTTTTCTTTCAAGACATGGTCCAAAGAAATTTGATCTATGAAACTCGAAGAAAAGTTATCCGATTGCCAAGATTTCTGTCCTCTGGAAGTGAGCAAGAGAGAAGGTACCATATGTTAATTACTTAATAATGTCTCTAGATGAGAGTGCCTTTCTGCCGAGAAGTTTATCCTACCTCGTTAGAATTCTTTTTCAGTTTTCTAAAATTCATTTTTAGACACCTTTTGCTGACTGACTTAAAGTCAAGTTTTGCTGCGATAGTATTTGTAAGTTATTGCGATGACGCTGTAAAATGTGCTTGGGGGATGTTTTGCAGCATTTTTTGGCAACCATGGGAGACCCCTAGAGTAGATTTGTTCCCTCTGCAAGAGCAAGGTCACATAGGGGTGAACCGAGGGGAATTTTTGGCCCTTGATTTATGCCCTAACAGTGCTAAATGATGCAAGGAGTAGAAGCAAGGGACTGCCTGTCCCAAGAACTGTGGAGCAGTTGATGCCATCCCTCAGAAAGCAGAGACTAAAATAAAGTGCAGAAGCAAATTCCCCTAAATAAAATGAACTAGATGCATTTATCTGGGATACTCTTGTCATATTGCTTTTTAAAGGAAGTTCGGCTTGACAGAACTGAGCGTACCTGCTGTAACAGCTAATTGTGCTACTGCTTTCTTTTGCTACTGCTCAAGAAGGCTTCAGAAACTCACCAGCAGACAGGATGTTTGAAGCCAACTGTTTAGCTGATTTAAAGAAAAAACAAACTCAAGCCTCTGTATGGATGCTAACACTGCTATAGTTTGGGGCAAAACATTCATGCCACGAGGGCTCTAAAGGACTCGTGCTGGAAGTTGTTAAGCACATGGTGACTGATGGAGCAGCACCTGGAGGCACAGTTGTCCGTGCAAAGCTTCCTGTAAGTCTATCTGACTGGCTGGTCTGGGAGGCCATGGTTCTGACCAGCTATTTAGAGATGAGGGAGATGGAGGGGCAGGGCTTACCTTCCAGTTTCCTAGCGGTTCAAACAGCTAGCATGGAGGTTGTCTGGGATCAGTTGTTTAAACCGTCCGGCTGCAAGCCTGTGTTGCTTCTTGACTGAAACTCTCTTACTAGTGTCTTGACCTGGCAAGAAACACATTAGTGCCACTAGGATATTCATGAAAACCTAATTGGAGGCAAGGAGAACTGTTATGTGGAGTATAAAAAGCCCGGAGATGCCCGAGAGCTGCCGTAGAGCCATCTAGGTTCTCTGGTAGGAGGCTTTGATTAGAAGTATCAGGGACTGACTTGCTGCTTTTATTTCTTACAGCCAGTTATACACAGCTCTGACGTGTTCTGTCTATCCTCCAGAATGGGACCAATCTGCACTGCCTGATATAGGGTACAAGGTACATCTTTTTACCTCTCCAACATGTAGGATGAACTGCATCCTGTACCATTTCTTCTGAGAAGTAAACTTTATAAAACATGATGCTCAGCTCCAAAGACTAAGGCCCTTGAGATATGCCCAGCTTTTAAACCTGTCTTATAAAATACAGAGCTCTGGAAAGAAATAAGGATGAACAGTTTCACATTCAGAATAGGCCTGTGTCTCCTGGGAGACTTTCTGAGACCACCTGCATATACCACACAGGGATAAGGATGGCCTTTTAGCCATTGCTGGTTTCACCTCTCTTTTGCATTCTTCCAAGGCACCTGATCCTCTCATAAACTGGATGAATTGCGCATTAAATGAGGTTCAAAGTATTTTCTCAGTCTATTTAAAGCAAAATGTTATTTGTTGTAGTAAAAATTCCTGCAGTGAAGCTAACTCAGGAGGAGCTAGGGTGTCAAATTTAAGTGAAGCAGATATCCACTGTTCTCCACCCTGAATACTGTTGTGCGTTTCTGATCTAGGTTACTCTGAAGTATCAGAGTAGTCTAGGTGCAGAAGTGTGTCCACCAAAGGAAGCAAGTGTGGCGAAGCATTCGTTTCCTTGTGCAGCCAGCCCTCAGTATCTGGGACTGAAGGAGGGGAGATGCTGGTTAACTGATACAGACAGGAAAAACTTGTGAATGTGATGTCAGGGCTTTTCCTCTAATGGGATGAGGTTAATGCTCCCATCAGTCCTTCCAAAGGATTCTAGTACAGGAAAACCTTTGACATTTTATTTTTTGTATATTTAAAAATTTCAGTTGGTAGAGCTCAGCTGCACTTCCAGTGAATATAGAAAAATTGAGAGGCTCTTTGAGAGGACAATGAAAGATTATAGCATCCGCAGACTGCAGAGGATCCAGAACCCAGCGCTTTGGCAAGTTTTTCAGTGGTTTGTATCCCTTTTATTTTGTTATTCTGATGGGCGCAAAGCCCTGGTGGTTACTGATGTATTCTGCTCCACAGGCTGTGTTAGAGATTGCTGAATCGGGTGGCCTGATACAGGTGAGGCTGTGTCAGCTCCATGGCCCCAGGTCTACCCAGTAGCGTGGCTGAGCCTGTGTTTCCAGCAGGCACATATACAAAACATGTACATATACACATACACATGCATATGAACACAGTTCGTACTAGTGTGTATGGCCACACAGTTCAACATAGACAGAAAGCACAGCACTTGCAAATGCAGAGAGCACCAATGGCCTCATCCTGTTGCCCTCTCTGGCTGATCAGGATAAAGACCCATTACTGAGGAAAAAAATATGTGTATATATATACACATAGGTATGTATATGTATGTATTCAGCATGGATCCCCAAGCTAGCCTTAAACACTTAATCTAACCAGCTGCTGGCCCCTGGCCCCTCTGTCTTCCCTGCTGTGTCACACATGTAAATGGGTTTCTCAGCCAACTCCCAGACCTCACACAGTTTCTCCTGGAGTTGGTCTGGACCTCCTGGTCCCTCTGGTAGCCAGCTTTCAGACCCTCTGGTCTCTCCAGTATCTGGCCCCCACTTTGATGCCTGGCTCCCAGGCCCCTTATCCTACTCACTGGCTAGCCTGGCTTGAGAGTTGCTAGCGATCACACGATGACATACGTACCGTCACTTACTCAACTGCTGGCACCACAGACATGCAGCCCCTATGACCCCTGATCCCACTGCAGTTGCTGGCATGTAGGCCTCTGTACACACACATGTACACAGACTAGAGAGTCCCCCTCAGCCCAGAAAAGTAGTTAGAAATGTGGAGTTTAAGGAGGAGATGAGACAGACTGGTGTGATCAGGTGCAGGGCGTGGTCAGAGAAGTGGACTGACCAGCAGCATGTTTTCCATGCATCTGCCCCCTTGTATTCCCTTGTCCACCCTATTTTCCCATGCTTGTTCCTCCCTAAACCACCTCGGTCCCTCCCTTTGCTCCCGATGGTCCTTCCCTATAACATCCGTTAAGAAGTCTTGTGCAATCCCCAAATGCTCTTCCCCTGCACCTCATAAAGAGTCCTGCACCCCAAGGTGGTGACCCTCCTCAGTCTGAAAGAGCATCTCCGCTTGGATTATGGGGTGCCATGTCCCCCTGGCCTGCAGGCTGATAGCTTCCCTGGGACAACCTGGAGAGGGGCTGGGGCAGGGACTCGTTTCCCTGATGAGATTATTTGGGTCCCCCCATCACTGTTCCTCTGTGCTCCTTTGTGTGCACAGAGGGACAATCCTTTAAGCACATCACGTAACAGGTTGTATGTGTGGTTCTTGCTAATGTTACTCAAAAAGAGTCTTCCTGTTTTCAGACACCATGACTGAGCTGTGGTTTTTCAAATTTGTTCTTGCTATTTCTTGGTCTCTTCCACATTGGATTTTTTAAAAGTTGGGAACTTTTGTGACAGAAGTGTGGATAGAGATTATAAAATCATTCATATTAAAGGATCCCATGACTTACGACTTCATACAACTTTGTTTTATGAACTATGTTTATACATTCAGGATTTTCATAACCTGGGAACTGACCAATTCACAGTCAAGATGTTTGTCTTGTTATTCTCTAATAAGATACGAACTTGTGGATAACACGGTCTGTAATGATGCTGAGATCTTTCTGTTGTCCAGAAGGAGCCAGCTGTGCAGTAGGGTACTTTGCAACATAGTGCAAAGCATGCAGTAAACCCACGGAGAGTGGTTTGTGTCGCTGTTCCTCTGTGATCCAAAAGTAGTAGGATTTGGGTTTGGAAATTGTTCTTATATGAACCAGGGTCATTTATCTTTCATTTTTGCCCCTAGGCAAAAGGAGCAGATGAAGAAGGTCAAGAACAGGAGATGGGTGGATGAACGGCTCCTGTTCCACGGCACGAGCGCGTCCCACCTGGCTGCCATCTGCGAGCAGAACTTCGACTGGCGGGTGTGCGGGGCTCACGGGACGCTGTATGGAAGAGGTAGGAGGGCAGGAGCCCGTGTTGCGGGGCAGCCGCAGCCGTGGTGGGGAGGCAGAGGAGGCTCCCTGAGCGACGGCGGGGTGCAGCGTGCCAAGGCAGGACCCCCACCGGCCCAGGAGGAGCCGGCGCAGGGGCTGCAGCAGTGCGGGCTGCCAATGCCGCGGGCTGCCAACGCCGGCCAGGCCTGTGGGTCGCTGCGAGGGGACTGCCTGGGGCCGACACCGCGCTCCTGTCCGTGTGCGCCTGTTGCGGAGGGTGTCAGCAGCAGCTGTGCTTCTGGCGGGGCTGAAAACATCACTCCTTGCCTCAGGTACCTGCTGTTAAGGAGAGCTTGAGGTCAGGTAGGGCTGTGAGGGGGATGGTGAAACGTGGCCAGCGTCTGCTGATGCTTTAAAATCAAGCGATGTGGGAAGCCTTGGCAAGGCTGTGTTTAGAGCTACGTGGGGTAGGAAGGAGAAGGAGGTGCTTGCTGAATGGTTGCTTGTCAGAGTGCCGGTAGGAGCCGTTTGCTCCTTTGCCCGATGTGTTTTTCTCAGTTGTGCCTTTTTCTGCTCCCTAGGAAGCTACTTTGCCAGAGACGCCAGTTATTCTCACGAGTACTGCCCATCCCGCACTGGTCACCAGAGCATGTTTGTAGCTCGAGTTCTTGTTGGAGACTTTGTTGAGGGCAACTCAGAGTACCTTCGCCCTCCACCCAGAGCTGGGAATGCAAACAGGCTCTACGACAGCTGTGTGGATGACCCGGAGGATCCTTCCATCTTTGTCATCTTTGAGAAGCATCAGGTTTACCCTGCCTATATCTTGGAGTATAGCAGAGGGTTCAGCTGTATGATCCTGTAAAGAATGGCAGAATCTTCTTTGAACTGAGGCTGAGATGCTTTTATAAATCTCTTTGTTAATGTCTACACAATTTTAGTACTTGCTATATATAGCGAAATTTTCTTTGAGAAACTGTAGAACATTTTGTAATGCAATGAACCAAGACCAATCTCCTGAAGGATTTTTGGACATAATTTGTTTGGTAGGGGCTATTCTGCCCACTGGAAGTGCTAAATTTTAACTTTTAACTTATCTCTAGCCTGAGATGGGGAGGTACCTGACGTACATGCCCTGATGTGATGACATGTTTTGCATGCTTGAAAACTGCACTGCTGAGTGTATGGTTAACTTGATCCACTGATGCAGTCATGTATGGATTATTCCTGCCTGTGATGGGGCTGATGTGCTGAAGGGAGACTGGGTGGGAAATGCAGAAGGAAGAAAAGTGAAAGTACCTGCACCATGGTGTACAAGGAAGGAGTAATAACCTGCTGTTTCAGTAGACGACATTAAGTTCCTACATCCTGGAAGCCTTATAATTGACTGCGGGGTAAAGTTTGCTTTGTTTCATCATCACAGTGCTGTCAGCACTGCTTACCCTATTCTTCTACCTGAGTCTGCCCGTCCCGCTGGTGACACCATACCCAAGTGTC
This sequence comes from Struthio camelus, assembly GCF_040807025.1. Lineage (NCBI taxonomy): Eukaryota > Metazoa > Chordata > Aves > Struthioniformes > Struthionidae > Struthio > Struthio camelus. The sequence continues at coordinate 64,856,183 of NC_090942.1, read as the reverse complement.
AGTGTCCTCGCCCTGTCCGCCTGGGCTGACTCCCCGTCCCGGAGCAGAGCTTCCTCAGGTTTAGGTCAAGAGAACTCGCAATATTCCAGCTGCTGAAGTGAGACCCCAGCAGGGCCACATTGCAGGGGGGAAGTCTGCAATGAGCTGAGTGACCACCCATGGTCGGGCTCTGTTAGGACTGCGGAGCCAGTGCTTGAATGAGGGATTCAGGAGAAAACATGGCTTTGTGAGGGTTGGCCAGCAGCATAGCTGCCACCACTTCCCCCCTACAGACTGAAGTTGGTGGTGGTTTATTTTAAATAGCCATGCAGTCACCTAGCACTTTTCCAGGTGATTCAGAAGTGTCTCAGCTGTGTGTGCTCTGACTGGGACAGATGACTTGGGGCTTGCGTGACTGATAATATAGGAAACCTGGGGGATGGTGGGGTAACATTTGGGATGGCTGATAGCATGGAAACCAAAATTAATGTTTTTTTTTAAAACAGCCTTGTTGTAAGCTGTTGCAGTTCAGCAGATGATGCACAAGTGGCTCAGTTGTCCATGCCGTGAGTGGAAGGAACCAAGAGCATGGATGTGTGTAGGCTCTCATCAGCTTTCCTAAATCCTGCTATCTTCAGGCACAGTCAGTGCCCTTGAAAAATGTCAGAAATGCAGCTGTCTGCAATGAGTCCTGCAGGTGCCATATTTAGTGCATTTCTATATCCCATCTCTTCTGCAGGGAGCTGGATGAATTACAGCTGGGACCTGAAGGTGGTTCGTGCACAAATTAGTGATCTAATCTTAGCCACACATAAGCAGAGAGCTTTCGGTGTAATCGGGAAGTAAAGGTGAAAGTCGTGTAAATGTACTTTTTTTCTGAAAACAGTATTTCTTTATGGAAGAAAGCAAATAGCAGCAAGTTGTCTATCTTACACCTTTCTCAATAAAGAAAGAAGTGTACAACACTTAATTGCTTTCCTCTGTTATCAGTACCACTGCATTTGAAAATTGCAGTGGTGTCTGGTATATGGAGCTGTAATGTTGCGCTGAGATCTGTGACTCTGCTGAGAAGTAGCTATTTTTGACTTGTTGGTCAAAATGGAAATGGAAGCGCTCCCTGAGGAGCCCATGCTATTTCAAGGTCCCTCTAGGCAAGTGTAAGTTTGTGGCACTGCCTATCTCCAGCTCTAGATGGCCGTTCCTGTTGTTTCCCCTATGCCAGTGCTCATGACTGTCCCGGGGTGGGGAGGATCAGATCCAGGGCACTCATCTAGTTGAAAATTGAGTTAGTCCAAAACAAACGAACAAACAAAAATGGTGTTCAGGAAGAACAGTTCCCAGCTTTGCCTTGCCACCCAAGTGCTTGTGCCAATGCTGATGATGAAGAGGGGAGGCTGCAGCATAGACTTTGACTGGGATAATATGATAATAGACCTATAGCCTAAGCAGGCCTTTCCATGGTAAGAGATTTGAGAATATTCTTAGTAGGTGAAGGATTGAGAGTAGACACCACTGATAAAAGAGAAAAGTACTTGTTCGTGCTAAAAGTACTAAAGTGCTAAAAATACTAAAGTACCAAAAGTACTAAGGTACTAAAGTACTTATTCTGCTAAAGTACTTGTTCTGCTAAAACTTCTTGCACATCTGAACTTCCTGCTAACTCTGGAGCACTTGTGTGCATCCTAAAGTGCTGAAACTTTGAAAAAAAGCACTCCGGAACATCCTTTTAGAACAGAAATGCTGGCAAACAGGCAGCAACATGTAGAATTGTAGGTAGGCATTAAGTGTGGATCTGGCAGATTTATGGATTTTTTTTTTCCTGAAAAAGTATGTATTTTAGGAGTTCTCTACCCTGATGAGAGAGAGTTAAATGATGTCTGACTCAGACACGTAGGACCAGCAACTTCAGGGTCTCTAAGATGGTGATGGAAAAGGTCTGTGTGAGGGACTCGGTGAGTAGCCAAACTGATTTCTTTGGTTTGTTGTTTTCTCTCACAGCAAAGCCAGAAGCAGATAGGTGGCTGTTGGGGTGGGCTTGCCCTTGAGCCTGCATGCTTTGGAGACTTTGTTTTGTTGAAGGATAGGAAGGAAAGTTCAGCATGAAAGAAAATGGTTAGGTGGCATCTTCACTAGTGGCTTTCAAAGCCACCTTTCAAATACGTTATCTGTTGGGAGAAATTTAGGAAGCAGTTTAATCTGTACAACGTGTGCCAGCGTGCCTCTGTGGAGAGATTTGCAGGTGTGCAGCAGTTGCAGGGGACCAAAGGGAAAGGGCTCTGCTGGAGGACCAGGCATCTGCTGAAGAGTCCCTGAGCAAGAGCTTGCAATGTTTTAGACAAATATCCAATCACTTGCACTCACAAAATGAATTGTCTTCTGCTTGTGTGAGAGAAGGAAGAAGAAGCAAAGGCGATGGTGTATTCTAACATCTTTTCAGGCATAGAAAAATATAGTACATCTAAGCATGAATGAGAAATATATTATTTATATGTGTGCAAAATGCAATCAATTCTTACAACGCTGCTGCTGTTTCCTGTGAGGCAATTACTGAAGAAATTACTGGAGAGGTTGGGCAATCTCAAGTGACCTTTTCATCATAATATATTTCTTATTGATTTTCTTGTGGCGATCTTAGGCCTTCCCAGTGTTCCTGGTTTTAACATCACTGGTTGCATATTCATTCAGCTGTTCTGAGCTTTCTGTTATGGAACAACTCAGCAAATTTTCAGGCTTTCTTTTAATTCAGTGGTGCCAGATTTGACTTTTCAGCCTTTTTAAGAATCCTTTAAAAATTTTTAGCAGAATTTATTACAGACTGTAATAAACTGCAGACTACAGACTGTAGAATGTACTGCAGACTGTAGTAACCTAATACTTGATGGAATATGCTGAATAGAATGTTGTTTTCCAAAACACTGAAACTCCTAAAAATGAAACTGAGCCCTATAACATCACACTACTGCTGTATTGGTGGCAGGTGCAGAAAATATAGATATTGTTTTTGGCATGATGTGTTCAACAGTTGCATTACTTAACAACGCTATTTCTGAATCAAGGGAATGACAATCCCAGAATCCATGTGTAGTTGTGGCAGTGATGGGGGACGCGGGGCCCTCAGCTAGGGGGCTGCAGAAAACAGATCCATACGAGTCAGGCTTTCACTGCTCTGGAACAACTTTTTCCAGCTGTTTGTGTTCTTCTGCAGCCCTGTTTCCTTTGGTGAAGCCTCCTATCTGGCATGTTGAGTCCTAGATTTGACACCTCTCTTCCCAAAACAATTCCAACTGTCTTTTCAAGATTGCCTTTACATCTAGCTTGCGAAAACAAGCAGAAATAGTGGCTGGCCTGGCTCTTATCCATCTGAGCTTAATAAGCTTAGATTTTTCTTTCAGATACTTTACTGCAGTGTCAGAGGACCCATTAATAAGCATGTCAGTGTTCAACCTGTAAATATTTGGGAAATGTCTACATATGATATTCCAGTCACTGGAGGAAACTATGTCCTTATCCATTCCTAAAGATAAGCTTATTTTCACTGCGTGGTCTCTGAATCCTTCTTTTCTTGTGAATTATCTTGGTCTTTTTTTAACAATTTCTTTTTCAAAATTGTTTACCGTTTATGAAGTCCAAAAGAGATGTTAGAAGTTGGTTAGGTCTCTGTTTTCTTCTGCGTATTGTGCACATTTTCACGCTTACTTCTTGCAGACTTGTTCTGATTGCATCCTGCAGCTATCCTCTTGCATCTTCCGATTTATTTTCCTTTTGAATGTTCTTATAGGTTTGTGATTTGTTTGGTTTTCCCCCATGGCCTCTGTCTAAATGCTCCATTCTGCCTCTATTCTGAAGGCTGGCATGCTCCATTTCCCCCTCTGATGCCAAGCAGGTTCTTCTGACAATCTTTCCCTCATGCCTTTGCTTCTCTGAGCCTCATACAATCTGACCTTATATTAGAGATTAGACCTCCCCTCACTTTACATTACGTATTTTGACTGAAAGCTTCATAAAAGCTTCCTAATCGGCTCCCTTTTTTTTTTTTTTTTTTTTTTGAGTTTCTCACGCTGAGCACCTCAAGTTCCCTACAAACACAATTCTCTTCACATTTCATTAGTACAGTCTGAGGAGGTGATTTCTTTTGCTGGGCCAAACTGCAGGCTACTAGCCAAACCCAAACTTTGTGACAGTGATATTAAAAATTACTCTTTTTCCATCAGCACATGCTCCAATTCCTGCTGTTTCTGCATAGGCTGAGTGACTCAGTGGTGTTTCCCAGTCAGCTGCTATTCTCTTCCATCTCAGATCAGTCTTTAGATTTTGTTTGCTCTTTCTTTCTTCCTCTCTCTCTTTCTTTCTTTCTTCCTCTCTCTCTTTCTTTCTTTCTTCCTCTCTCTCTTTCTTTCTTTCTTCCTCTCTCTCTTTCTTTCTTTCTTCCTCTCTCTCTTTCTTTCTTTCTTCCTCTCTCTCTTTCTTTCTTTCTTCCTCTCTCTCTTTCTTTCTTTCTTCCTCTCTCTCTTTCTTTCTTTCTTCCTCTCTCTCTTTCTTTCTTTCTTCCTCTCTCTCTTTCTTTCTTTCTTCCTCTCTCTCTTTCTTTCCAGCAGTTCCCGTTAATACATGGTGTCAAGGGAGTTTTCTGAATCTGGACCATAACTAATAAGACTGGTTAGTAAAGCAAAAACTTTCTAACACAAGGGCTAGGAGGACCATCCACAAAGCTCCTCTCTGTCTAAACTGAGATACAAAAATGACAGAATTCTCTAATTACTCTGAATGTGAATTTATGACAGGTGTATAAGCTCATCATGGGAAGCAGCTCATTTCAGTGGGCAGCATAAGGGACATGGACTTTGCAGGCAGCTGATCTATTCTCACATTTGCATAGGTTTGGTTGAGTAACACAGGGAAAAACAGAAGTATTAACGTCTACGATGAAACACTCTACATAAGAATCAAATAATACTATCGCTACCTGCCCAGTATCAGGTGTCTGTCTGCTCAGTGGGTATATTGTGGGCTGGCACGCTCAGAGCACAGAAAACAGCACATCTGCATTCAAGCACAGGCAAAAAAGTCAAACCAAACGAAACCAAGCAACAAAAAAAAACCCCAAACCTTTTAGGACTTATCTTCTGAAAGGATTTGGAAACCAGCTGATTTGCAAGGCTGTAAAATGATGAAAACAACAGCTCAGGAATTCCTGCTGAGTTTGGATTTTCCTCTCAAGGCTACTGTTAAGCAACCTGCCAGGAGCTGATCTTCTTTTTTCTGTATTTTCTCTTCTCTCTTTTTTCTTTTTTCTTAAGATAGTCCTACACTTGTGATCATTCCTGATCCCCATAAATTTGGCAGCCTGAAACCTTGCTGGTAATGGCTGGAGGAGTCCAGACAACGAATTGAATATGGGAAACAGGTAAACTCCATCACACCTTTGACACCTAACTCCTTGTCCCAGCCACTAGTGGACAACATTTTCTTTTTGAATTTTTTTCCCCCCAGAAAACTGTATGCTACATGACACATAGGCTTTCTGATGCCTTTTTATATTCCTGTAGCACTGACCAACCCTTGAAGTTTCCCTGATACTTTCAGGGGAGCCTCTGAATGCTAGCTCTATGCACTGTTGTATGTCGTAGGAATAGCTGAAATCATTTTCAATACTTTTTGTGTGTGTGTATATATATATAAAAACAATATATATTTACATATACGTATGTATTTCAGGGCGAGGGCAAGGGAATGCTGGTAACTCACTGGAAAGCCAAAAAAGTTGGATTCAGAAAGCTGCTCCTCTAAAGTACAGTGCAGCACTATTTGGACTACTAAATACCTAGGTTTTGATGTAATGATGAACCCGAGTCTGTTAAGAGCATTCAGAGGCAACTCCCTATAACAGATATTGTCACTTCCATCTTTTTTGTAGCATCCAAACTACTCTGTCATCACCATAACATCTGCCAGGTGGAGAAGGCATTTCAGGCAGATCAGGAAAGCACTCTGAGGTTTCAAGTTCATTCACAGAAATACAAGATAAACTTCAAAGGTAAAATATTTGTTTGTTTATGATATGACATATATGAGCTGACTCTGACTCTGTAGTGTAGCTTCACTTCTGAAAATGCCTCATGTACCCTCATCACCAGCAGAAGTGGCTGTCTTAGCCAGAGGAAACATGGATATTTAAAGGAGCTTGCTAGAAGATTACTCACCTTAAATTGCAGAGATAGAGGAGATGCTGCTTGTGTCTCACAGAGCATGAAATAGAGAAACATATAATAATTTCTCATTCTTGTGTTTAACTTTGTGATTTATATTGCTGGAGCTATTGGAGAGCCGTACAGTTAAAAGAATAAAAAAAATAAAGTCACAGTATTCAACAACAGAAAAGGAGAAGTATTAGGATGATAGTCTGAGATTAATACCTGGGATGTGGTGCATGTGCCACTACATGCAAGGGAGGAGTCGCGAAAGGGGAAAAGCAAAATCAGAAAGAGACTTGGATTTGCTGAGGCCGCTGCAGGAGGAGAGTTGCATGAGAGAAAGTCTGTGATTCTCTGTGCTGGTAGGCTGCATTCAGCTGTGAGCTTGTCTACTGAGAAGGACATTATTTGCGTGACTGATTTTTGCAAGCAAAAAGCATGGGTGATGTTCAGACAAAAGAAAGGAAAGAGCTAAATCACACATAGGTAACATTTTAAGTGAGCCCATCTGTTTTGAGAAGTGGGACCGTGAAAGCCCAGAAAGTTGGGACTGAAAGAGAAGCCTTGACAGGCTGCAAAGAGGATTCATATCTGCCCTGCTTGTGCTGCCAGTTTGGGTTTAATGTCACTTGCAGAGCGCAAGCTGAGACAACTCTAAAGAAAATGACGTCATGTTGTGGAACAATACACTGGAGAAGGCCACAGTTAAAGCATTGCATAGCTATGGTGGATAGCAATTTTTTCTTATGGATAGTCTCCCTTGCTATATAGAAGTGGCAAAACAGGGTTAGGCCAAGATGTGCTAGCCTAGCATCCTGCCTCCAGCAGTGGTTTTACGCTGGATTTCCAGGGAAGAGGAGAGGGCTAGCAGGTAGTGATACTTCCTTGGCGTCCAGGGGCTTGCTGCTTGGGGACTTCCTAAACCTGAGGTAATGTCTTTGTAGCTGGTGGCCCTGGGTGGATTTTCTTTCCTTCTGTGGATTTTTCTAGTCATTCTTTGTAAGCTTCTAGCACCTGCCATCATGTTGTGGCAATGGGTTCTGCAGCTGAGTTACACATTTCTTGAATAACTACTCTAAGTCTGGATGGATTCATGTTTTCTTTCAAGACATGGTTCAGAGAAATCAGTGCAGACACAGGTGACAAGACAAATCTGCTGGTGGCCAAACGATGCCTCTGTTGCAGATGGGAGCCAGCAGGAGGAAAGGTGCAGAGTGCTGCATTCGCTCTTTGGCAGTCTTTTGCTGCCGTGTCTCTAGATGGCGGTGCCTGTTCAGTTTTCAGGGAGAGGGAAGCTGTGGCGGTGGCTGGAGGCTGGGCAGAGCGAAGATCCTTTTGGGAGCTCCTGCTCCGAGGGCTCTGAGCGAGGGAGAGCCAAGTCTGGCCTGGCTGTCAGTCCCCTGGGAGAGTGTGTTGGCCACTGCAGGCCCCAAGCAAAAGGCTGTGCCTGCTTCTGGCTCTGATGGGTGAACGGTTTGCAGGGTGATTGGGTCGTATGTTGTGCCAGACCTGAGCTGCTCTGTTACATCTGAGGTAGTGTGACTTGGATGTCTAGCCATGCACTTTGTGCTGTTTGCCATCACTTCCCTGCTTCATCATCAGTGCCATAAAGAGCAACTCCACTTTCTGGACCTCTTCAGGTGAGGAGTAGCAAACTGGAGGGGTCTTCTGAAACATGATCATTTTGCGTAGCAGCACTGGGAAGAAGAGGACATGTACGTGGAAATAGAGGATGGAAGGAATGAAAAGTGCAGTGGTTGACCAAACATTGATACTTTTTCATTCCACTTGCACATCTTGCTTCTCTGGATGCATGTCCTGGATGCTTACCCTATGGTCACTATGGAAAAAAGCTGGTATTGGCTGGATGAATCTAGTCAGTGGAATGAATATGGAGAAGAGGAAAGCATCTCTTTCTTTTGTATCCAATGCCACGTGCCAGCTACCTAGCAGGGGCTATTTTTGTCTTTTTCTTTGGCAAGCAGTGCCTTTCGCATGTGTTCTGGATATTCTCTCAATATTTCCATGTGGTACATGTGCATTTTGACATGTTCAGCTGCCTCTCATAAATATGCTCATATCCCTCAGGAGCCTGTGAGGTCTAGGTCAAAACACTATTTATTTTCTTGGCCAAACCAGAACCTTTCTAAACTGCTTTTGTCTAAACAATTTTAATGCTATGTGTGCGTTTGTGAGGAAGGCGCTCTTTTCTCTTGGAACTCGTAATAACTCACAGAAGAAGGCAATGCCAGAAAACTATCCCACGCATTGACAAGGAACAATAACAAAGTACCACCCTTAAAGAAGCCCTGGCGCTGTTCTCAAACCCTGTGTGTAAGACTGAGAAGGAGGTGGCACGTATCACAGCCTGCAGAGGTGGACAAGGGCTCTGGGGATACACCCTCCCTGCCAGGCCTGGTTCAAGTGGGCTGTGATGAGGAGCAATGACTGGGAACAAGTGGTGGCAGAATCCAGAAAACAGATTCTGAAGGAGGTGTGGGATAGGGCTGGGAGCGAGCCTCTGCACTGGCAAAATCCAAGTTGTAGACAGTTATCCCTGCCTACCCCCGGTCAGCGAACGAAATGCTGCTCTGCAGGCACTTTAAGCCAAAACTTGCATCTGACAGATATTTTCCTTCACTTTGCTGGTCTCCAAACCACTGTGCTGCCACCATAACCTCTGCTCAGGTGGAGAAGGCATTTCAGGCTGACCAGAAAGGCACTCTCCAGTTTCAAGCAGGTTCTCAACAGTATGAGATAAACTTCAAAAGTAAGGTACATGTTTGCTTGATGTATAATGCAGTTGTGATGTGACTGGCACTGTAGTGCAGCTTCTCCTTGGAGAAGGCTTGCAGGCATGGGTTGCAAGAGTGCTGGGAAGTGTTTTGTGAATTGTAGGTGGTCACTGCTGAGGCAGCACAGAGGGGAAGGTCGGGATCCCAGAACAGAGCAAGGCTCAAGGATGTGCGCAATGGTGGTGCAAGGAAGGGTAGCCCCAGCCTAAGTGGAGGGAGGAGGAAGGTGTGGGAGCTGAGGACAGGTTTCAGAGCCTCCTGACCGTGACTGCACGGTGCGATGTGACGCATGACTCGCACTGCGCCAGGCTTCTCATCTGTCTGGCAGGGAAATCCTGTGTAGAGCACTGCTAGCGCAGTGCTGGGCCCTGGGTGAGAATGAGTTTGCTGTGTTCAGGATGTGTCTGATGTACTGTGCAATGAGACTATTTACTTAACCAAAATAAAAAGCTGAGCAGAAATTTCTGTGCCTGAACTGCTTTGTCTGAGGCACAAAGAAAAAGGGGGAAGCACATCGCGCACATCCCAGGGGCATCTACAGATAATCTGTTTATGGGGGAGGGATTGCAATGACCCTCTTCTTACTTTGTAATGTTGCTACAGGAACAAGACCAGAGATACCAAATAACAAGCCTGTGTTGGTAGAAAGACTATATGTAGTCTTCTCATAGATCTAGATCTTTTTGTCAGGATAACTCCAAGAAGAAAAAAAAAAGAGAAAAAATCCCCCATAAAAGAAAAAACTGAAATCAGGCAAAACTAGAAGATGATGACATGTTCTTCAGCTGTCAGACAGGTCCTCCAAATATATGTGCAGAGTCATTACTATTGTCAGTGAAAAGGAAATAGCACAGAATAAAGGAGTGAAGAAAGATTAGGAGTACTCTGAAAAAAGTTACCCAAACTTTCATGCTTTCCACTCTATAATGTGGAGGAGGTTCTTAAGGCGTACTAGTAGACCACTTCTTTTCTCGTAAACAACATACCCAGATGCCAAAATCCATTCTTCTGATTGTGGATGCATTCATATTTTCTTTCAAGACATGGTCCAGAGAAATCGGTGCACACAGGCGACAAGACAAATCTGCCAGTGGCCAGACAATGCCTCCAGTGGGGATGGAGACAGCAGGAGGAAAGGTACGGGGTGCTACATTCACTGTTTGGCAGCCTTTTGCTACCATATCCCTAGATGGCGGTGCCCGTTCAGTTTTTGGTGGGAGGGAGGCTGTGGCAGTGGCTGCAGGCTGGGCAGAGCGAAGCAGCTTTTGGGGAGGGAGATGGGCCCATGCACCTCAAACTGCCTGGCATGGTACCTGGAGGAAGGAGCTCCTGGTGCCATGTGGTGGGTCGGGGTGAGCAGGTGAAGGCAGGGAGCACTTGGTGGAGCCATGGCTGTCGCCAGAGTTGTCCTCGCAGCACCGGTATGAGGCCTCCTGCTGTTTTGACAGGTCAGAGAGAGGGAGATCCAGGTCGGTCTGCCCTGATTGCCAGTCCCCCAGCAGGGCTATTTTCTTCAGATAAGGTAGGTTTGATGGTGTTACCTGGGCTGCTGTGGAAGAGGAATTGTGAGGAGCAGGTAGAGGGGCACATTTCAGTGGAGCTCTTGGGCACCTTTTGCTCCTAGGGCACTTTTCTGCTTGGGTGTCTCTGTGGAGGGGCTGCATTTAGGGGTTTGCCTACATATTTAGGACTCTGCTAGACAAAGCAATGCGGCTGCACCTCCGTGGCTTGGTGACTGCCTGAGACATGGGCTGTGCTGAATTTGAGCAGGGGCTAAAACCTGCATGCCCTGCCAGACAGCCTGGAGTGGGGCATCTGACAGGGAGGGAAGCAGCTCTCAGCTGGCCCCTTGGCCCCTTGGGATGTTTGTTAGCATAAAGGGCCAGGCTAGCGCCAGGAGTGAGGGGGTGGGGGAGTGCCACTGTAGGGGGCAACAGGGGTAGGAGCACTGGTAAGGTTGCAGGATTGGGGTCAGAAAGAGACAGGCGGTTGGAGGATGGAAGAGCTGAGGGTGGTTGTGATGAGGTGCAGGGCTGGTGAAGAGCTGGAAGAGGGAGGTATCGCACAAGACAAGCCTTAACCATAAGCAACCCATAAGATCTGTTGGGGCCTGTTCTTCATGGATGCCTTCAATGCAACCAGATCCTCCTCCCCAGAGAAGTCACAGTGTAATTGCAGCTGCTGCACACTAAGCATAGGTTGCGACCCACAGCACAAGGAGCTATAGAGAAGGATGAAAGAGGCAGAGAGCATGGGTTTGAGTGCCATGGAGCCCGCTGAAGGGCGGCAGAGTTATTGGTCACAGTTACTGACATATTTGTTGCAGTCATTTAGTCTTTCTGGGACTGCCAGAAACTGATCTGGCTTTTTGTTGTTGCTGTACGTGGTTATCTTTCTTATCTTTCTGCACAATCTGTCAATCACTGATACCTGCTCCATGGCCCAAAAGGGAAGCTGCTGCTGGTATTAGTTGGATAGGCACAGTCATTGGGTTGAACATGGGAAAGAGGAGAGCAACTCCCTTTTATTCCCAACATGTTGTGCTGGTAGCTCACTTTCTGCTTCCCCCTTCCCCAAAAGTGTAAGAATGGCCAAGCCATGTCAGAACAAAGGTACATCCAGCCTTGGAGCTTAACTGGATCCTTAACTGGATCCTTAACTGGATGACAGAGGTACCCAAAGGAAAATGTATGCTCAAGGCAGGCAGGTAGCGATATTTTCCAAGAAGGTGCTCCCTGCCTACGACAATCTTTGACTTATGGATCTCCTGCATCACCGATGGTATCTCTATATGTAATAGCCCTGGATGCATTTTTCTTTCAGTAATTATTCCATCAGTTTTTGAACCTGTATAAACTTTTAGCATCCACAACATCTTTCAACAAGGATTTCCACGGCTGAGCTGAATGTTACTTGAAGGAGAGTCTCCTTCTACTTGTTTTGAACTTGTCACTTGCTAGTTTTATTTAATAAATGTCACTCAGATATTCTCCCAGTGGTTTCTTGATGACCTCACACATTTCTGTAATTTTTTCTGATTTTCATTAATGCTTCCAGGAAACGCAGTTCTGAAAACAGGCTGTCTTTACAAGTGGCTGAAGGCTTTATTGAAAACACATTTCAATTTGAAAATTCCGGGTGTGTGAAAAGGGTCTCCTTCCTGTGTACTTTTGCTGAAAAACAAGGCCCTGAAGAACACTTGCTTTTCCTGTCAGGGCCCCTGGGAAACAATGCTATTTATAAACTGTGTTGGAAATAACCCAGGAGCCCTGAATTGTACCTCCTCCTACCAGGGAGCCTCTACTCATTTACCCCAGGGCAGTACGAGGTGGGTGAAGGAGCTCCAGTGAGTGAGGGGGATGGCAGCTGCACAAGGCCGGTGAAGGGAGGTGACATGTGCAGGTAATCAAACTGGGAGACAGAGAGGAGACATGGACAGGAGAGAGTCCCTCCAGTCTTTGGTGGTGGAGGGACTCGTAAAAACAGTAGAGCGAGCTAGGTGCAGGATAGAGAGGAGTCTGTGATCTGGAATAGTTTAAATCACTAGCTTTTCCTCGTGACTTGTAGAGATGCTAAATCCAGCTCTGTTACATGTGTGCGACACTACCGTAGCCCAACACCCATTTCTAACAAATTTTCCCCTCCTTTATAGCACCCAGACCAGTGCGCTGCCCCCATACCTTCTGCACAGGTGGAGCTGTTATTGCAAACTCATCAGGAAGGTGCTTATGAATCTTAAGCTGATTCACAGAAATAGGAGTTAGATTTCACAGGTAAAAGGTCTGTGTGCTTAACTCTTGACTTGCTTACACGGAAGCTAACTGCAATGCCACGTCTTTCCCAGAATGCCTCTGGAGACGCTTTTAAGCATGGATGCAGGAGCAGTTAGAGAACATTTCATGGGTTACAAACAGCATCTCTTAGAACAATAAGAAAGGGAAGATGAAAGAACTAAAACATAAAATGGATAAAATGGAAGCAAGCATTGCAGGAGAAAGTGGAAACAATTTTTGCAGACTAATTGAGACTGGAGGTGGCTCTGGTCTAAACAGGGAGACTGAGATTTTAGAGTAACATCTCTGTCTTCTTAATGTGACACCATACTGTGCTAAGACTGTAAATATGTGGACCTTTTTACATATTTATAACTGGGAAACCAGGGGCTGAAATGCTTGTATGTAGAAGGAAATGATAGTGAGACTAATTCATCTGGCATATATTGGCCCTCTTGTGCTTTCGCAGCATAGGCGGTTGTTGCATGCATTGTAATCTGACTTTCTGTGTGAATGCCATTTACCATGATGCACGGTGAGTATGACAAGCTGGTGACTCTGCTTTTCCTTATGTGTGAATGTGCTATACAGCTAGGTCTGTTTCAAGTAGAAAAAAAGCATTGTGGCCACAGCTTGGGGAAGAGGAAGAGGGAAGAAGAAACAGAAGGGGGACCAAAGCCTAGGGTAACTGTAAACAGTATTTGAGTTTCTATGGCATAAATTCTGTGCAAAGCCTAAGAAGAGATCTTGTGCAATGACTGTTGCTCATGATGTATCATATTTTAACATCAGACTGTAAGCAGTGGAAAGCAGTCTGGTGTTAAAGTGTATACATGTCTTACGTCTACAGAAGGGAGTGTACGTTGCCATATGGTATCTTCAAGCCCAGTCTGAAGGAGCAAGAATTAGGTAGAATGTCTCCCTTCTTATGTCTGGGGCTGGAGAAAGAGCACAGCTGCTTTGGTGGCCACCTTCAGTAACTGGAAAAAGAGAAAAGCTTATCCAAGATCTCTGCAGGGCAAGTGAGCTGTAAGCAGGCCAGTTAATTAAAGGGCTCAGAAGGTGGCAGAGCACAATCTCAGTAGCCCGTTCTGTAGTTTAATTTCTTGTAGCTTAGTTCCTTTACTGTGTTCTTATAAGTAAGTATATGGGGGCTTTTCTCCTTATGTCTTCCCTAGTAATAAAGCTGAGTCTGAGTGATCTGATACAAACCAGGCACATCACTGTGTGGGGGCTGGTGAATCCGGTATTCACAGAGGAGGCTGCCAAACTCTTAGGGTGTCTGTAGGCAGCAAGATCTGGGCTTCCCAAGCTTCTGAGACATAATCCATCTCTGAGCTACAGGGACCTTGTCTGAAGTGGGTATCACAAGTTGCTAGGTTTGTGGAGAGCCGTAGGAATTACCATGAGCATCTTTAGCAGGCAACAAAATAATGAGAGCCTGAGACTGGGAAGTCAATGTGAGGTACTATATCACCCTGTCGGAAACCATAAAAGATGCAGCATGAGTAAAGCAGAGTCTAGATACCTAGCGAAAGGACTGAGTGCTTTAGAGAGGCCCTTTTTGTGAGGTGGATCACAATATTATAAATGAAATGAAAAGTTCATTGGCTATTGCCGTGCTTTAACCGCTCTGAGTGAGACGGGGTCAAAGACATCCACAAACATGCCCAAAACTTTAAGTGCCTATCAGTGTTTGCCCTGTGCTATCACCATGAGAGCAGAGGAAAGGACGAGAGATCCTTCTTTTAGCATGACAAGTTGACCTAGTACTGTTTGGAAGAGAGATTAGCAGCCTACCAAATCTCAGAGGTTTTGGAGGCAGAATCTATGTGAAGGAAAGAAAGGGTGAGCTCAGGTGATGGTGATAATCAACTCTTCAGTCACTGCTAGAACATGAAACCTCCTGCACAGATCCCTTCATACTGACAGTGAAATGCCTGAAGCAGAAATGGCACGGAGTAAAGGAGGGGCTCCCTGCAGGAACAGCACAAGCTATGCTAATCCCGCTGTGACACATTGGGAATGTGCGGCAGAAAAGAGGCTCTGGGAAGGGCATTGTTTTGCTCTGTTGCACAATGACTTCTGCTCTCCTGGGCAGCACTCCCAGATGGCAAAGGTCTTCTCTCTAATTCTTGGTGCCTTTGCGCTCTCTTTCTGAGAGAAAGAGAGCGCAATGGTCTAGAGAAATCTGAATACTCAGACTGTGATAAAAATCTGCAGGCATCCAAGTGCTGCAACGGGTGGCAGTAGCAAACAGGACAAGAAAAGGTATTGGATGTTATGTTCATTATCTCCCTGTCCATAGAAGAGTAGCTATTTCTTGAGTCCTCTCCTGCTTCAGTATGATTCATTTATCTGCTTATTGTAGTTTCATGCAAGTAGGCTGGGTTTGACAGTGTTGATAGGTTCTCACTGTGACAGTCAGGGAGAATGCACTGAGGAAAAATCTCAGTGTCCTGGACACAGAATGAAGAGCCATTCTTCACCTTCTGCTGATATGAAGTTAGATGACTGAGGGTATTCAACTAAATCCTCATAAATAGAGAAATCTTAGCATACTGGTGTTTCTAGTGTGGTTTTTTTTTTTTTAAATATAATTCCTTGTGTCAAGGCTGGTCCTGGTCACTATGTGAAACACACAGTCCAAACCAGGCATGCATAGCCACATAGCCTGTGCAAAAATTCCTTTGATCTGCCGCACAGCCTGTTAGTGAACTGGGAAAGCTCAGGGAATAAGGCTGACATCCTGATTTGTGAATGCAGTAATCTGTAGTGGGAAGATGAGTGAGCCTGGGGGAGCGAGGACCTTGGCTTGGGAAGGTGTGCAACACTGTTGGACTAGGGAATGGGTAAAGCCTTCTAGCAGTCAGGGGAAATAAGAGAGATGGAAAAAAAGTGATTGTAGTGGTTGGGGTGGAAGGTAGATGTTGGTAATTTGACATTTTTAGTGGCCTTTTCCTTCTCTGCTTCCTCTCTCAGTGAGTTGAAATTTATGGTCCTGCCAAAGGCATCTAAGCAGAATCATGAAAAGGAGAGATGTACTGATTTCCTAGGGTCTCAGCAGGTACTGTGTGAACTGTTTGTGCTACTGCATTTTTCTGCTGCTCGTGGCCAGAAGAAGCTAGTATGGCCTGGCAATGGTAAGGACGGGTGATGCCTGGATGGTGCTTGAAGGGCTGTTTGTGCTTTCTTCAGGCAGGACTAAGACTGGATATTGTTAGGCATGTTTATAAGCATGCAGCCAAGAACTTTTTTCAGCACTGCATGATGCATCTTACTGCAGAGCATTGCTAGAGCATACCTGGAAGCTCTCTACTGGTGGCTTGTGTTAGCATGGGAAAAGAGTTTATACAGGGTGTAAAAAGCTAAGATTTTTTGAGGCAACCCTTGTGCTGTAGTTTATATGTCATGACCAAGAGACTGCCTCATGGAAGTCCCTTGAGTTTTCTAATCTTGTTTAAACTTGTTTTAAACAGACAGTCAGATGCTGTTCGCACACACCATCTGTTTCCTTCAGATTGCGACCGTTCAGCACTGCCCGAAATAGGATGGGAAGTATATATCTGTTCACATCTGTTCACCCTAGGAAAAGTCATATTCTGCACTGGCTCTCGCTCTCAAACAAGTGTAATATACGCACCCAAGTCCAGGGACTGGTTCTGTTAGTTCTCAGCTTGCAAATGTGTCACTTCAATATGTACAACTGCAAGAGAGACAAGGATAGATGTGCCGTAGCTCCCAGGGGACGCAGGTTTCACTAAGATGGTTCGCTCACGCTATAGGGGTTGTACATCTAAATGGCCATTGCGCAGAAATGTTGATTTATCCGTTGTGCTTTTGATTTGACCTAGATGACAGCTGAAGATCTGGGGGTTGAGTCTCAGTTCTTCTTGGCAGTACCCTATTTACAGCACTATTTCTCCTTTAAAACTCAGTCACATGCTAGAATTTCAAATCAAAGCAAGTGCTTTAGGGCGATCATCAACTCATTTAATATTGTTATTATGAGATTTAGATCTTATGTATTTTTGAAACATCAGACGGTGTGATTACAAAGCTCATTGATGACTCACTACAGTAACATTAAGGCTTGCCTACAAAGAGGAATTAGTGTGCAATAAAGGTAGGTGTGACTTGATGTGGAAGAATTATTTTGCTTTCTCTTCTCCAACTGGACACCTATTCTGAACCCACAGTGTCTTTGCATAACTTCGTTTTAGCTTATGTTGGACAAGAATATCTCTGCGTGCAGAATAAATGTGCTCCATAGAAAGCAATACCTTCTTTGTGTTATAAACAAGGCCTCAGAGTAGGAGTTCAGAGCACATTGGGCTAAGAATGAGAGCGAGGAAAAAGCCGAGGAATAAATGAGAGAAGGCTCCGAAAAATCCTCAACTGTAATTGCAGCCACAAGGCTTTCCATCCTTAATGTGTGGGAAGGACTGGAGAGGTGTAGCCGAAAGCTCTTTAACGTGCTGGTCTCTGTTGTGTTAATAGTCGCAGTTAGTAGAAGTCAGCTGCCGTACCAGCAAATACAGGGGAACTGAGAACCTATTTCAGCAGACAGTGAACAATTACAGCATCCGCAGGCTCCAGAGGATTCAGAACCCGATGCTTTGGCAGCATTTCTCGTTGTTTGTATCAGCTTTATTTCGTTCCTCTGGTGACAGCAGAGTAGTTCTGATAGTCGCTGGGTCCCGTCTCTTGCCCAGGGCCTGTGGGTGGTTCCCCGCTTGGCAAAAGGAAAACAGCCTCCCTCTCTGCTCGCCACCATATCCAAACTGGCATGGGTATAGGCTGATTTCTCATGAAGGCGTTGCTCTGATCCTCTGATTTAAGACAGAAAAATAAACAAAACCAGAAATGGAAGGGAAATGTCAAAAATGTTTGGTGTCCTGTGAAACTAGACCTGAGATTTATATAAAATTTATGTTTTGATGAGAAAAACCTAGTGACATAAAAATTTTTATTATGAAGATGACTTTTATAACTCTAGATTTTATATTTGGGGTTCATACAGATGATGTTTTGTAAATCTGGCTTTGTAGAAGCCATTTTTTAAAAATATCGTGCTCTATGACCCTTCTTAGGAAAAAACAACAACCCAAAACATTATAAGTTCAAATTATACATAACAGCTTCTGAAGCTCCTCCTTATTGGTGGAACAACATAGGGAAATGTGTTCTTTACTGTTTGGCTTCTCAGAACTGCAAAAATGTTCTCATTCAAAATGGAGAAGGCCAGAGTTTTATTTTCTCATGAAATCTTGGAGGTAATTAACCACAGCCAGAGGAATGTTTTCCCAGGACATGGGAGCCGTACGTTTTATCCTAGGCTTAAACTGATCCTAAGTCTCCCTATTCTGGGTGCCTACCCTTGTCATTGCACTAATGAAGCTTGGGATAAGGTCACTTAGGTTTGAGTACAGTAACCAAAGATGCCATCCTGGATGTGAAATTTTCCAAGGGAAACAGCACCAAAACTGGAATATTCCTGCAAAAAGCAGTTCTGGTTGGCGTTAGCATTTTCCATCAACTCAACAGAAGCATTTAGTCAAAACCCTGGTGGAGAGCTCTCTTTATCTCGTAGGTGCAGAATTTCTTCATGTAAAACATTTTTAGGACTGAGCAAAGCATGAGGAAGTAATAGACAGGTCTGATTGGCCAGTAAGGGGATGGATAAAATCGGTTAGATGAATTTTACCCCTTCAATAGAGTGAGGAATCGAAATCTTTTTCATATATCTAAACAACAGACTGCTTGAGCTCTTCCCTGAGAATATAGTTTGAAATGGCAGGTAATGTGGCCTGTTTAATGGCCAATGTGTTTTGTTTTATCAGCAAAACTGAGATCCGAGACCAAAACTTAAGGTACTAATCCTATTGGGAATTGGCGGTGAAGGCTGCAGAGGGAGAGAGATCGCTCTTTGGCTTGTGATCTATTTATTGCCTTATCCCTGTAAGAGGTGTGAGCAGCACCAGTTTGCTACATATTAGAAATTCAGTTTTCTTGCTTTGATTCTTTTCTCCGTCATCCAGACAATCTTGTATTTCTGAAATCTCTCCTGCTTCTTTCAAAATCTCTTTTGGAACTATCTGAAGCTCACTGGAAGTTTTTGCATTTGTGATAGCACAGGGATTCCTGTTAGCTCCAGCTCAAAATGTTCTTGGTTCTGCAAGTTTTGCATGGAGGAAGGTCTCAGACACTTTCCTAAGGACTGGAGCTGGGAAGGAAGGAGAGTGACTGGTAAAGACAATAGGACAAATATTAGTCATCTTGGCCTTCTGGCACTGACGTGAGCCAGGAAAGAAGAGAAATAAGCTCTCTTTGCAGGCCATCAAAGGAACAAGCAACCTTTTCAGCAATGCCATCATTTTCAGTCATCTGAGGGTCCTAGTTCTATATTTCAGTATAAAAAATAGTCGGCTGAAATCAGATCTGATGCCACAAAAGACAGAGATTTTTTATTTCCCTGGCTATATACCCTCTTTCTCTATTAAGGGATCCACATAAAGGCAGTGCTAAACAGAGATTAGATGTGAATGTCTGGCATACCTGCCTTCTGATGGCAGGCAGAAAGCCACCATGCAGTTTGATTTCAGGTGAAAGGCTCTGTCCTGACATGTGAGAGAAGGGGGAAAGCTTGAGTTCAGGAGGAAAGGATCTTATCTCAGCTCATTTGCCTCTTCTGATTTCAAACACCATCTCTGCTGGTTCAGCCAGGCACACAGAGATTTACCAGGGGAGGCCAAGGCAATGCCCTAGTGTGTGCAGTGTGCATGTTATTCATCATTTGGTGTGAGAGGGTTCAAAGGGGTGCACACTCTTTTTGTTCAGCCCTCCATACGATTTGTGATCAGGTTGGAACTTGGGTGGGGAAGAGGGCAGACCCAGAAAAACAAGAGGTGTTTGTGCATGGGTGTATATACAGCTGCTGAAACCTCAGATCTTTTTTTTTCCATGGCAAAAGGAGCAGATGAAAAAGAAAAGCCCAGGGCAAGAGGTAGACCAGCAGCTCCTGTTCCACGGCACGAGCGCGTCCCACCTGGCTGCCATCTGCGAGCAGAACTTCGACTGGCGGGTGTGCGGGGCTCACGGGACGCTGTATGGAAGAGGTAGGAGGGCAGGAGCCCGTGTTGCGGGGCAGCCGCAGCCGTGGTGGGGAGGCAGAGGAGGCTCCCTGAGCGACGGCGGGGTGCAGCGTGCCAAGGCAGGACCCCCACCGGCCCAGGAGGAGCCGGCGCAGGGGCTGCAGCAGTGCGGGCTGCCAATGCCGCGGGCTGCCAACGCCGGCCAGGCCTGTGGGTCGCTGCGAGGGGACTGCCTGGGGCCGACACCGCGCTCCTGTCCGTGTGCGCCTGTTGCGGAGGGTGTCAGCAGCAGCTGTGCTTCTGGCGGGGCTGAAAACATCACTCCTTGCCTCAGGTACCTGCTGTTAAGGAGAGCTTGAGGTCAGGTAGGGCTGTGAGGGGGATGGTGAAACGTGGCCAGCGTCTGCTGATGCTTTAAAATCAAGCGATGTGGGAAGCCTTGGCAAGGCTGTGTTTAGAGCTACGTGGGGTAGGAAGGAGAAGGAGGTGCTTGCTGAATGGTTGCTTGTCAGAGTGCCGGTAGGAGCCGTTTGCTCCTTTGCCCGATGTGTTTTTCTCAGTTGTGCCTTTTTCTGCTCCCTAGGAAGCTACTTTGCCAGAGACGCCAGTTATTCTCACGAGTACTGCCCATCCCGCACTGGTCACCAGAGCATGTTTGTAGCTCGAGTTCTTGTTGGAGACTTTGTTGAGGGCAACTCAGAGTACCTTCGCCCTCCACCCAGAGCTGGGAATGCAAACAGGCTCTACGACAGCTGTGTGGATGACCCGGAGGATCCTTCCATCTTTGTCATCTTTGAGAAGCATCAGGTTTACCCTGCCTATATCTTGGAGTACACATTTTCATCCCAATGAGGATGATGTCAGAGGTAACAGTATCTCATCTGAAAATGACACTTGAACCTTAGATTTTTTTGTTGCGTATGAGTATCTTGCTTCTGACTTCCAGTTATACTTCTATTCTGTTTCAATTGCAAGAATGAAAATACAAGTAATGTAAATTATGAAATGGCTGGCTTCTTTATGAGTGTTGTTTTCCTCCTAAATAGACTAGTGGCAGTTAAATTGTAATAAATAATGTAACCATGACAATGTGATGATCATCTTGATGCAAGTGTGATGTAGATTTAAATGTGCATTATGATTAATTTGTAAAACAAATTGCTTCCATTTATAGTGTAGTACATAACTACATGTTGTTTAGGACATGTTTGCGAAAATGAATATAGAAAATGAGGAAAATGGAGTATAAAAAAGCATATTTGAGGGGTGATTCTTTGAAGCGGTTTTTCCATGAAGTGAAGCTCATCAGCATCTTGTCAGTGTAAGAAAAGCAGACAATGGGCTGTAAGCTGTTTTTGTCCTGTGGTTTGGCTGCTTTGAATTTTGTGGCAAGAAAAGTTTTTTAGATCATATCCTAAAGGAGTGATACATCATGTTCCCTTATTGCTCTGCTGGTGCCGTTTGGTTATCTTGCAGTAGGAGTCATAAGGACTCCAATTCAGAAGAAAAAAATTCCTGGATAACAGAGAAGTAAGTGATTCATTGGTCTTCCTCAGTTTGCCTTGATCACTAATTGTGTGCTGAAGGCAGAGTAGGCAATGCAGTGCACAGCTAGTAATGGGACTCTGCTTCACATAACTTCCCTGAGAGAACTGACAGATGCCACAGGCTCTACTGATGCCCAGTTATAGCAAAAATTAAAACAGCAGTAGTCTCCCGCTCCTCTAAAAACAGCTAAAAGTTGTTACTCTGAGCTTTTGTGCCATTTCTGACTGCAGGCTCGGCCAGGATCTTGCTTTAAGGGAATTATGTAACTTCCCAAAACTTAAAGAAGAGGTCCAGATGGTAAAATGGTTCACACCAAGTGAATTCATATTGGATTCACAGTAGTAGTGCATTCGTGTCACATGTTGCTGCAGAGGTGTACGGCAACCTGACAGCATCCTGGACCCCAGTGTGGGTCGCAGCACCGGCAGATTTGAATGTTAAACCTGGAGCTGAGAGGGAGCAGAGCCATGATGCCACTGCAGTGAGCTGTTGCTCAGTTTTTGCTCTTGATCAAGGAAGAGCAGGGTCTTCTGCACCTGCATCGAGGTTGGTCACATCCGTGGGCCGGGTGGAAGCAGCTCCCCTGAGCTCTTCCATAGTGCCAGTCCTTCCCCTCAGGCATCTACTCCGTGAGCAGCCCCATCCCCTCCGGCACCAGGAGCACTTCAGCCTCCAGCAGCAGCTTGGACTCATAAAGCAGCTGACAGTGCAGGTCATCATGGTTGCTCTGAATGACCTCCCCTCTCTGGGGATGGTGTGTGCTGCCCTGTGCCCGGAAGCTGAGTGTGGGGTCATAATGTTGGAAGTGCCGACCGGACACCGGGAACCACTGCGAGGAGGAGTTGTACAGCGTCTGCCATTGGAAAACCCCTCCCTGGGAGATGTGGGAAACCGGTGCTGGAAAACATCCTGGTAGCCCCGTAATTAACCCAGGGGACGTGATTTTCTTTATTTTCTGATCACTGCTTACCCTCTTCTATATCAAGTCTGCCCATCCTGCTGGTGACGCCATACCCAAGTGTTAGTGTCTTTGACATGGGATGACTCCCTTGCCAGAGCAGAGCTTCCTCAGGTTTAGGTCAAGCAAACTCGTGATATTCCAGCTGCTGAAGTTAGACCCTCACAAGGCCATGCTGTGAGGAGGGAAGAAGTCTGCTATGAGCTGAGTAATGACCCACAGTGGGGGTCTGCTTGGACCACAGAGCCAGCACTTGAATGACTGACTCAGGAGGCAACGTGGCTTTGTGAGGGAGCACAGCCACCCCTGCTTCCCCCCAACAGACTGAAGTTGGTGGTGGCTTATTTTACATAGCCATGCAGTCACCTGGCACTTTTCCAGGTGATTCAGAAGTGTCTCAGCTGTGTGTGCTCTGACTGGGGTGGACAGGGAATGGCTTCCTAATTCTGCCATCCCAGCTTGCAATTTGCGTCCATAGGAAATACTGTAAGTAAAGTAACCCCTGGAATGAGCTGCTGCATTTGATGCTTTTGCACCTTCTAGCTCTTCTGTGGGGAGTTGGGCAATTTGACCATAAAGTCAAAATTTTTTCATAAGTAAGTCTGTGAGCTGCTCTGGAGCTTCACTGACCTACAGGGAGGTGTGTGGATCTAGTTAGCCATGGATAAGCACAGGGCTTTTGATGAAACTCGGATGAGGTAAAGGATGCATTAAGAGAGTGCGATATTTACTACATAATGTTTCCAGTTAGTGAAAAGATAATTCTTTTAAATAGTCTTCTACATTAAGCAACATACCAAATCCAAATCTGTTCTTGCTCCTCCAACCCATCAATCCTACTAGGTGTTGTATTTGCTGGGATGTTTGCTTTTCCCTCAGGGTTTTATCAAATCTCATATTCCAACCCCTGAAGTGTTCCTGTCTGTTTGGACAGAGAAATCTTGCTGAATTAATTCCACAGATATGACTAGGATATGAATTTAATCTTTGCATAACAATCCTTTGGCCCCATTTTACTGGAATACTATTTTCCAGTTCAGGGGTGGAATTGCATCCGAGATGGACTCTTGCCATCACTGGGTGCAAATATTTCCTCTACGATGCAGAGCACTCCTAAGGGTTTCAACTGAACTGCTTCCTGTGACTGACCACATACATACTCAGGAGTCTGCAGCTGTAATTTTTGTAGAAGCCACATTTCAGAGTCCCAGTTTAACAAAAATACCCTGCGTCAACAGGCTTGTAACAGAGCAAGCACTATTAGTTAAAGCACAGACAGGTAAACAGCTTATTTCCTTCCTGCTCTGTTGTTAAACCTCATAAATCAAAATCTAGTCATCTCATTTCACAATTTTTAAAGGTGAGACAGAAAGGAGATGACTATACTTTTATTTCAGAAATGTATTGCTCAGAGCATTTTATATTTCTGAATGCTTGCAGACTTTACTTTGCTAACAAGTACTGGTGAGCTGAATGAAAAGTGTTTTCCAGCTGTTCACTGTGTATCTTTCTCAGCTCTCCAGCAAGCTTTCACATCGATGCTGCTACGATGGTCCCTTTTCCCATGCAAGTGGACAAATCCTAAAGGAAAAGCACCCCAGTGCACTTTTGTAAGTTTACTCTTGCACTTCAATCCAATTGTGCAATAAAGGGATACAGTGACCACCCTCCATTGAGATCCAGGAGAAAATGATGGAGATGCACTTTGATCAGTACAGGAGTGTAACTACTGGTCATAGACAGCACAGTTGGCTTCAGTGGATTTACTGCAAGAGGATTTGGTGTCTGCCAAGTAGATAAGCTAATGTCTAACCATCTGGAAAGCCCCATGTAGTTTAAGCTGATTACTTATTTACCCCCCCACAAATACACTCACTGTATCCAGATAGCTAAGGAGATGAGTGTGATAAATGTAGCTATTTTCACTGCATGGAATTGCTAACTCTCATGGGAAACAGCTTTTGATTCTTGACGGTCTAGATAAAGTTCATAGGAAATGCTCCAGCTTAATATTGGAGACTCTAGGTTGTTCTGGTAGTAGGCAGAGATGGCTAATTGATACTAAATCAAAACTCTGTTGTGGAAGAGCCATTGACAGTCCTGCAGTTCTGTCATACGGTCAGTGTCTGCCTTCTCTGCTTGGTTCAAGCCTTCCCATTTCTGAATTAACTCTTCGGTTGAGGCTGTTCCAGAGCAGTTTTTTCCCTTGTGCAAACCTTTGCCCAGTGAGGATCCTAACAGAATCACATAACAAGTAGTAACTGTAATATTTTTCCTTAGAGATCATCCTATTCCAGTACAATAGGAAGATTTTGTCTGTAAGGGAAAGTGTTTCTGAGGAAATGCCTTTAAGAGGCATGTTAAGATCTGGTGACTACATTAATATGGAGGACAGGGTGACAACTTTTCCCTGGGGAAGAATCAGCTCTCTGTGGGGCTTTTAGGGAAGGAGGAAATAGAGAGTTTGGTTTGGCGCTGAGGTAGAAACCGGAGGAGGAACTGAGTCTGAGGGCAAGGCTCAGTAAGGCAGACCGTACCCTTTAGGGGCACTGAGTGCTCACAGAAGGAAATGCAGCCAGGCTTTTTCCCTGAATGGGTGGCTCACAGGATGAACTTCTTGCCTGTGCTCTTGCCCACCAGCTTTACAAGGCTGCGTTATTTCCTGCAGAGTGGTGCACGTCCCAGGGGTGTGATGCCTGTCTGCCCATCTGCTGGCAATTGAGCACATACTCAAGAATAGAGGGTGCTGGCTTGAAAAGGAAGGAAAGACTACTTCATAGCTGAGCACTAAGCACTGTTTCTGTTTTTAAAACTGTTTCTGGTGCACCAGAAAGCTTGGTTCTAGTTGCATGGTTTTATTCACTGCTATTTATTTCCTGTCTTTGGCCTCAAAATAGCAGAAGTCAGTGACTACCTCGAGGTGTGGGCACCCCCTCCCTTCCAGCAGGGTCACACACCCAGCACCTCAAATTACCCATCTCCTCAAATACTACTGGTGATAGTTTAAGCTACAAAAGCCAATGCTTTCAGCCTACTTCTGGTCGTGGGAAGAATCTTTCTAGGTCCACAAACCCTCACAGATCTCTATAAATCAAAAGAGCTCTCACTTTAGCACTTCACTTGCAAGCTTGTACACAAAGTGCAACCTCTAATGTAGACAACTGCCAGGTTACTGGGGACCTTCAAAACTAACTCCCACTCCAAATGTCAGAGCTAGAAAATCTATTGCCATGATGACAGGGAAAGACCTCTGTTAATGACTAAATATTCAAATATATATGGCATATGTGGCGTATTCGAATCCTCAAATGAGGCAAATGTGACTCAGGAACAGGGAACAAACAGTGAAAAGTAAAGGCTGAATACAAACTGTGGCCAAATTCAAATGAGAAGAAAGCTCCCTTTGGCTACTGCTGGAGCAGTTGAGAACCTGACTGGTTTCCCAAGCTATGACCACAGAAATACCAGGCGGTTGAAGATCCTCTATCAGAAAGGCAGCAATAAATGTCACCATCTTCCAGCCTGCCAACAGCAGCAAGACCCTGGCCAAGGTGCTAGAAAGCAAGAAAGCAGGAGCTGAAAGTGACCCACAAAGAAAAGACACTGCAGCATATTCTTCTTCAATGACATTTTTTTGGTCTTATAGCCATGGCACTGTGTGAGCACAAGGAAGGATGAGGCTCTATGAGGCACAGACTTAGCGTATGCATAAGGAAAGAATTTAAAAATATTACTGATCGTTATACCCTGGGATCCCTCTGAGAAGAGCACTAGCACTTGAGGTTGACTGTATACCCCTTCCAATGCTGAGGAGTACATTAATAGTAGCTAAAAAGGCAAATGATGGCTCAGATACCGCTGCTAGGAGCATAAGCTCACAAACTAGCATGACAAACTTGCTGTGTGCATGTGTGCCACCCAGGCTGCCATGTGGGTAGGTAAAGTCCACGGTGAAGTGGACGGACAACCCGACCACCAGTGATTCAGTCTTACGAATAAGGCAAGTTTGGGCATAAAAAGGCCTTCTGAAAAGAATAAAGGTGCTTGAGGAACCAGAAAGCAAAGCAGAAAGGGAGATAAATTCAGTGGTCCTCCCATGTATTTCAGATTTCACTTTTTCCGCTTCAGTTTGTCTTATCTGTCTAACACACCTTAGGCCCAAAGCCAGAGAATCAACAATTTCATAATAATCTACTATAGCCATGTGGCAGCCAGTTGCAAGGTAATGAGATTATTTAATATTAACCCTTTCTAATTTTATTAGGATTTTTTAGCAGTTACAGCATAGCTTTGTATCCAAGACCTATTATGATATCTCTTCTCAATGGACACCATGCAAAGTGGAAACCAGATTTAACTCACATTACTGGGGCTAAAATTTCCCACCAGCTACATCTTTGCTGCAGGCCGCAGAATAGAAAGTAAGTGCAGAAACCATCCATTTATACAAGCTTCCTCCTGCTGTCTAGTATTTACTTTCAAAATGCTATATGGGACTATTTTGCACCACCTCCCACCCCCAAAACAGGAAGCTTTGCACAAGGAAATATAGGAAATATGGCTCTTGGGCCTCCTCTGGCTGTTTGATACAAATTTGCTTTGCTATCAAGTGACTGTTCCTCAAGAGAACGTGTTATAATGTGAGGGCAAAACACCACTTACTTCCCAGGAGGTGCAGGAACTATAAAGACAAGCAGTCAAGACAGGCTCAGCAAAAAAAGTCTACATGTCACTATTTAGACTCCTGAAAACAGAAACTCCCTAAAATACACAGGAGTACACCAAATACATCAATTCAATACATCAAATACACAAAAACATATAGTTCTTCGAAGAGTATCCCTCCATCTGAACTGCTCTTCATTGTTCGTGAATCAGTTCATTGTTCAGAACCGCTTGCGCATTCCCTGCAGCAGAGGCTTGGACTGGATTAACTGTTACAGAGGAGGCAGTGCAGGGTCTATACAAATCTCAGATCCCTTTAGCAGAAGCGATATGTAACAATGCTTAGTTTTCCTCAGTGGATAAATTTAATTTTCTTTCTTCTTCCATAGGCTCCAATAAATCTCTCAGTCTTTATCATGAATCTCCTCTGTATCTTGTTTCTGTCTTGCACAGGATATGAATATGTCTTCTTTACACAGCTTTTACTAGAGCATACTTATGATCAGAAGGGAGAGCTGACCCCTTAAAAATATATATATATATATATCTCAAACTGTATTGGAAAGTATTGCAAAAATATTGCAATTTATGGAATTAATTATGGACTAATTCTGAACAAATATAATTTGCATAAATTTTAAAATTACTTTAGCTATATGGTAGCGTACATAAGCATCTGGATTTCTTGAAAACTAGCTGTTATTGAGCAAAATACATTTTATCTGAAGAAACTAATAATTCTATTTTTTTCATTCTCGTAACCAAGCCTTTAACAATATATAGGCCTTAAATGCCATATCAAAATATCTGTCCCTAAATAGCAGCAATTCCATTTGTTAATAAAATTGTTTCTATTCCCCAAAATTGGGCCTTGACTTCACAATGCAAGCTTGACTGGGCAAGCACATGACAGCACACAGAAAAAGTCCCTTTTATTGAGACTGGGGATTACCATCTGGCTTTCTGCTTCTGTTAGAAACTGGGTCCTAGTGAACAGTACAAGGGTAAATGTGCTCAAGACACAGAAACAACACAGCATCCTTTCCCCAGCTGAGCTGGGTCTTTTTTTTTTTTTTTTTTTTCCCGTTTTGTTAAGGTATTTTCAAATACTCATTTCCTTCTAGGAGTACCTATGTTCTTCGCCTTAGTAACTGCTCTTATTTTTCAAAGCTGAGTGAAAACAAGTCTTATGGCTTAGGTTAGACTCAGCTGGATCTTTTTTTACGAATGTTCCTGGCAAATAAACTAGCGAGTGCTTCTGTACTGAATGAATTACCGAGGTTTCCCAATTCACTGTGCATTTACTGGGCTAATGTCTGTGTTTGCTTTCTGTTACTTAATGTGGGCAAGGCTCACAGAAGTGATACCACTGATCCAAATTCTTCTATGTGGTATTGAAATAATGCTCTGACCACTTCATTTACAATGTGTTTCGTCTGCTTAGCAACAATAACAATAGTCCATCAGATAGTCGGTGCCTCCAAAGGATATTGAAGACTCAGTAGTTCTAGCCTGATGGCCATACCAGACTCCCTTTAGTACCTACTGATGCTTCTAGTTGTAATGTGCTTTAAAAAAAAAGAGTCGGACCTGTAATGTATTTAGTATATTTTTCAGTGGCATGTTTTGGGGTTTTAGCATCTCAGCACAGCACCGTTCCTTTTCTCTTAGCTCCTCTCTGAACTCCAAAATCACATCCTTTCTTACATTCTTCCCTTCTCCCGTGGTTTTCATTTTTCTCTTTCCTGACTGACCATTAAAAATATTAATTTTATTAGAATGATTCCAAAATCGTGTATCCAATGGTAAGCACCCTTTTTCCTGAACATCTTTAAGCAAACTCGTTTGCAGTTATGTATACATACGCTGTGAACATGAGTACATATTAATGAAAACTTTTATTTTAGCTAAAAGCAGCCTGAGCACTTTTGATTTGCAGTTTCATTAGCAGAAATGCGTTTACTGATGTAATGTTATGATTTTACATTTCCGTTTGAATGAACCAGAGAGCACAAGAGAACTTAGAATAAATGTTGAGATAAGGAGGTAAAACACTGAAGGTAATTCATTTTCTTTAAAATTTAGAAAGGAGGGACTGGAAATTACACAGAATAGGAGTTGCATGTAATCCCCAATCATCGTTAATGTCTTGGGTTTCTCCATTTGAATAAATGAGTGTCGTAACATGAGGAAAGGAACTGTAACATTTGCCTCTCAGGTTGATGCTGGAAATCGAGAGTTTCTGTTTGCAGCCTTGGACTATCAGAGGAATATTTTCCAGTCAAGGTCCTGCCTTGGCCCCTCCATCTTTCCTGGAGAGTGGTGGGACTGCAAGAAGAAATTTGGATTTGTAACCGACAGGCAGCTCTTATAAGCAGTGATCTTGCTGTAGCTGATTTTCTTGGTCAGAAGCTGCACGTAATTCATTGTGCTCTTCAACTACAAAATGTGCACTCTATTTGAAGACATCATCGTCTGTAGTGTCCTGGTAGGAACAACAGGTTTCTGAAATAAGCTCAGCGGTGAAACCGAGGCTGCCAGGTTCACGCTCGCAAGGATAAGACACTGCGCTGTAGGGCTGATCGTGCCTCCTGCCAGCTGGAGGGAGCAAATGCAATGGACCCCAAGAAAGGAAGCCTCTTGGGTCAGGCTTTATTCCAGAAAAAACAAAAAACAAAAACAGAGCCACTCACGCTGATTATCAGACAGCCTTCCACCTTCCTCTGGGCCAGGCAATAGCGCCCTTCAGGCAAACGTAGAAGGAAACCCGCTAGCTACAAGAGGCAGTTTCGCCTTTGGCCCTTACCCAGGTCCCCTTCCCAGGGAACGCACCCCTCGGGCTTTCTGCCCCCTCCTCGGCCACGGTGCTACTCCCACTTCCAATGGGGAAATGGGACCTCGCGCTCAGCCTCCGACTTATTTCGTTGTTGGGGAATGGTTGTTCTCATACCCCGGCTGTGCAACTTGACAAGCTGAAAACGTCCCCTGGTGCTTCCTTTTGAGCAAGGCCCTCGGGGTCTCCCCAGCCTGGCAGTAGCCATGGTTTCGCTTCCTGGAAGCAGGAGTGAGAGAGTACACCATGGGGTTGTCCTGCTGCAGAGTGTCTCGTGAAAAAGGGGGATTAAGACAAACCAGACAAAAATAATTGCAAAATAACCCTGCTCTGAAATCGGGCAATCTGCCAGAGAGCTCTTATGCAAAAAAAAAAAAAAAAAAAAAAAAAAAAAGTTGGAGAATCACTCTCCCACATAAACAGCCTCCTTTCAAAGTCAGAGTCGAGTGCATGCAGGCACACACGCTGCTACTCTTCAGCCGGCTTTAGGAATCAACTGCCTTTGCGTTACACTCTTTCAGTGTTAGCATCATTGCTGTCACCGTCTCCGACAGCACGACCAATTGGGTTCCTGCCCCGAATGTGGCACCATGGCAGAACTATTCAGCGTGGTTCCTTAACTGAGGTTCCCAAGCTCTGTCCTCTCAAACAGGAGGAAAGGAAGTGTTATCAGAAGGTGCTTTCTTCTGGAGGACAGTGTGCACTCTGGATGACAGGACTTTGACTCCACCAAACACCCCCACACCCTCAGAAAAGAAAACTAAATGTTCTGTATTCTTATGACTTGGAACAAGTAAATATTTCAGCACAAGCTGTACATTTCTAAGCTGATCTGTCTTGCATAACATCGCTATGCATTGTGGCAGTTCACTATAATTATCGCTTTATAGCATTTTGTGCCTGCTTCTGTTAAGGCAGTAAAGTTGCTAGTGTATTTATTTTGTTTGTTTTTTTTTTTAAAGGAATTGTTTCAGAGTTTGGCTATCAACTGCGACATTCTTCATTTTGTGCATTTTATACAAATGCATCTATTTCAACACCCAGTCATTTTTCTGCAGGTTTCCTGATATTGCAGCTCATCTTCAAAGTTGAACCCACAGAAATCCTTTGACAAGCTTTGGATTTAGCTTGCAGGTCATCCATTATTCCAAGTTTTTCCCAGATTCACAGAATTTGTTCTTTAATAACAAAAAATACAATTTAAGCAAAAGCAGAGCAGTGCTCAGAGGTTCTCCTGTAGACTGTCTCAGCGTGCCCAAGAGCTCTCCCTATCTCGACCAGGAGCAGGTCTGCTCTAGGTGGGTGGTGAGATGTTTGCCTCATTGGAGAGAGCTGGTAGAACCCGTTTAAACATTCACACAAGCAGCATCGGAGCCTGCAGACTCCAGGTGGTGCTCCAGATAAATTCTGTCACCTTGTTAAAATCTAGCTTTAACCAATATTAGGCTTGATAGTGTCAGTAGCTCAGAGCATGTTATATAAACAGTGAAGTAGATAAGGGTTAAACTTACCACGCAGTGACTGAAATGCAGTGTACAATATTTAATCACTTTAGTACTTAGTAGAGTGTGAAAACCCAACCAACAGGTTTGCTGTATATTCCATACCATTTAGAGTAAGATAATGAAAGATTAAAGACCACTTAGAATAAAAGTATGACACTTAGGAGAACAGTGTTTTTTTAAATTCCAAATGAGATACATTTTTCTATGAAATGTTTTAATCATTTTTTTAAATAACAGAGTTAGTATCCAATGGCCAAACTGTATTATAATATTTCTCAGTGATAGTATCTATTGAAGACACAGTTCACTGCAAAGTCTTTGACTCTGATGTTCATAGGTATCTTTTTCTGGTTTCTTTCTTTCTGTGGTTCTTAAGCATGAATTGTTTATTTCTTGTGTATAGTCTTCTGACTAAGTTGTCTGATATTAATTTAAGATGGCCCTATACCATACATTGTACATACCTGTACATTGCCACAAATCTGAGCTGGCTGGCATCCATTAACAGTACTTTGCTGTTACTCAGGTATTTAATACATGAGTATTAAATACTCAGGTATTAAATACATGAGGGTGCTTGAATGCTCTGCATCATTCTTCTCTTGATGTTTAACAGCATTTCAGCACAGTAATTGAAAGAATGTTGATATTTGCTTGGTTCAATCATCCCCCAAAAAATACCTGGGCGGTTATGATCAGTTTGGACAAAAGCCAGAGATCTAACTAGCTCAGGTGGGAAAGTTGAAATCTGTATGGGAAACTTCAGGGTCCTGGGACACTGCTAACTTTTACTGCGTGGTACTGCTGACAGGCTGCTGTTAATGACAGCAGTTATTAGTCAACAGTCATCACCACTAAAATGTTCTAAGCAGTGAGGCATAAACAAAATACCAGTAAGGTATACTGTATTTAGGAATTTTTGGTACTGGGCCTCCCCAGTACCAGGAGGTACACAGGCACCTTAATTTTAAGATCTGTGTTTGTTATAGTGTAGTTTAGAGAGTGGAAAACAACAAAGGTAGCTGTTATATATGAATGGGATTTCTTATTTTTCATGACTACTTTGGTGACAAAGCATGCCCTATACCTGTCCGACCGCGAAGATGCGTGTCTCTGGAGCATTGAGGGTTAAGCTGTGTAGCCAGCCAGCCTGAACAAAGGCTTGATTCATGTGTTTTCTTCCTTGAAGGGAGCAAGAAAAAGAAGCATAAGTAAAATATAGCAAAAGCTGTTGTGAAACAAGTCCATTGCTGTTCTCTGAAAAACAAGTATGCAAGGCTTCATTTTTAAAGGAATTCTGAAGCAGCAGGGGAAACCGAAGGGTGGCCACAAGCTATATTCCACCAGGGCTTGTCACTGCCCTAAAAATGCCGAGGACTAAAATCAGCTGGGTTCTAAGAAGAGCATGTGGTGCTGACCGTGTGCCATGAAAAATGGCTGCTGTACAAAACCACAAGTTATTTCCCACTCCAAAGCGAAATCTTTAATAGTAGCTGTTCTTGCAGTATTTAAGAAAAGTTATTCTGATTCCCCTTTTCTGGAAAAAATATCCCCAGTTGCAACTTATGCTCTTGAAAAGCAGTTTGAAAATCAGTCCAGCTGATCTCAGAAGAACTCAAAATCCATTAGAATAAAATTTATTCATTCGTTGCTCAGTTGGGGTTATAATATCAGAGTCTACTATTGAGTGCTGATTGGGGATAATAAAATTAATTGCACTTAGTAAGCGGAGAGATTTTTACTGACAACTTACTCTGTTCCAAAGAAGTCTCCCTCATCAATGAGAGCGAGTGAAACATTTAGATGTTTTAAGGTTGACCGGAGGAACATTATCAACTGGTGTGATGAGAAAAGAAAAACAATGAGAGTCTGTGAATAAAACTACTGCTAACTCTTAGAAGGCTTTTTTCAGATGAGGAGGTAGATCCGCTGTTGTCTGTAGTCCTATATTATCATTCACAGCAGTAGAAAAATAGGTATGTTGATTAGTATTAGCATTAGACTATGGTAGCACCTTCACAACCCCCCATGATGGTTAAGGGTGAAGTGAACACTAAGAGGTGTTGTTGATTGAAACCTGACAGTCTAAAGAAGGGTCCCTTTACAAATCTACAGCACAGTAACACCATGACTGCTATATAGTGTATCAGAATGTATTTATTTGGCCAAATTATCCGGTCTTTTTGTGTTCCCCACTCTTGTGCTTGATATGTATGTGAAGCTGGGATTCAGCACCCCCTTTGCAGATATGAACGAGCCAAGGCACCAGAGGACCACAGTGGAAGATGGGAAGGATGTGGAGCATTGACACTGCAGAAGATCTCCAGTCCTAAAAGTCCAGGAAGATGAGCCTCCAAAGGCCTGCAAAGGGGCCGATGCACAAATCAGAAGGTGTAGCACGACAGCCACGGTATTTTCCAGCAGTGTCATCTTTGAACCTCACAGCTCATGCAGTCAATACTTGATTTGCACTAATTCTTATTCCAGACTTGCACTCACCTCAGAGGAGCCAGGTATGTGGAAACAAATAGAGGCAATACGAGTCCTGTGGACTTGGTGGATGACTGATGTGGAAAGAAGACTCTTCCTGTCAACATATATAGGCTCCCCAGGGTTTGGAGCATGTCTGTGTTCTCAGACACGCAGCTGTCCTTGAAGATGAATGTTCATCTCATGGCCAATTGAAAGGCCAATTTTTAGCCTACAATTTAAAAAACAAACAAACAAATGCATCTAAAGAACATAACTGATAATATGTTTTTATGGCTCATAGCGATGCTGACAAATTTTACCGCGGAGAACTGGTTTGTTGGTTTTGGCAGCCCTCTTTGACCGTCAGGAAAGTAGTTACAGTAATTTTTGGCAACGATTTATTAAGCAGTGGTTATTTTTAAAATTTTCACATTCAGTGGTTAAACAGTGAGAAAGGCATGGGAATGCTCTTTTTGCAACTAGAGGAATGCTATGGCATGGCAGGTTATTGCTCATACCTGCCTACACCAATTGTTCACGCATGGATCTTAGCTCATAGCTCAGGGAGTTTTTTGCAGCTGCACAGGACTATGCTTCTAAGGTCACTAAAAATAATGCAGAATATACAGAGTTGTGGATGTGTGTGTGTGTGTGTGTGTGTGTGTGTGTGTGTGTGTGTGTGTGTATATATATATATGTAGCACTGAAAGCTACTAAATGAAATTGCACCTCGTTAAGCAAAACTCTATAAGAACACCCCAAAATACATACCTTTATATTTTTTAAAAATGTATTTGTGGGACCACTATATCGCATCTTTTAAAAAGACTTTTATTCTGAAAGTACCGAAACTCGTTAGCTTTTGATGAGATTTTTCAAAACAGCCTTTAAACTTTTCAATCCAATTGCAACAAGTTTTATTTGAAAACACGCACTGAAATATAAAAGGATGAAAATAATCATTCCTGGAAGGTATTAAAAAGTTGATCCATATGCATAAATTGAATTATGGCTCTGGCAAAGGTGCATTACAAGCAAATAGATGCAGTATAAACACTTCATACTCCTATAGCATTTACTGCCAGCAGCCTCTAATCACTTCAAATCACTTCAGACTGTTGTGAGATAGCCTGGCTGTACTCAGTTATATACACACAAATATCAGAAGATTAAAGAAATTGTTGAGATTCCAAACGTGAGTGCTTAAAAATGTTAGCAAGGGAAGGCCAGAACTAAAGACAGTTAAGACTCCATGAGCTGCAGTCCCAGGGACTGGCTGTTTGAAAAGCCTGAGCAACATGTAGGAACCTTAGAGGAACTTAGCTGCCAAAAAATCTAAAGGCGTTTCAACAGCACATTTGTGAAGTGTAATTTTGCAAAGACTTACAAACTGGTTAAATTGGGCAGGTTTTCCTGGGATTAGCAAAAGGCACATCCTTGCCATGAAAGCTACTCCTCTGCCAAACGTAATATTCTGCTACAAAGCATAGTTTTCCTAACGGAATAAGTGTTATAATGTTTCTTGGATATTAATGTTGTTAAATAACAGCAATAACCACACAGAAGCAGCTCTCCAACATGGAAAATTTCAATATTTACAGAGAGCTAATCTAGCTGAACTGAAAATCAAGGTGTTAAAACAGGAAGGATGAGGCAACCCAGCAATAGTTGGTGTTACCTCCTCCACCCACAAAGCGAACATGTAAATGTGTATGTTTTGTTGCTATGCAGGCTAAAAGTAAGCACCGAAAACGCACTTCCCATCTAGAATGACTTGCTTCAAACAGCTAAAGGCAATTTGAAAAACGAACAGAAAAGTGTATCAGAGGAGGAATTTCCTGGCTAATAATTCATCGAAAAGACAGTTGGAGAATGCCACCGAAATTAAAAGAGTCCTCATTTGAAGCCCTGGACTTGATGGACCTCCCAGCCGGTTCCTGGCTCTCCCCTCGGCATTTGCTTTGCCCCTAGCCCCACAGCGTCCTCCCTGCAAGGGCAGGAGCGGTGGCCGCTGGTCCCTTCTGTCCCAGCCTGCAGCCTCTCAGCTCGGCCTCACTGGGCTCTGCTTCGGCTGCCCCCGTGGTGACAACAGGCCGGCACGGGGCGCAGGGCTGGCTGTCCTGGGCATGGGAATGCCTCTGGAGGCCACCGCCTTCGACCTAGTGGGCACCTGGCGCCAGCCCCACGCTGCCCAATGGATGACAGGAGAGCCTGCTGCAAACACCTTGGTCCTGATTGCCTGTGGCCTTCTCCCCAGCCACATCATCAAGGCCCAAGGCAGGTCAGTGCTGAATTGCTGTTTCTCTCCTGCTTGCTCCCTAGCATGAGCAAGGGTACCCCGGAAGGTCTCCCTCAGCGCTGAAAAAGACATTGAACTGGAGGCTCTGACTTTATGGACAAATTCTGTTATCTGCAGGATGCACCATGAAGAGTGGGTACACACACCTCCCCTCCCCATTGACTTTTTCGTCATGAAAGAGAATGAACGTTCGTTACTGTGGTCTGATGCTGATCTCAGTGCTGTTAAAGCATGCCCTCAAAGTGATATGGAGGAAGAGATGCTTGGCTCGTGAATACTAAGCAGGAGCTAGGTACTGAGACATAGTCCTGACAGGTAGTCCTGCCAGTTGCAAGACTTTAAAGAAGTTTTCTGGCAAAAAGCTTGCTGGCCCACAGACTTCGGCCATGTGAATGTTTAGATGTGGTTATGACAGTCACACTTTGGGAGCCTGGGTGGAAATTAGGATCCTAAGCATTTGCCTACATTGCTTTGGTCATTCGTCCTTATTTTCTTTGGGATTCAGTCCCCTGCCCATCAAGTGGGGATAATAGCACTGATTTGATCCAGAGCTGTTTTGGGGGCATAAATGCACTCAAGACTGGGAGATACATAGATGTTACAGTCACGAAGACCCATCAAAAATAGTGAGAATTGTTTGGACTGACATAGTCTCCCTGTTCTTATAAAAGTGACCATGGCATGTAAATGAAGGCCTGACCTTGTTGCAGGACTAGAAAGGTTCAGAAAAGAGGGGACCCCCAACCCCCCATAGATTTCAATAGCATGAAAGTCAGTTTGTGAAGAATGGGCTAAGTGACCTAATACATCTCTTTACCTTTCAGTCTGTATGAGGTTTACACAAGGTGCAAGCAGCTCCTGGCAGCAAATGTATGATCAGTTGTGAAGATCCTGGGCTGGGGAAAAGGCTCTATCAATGTTTTTCCTGATATATTTGGAGTCTTTTCCTGTAGCACATCCTCCACAAATAATGTCCAGGGTACTGGCTGCTGAAGAAGAAGCAGGACACTCCAAAACCATATGCAGATAGACTGAACCAGCAAGGAAAAAGAGGAGAAAAATTACTAACAGCCTATGTGATGGAGCGTTTACTTTACAAATTTCAACTGGCTTAAACTAGAGTGAAAAAAGATGGAAAAGGTTACAATGTTTAGCATTTTTTGAATACAAGATTATACTTTTTATTTTGGAACAATTTTCCCTTAAAGAAAAGCCTTTCATTTTAGTTTGTAAATGGGTGACGACCCAGTTCATGAAAGTCTTTTCCTTCTACTGGAACTAATTTTATTTTCTTTTTGGCTAATCCAAAGCAACATTTTTCCCTCTCATATTTATCAACCACCTTTTAGTATACTTTTCCTCAGCATTTCGGGGCAGGATCCAGTCAATACCTGATGTGTGTTCAGAACAAAACTTCTCTAAGGGATACATTTTTTCTGTAGTTGTTCTCTTTTGTTTTGTTTTGTTTTGTTTTTTTCTTAGGGGTTTGATAGAAGACCTGCTCTGATCCGACATGGTGGTTTCTATGCTCTGTTGTAGGGAACATAGGCATCCTGATTTCTCAAGGGCTCGAACTATGCCCTCAGATGACATGAAGTGGAAAGGGTATCTAATTTGAGCTGCTTAACACTGAAGCGCAGGGTGGAAGGGACTGTGTGAGTCATCAAGACCAGTCCCCCATAGTAGCAGGGAACCCCTGCCCCAGATGTTTAGTTGAAAAGTCTTGGAAGAACTTTTACTCCAAATGTTTTAAAAGTTTCCCAAAACCTCATGATACCCTGGAGGCCTGCAATAAATGATGAAGCCCTACAATTGCAATGTGTTCTTTGATGGGAACAGGAGAGAATGAGGGTATTACCCCCAAGGGAGCTGACTCTGTGCTGGACAGAACAAGAAGCAGAGCCCATGAATGGCAGCAAGGGGAGATTTGGTTTAGCCTTAGGTAAAATACTTTGTACCAAAAAAGGTACAAAGGCCTATTGCAGATTCCTGGGGAAGGTATGGATCCCATTCAGGAAAGTCTTTAAGAATAAAAAAATTCTTAATTTCAACTGCACCTGTTGGAAATGATAGGTACAGTTGCTTAATCTTGGGGCA
Source organism: Struthio camelus (assembly GCF_040807025.1). Classification (NCBI taxonomy): domain Eukaryota; kingdom Metazoa; phylum Chordata; class Aves; order Struthioniformes; family Struthionidae; genus Struthio; species Struthio camelus. The sequence goes on along the minus strand of NC_090942.1, from coordinate 64,817,974 downwards.
GAGGTGTTAGGTTGGATGGACTCCTGGGGTCCCATCCAGACTATTTTCTGTTTTTCTTTTTTTCCCCAAACAGCACAAAATATTTATTAGCTGTTTCCTCTTTCCTTATTATGATCTTTCTACAAAAAGCAGTTCTGGGACAATTTTCAACCATTTCTTCTAAAACTACATTCCCAGGCTAGAGTATAAGGTAGGTTGGCTGGTCTAAACAGGAACCTTAGCTTTGCTAGGCTGTGTGACAGGCAGATAGTGGAAACAGGTAGGGCTGTTATGGTGCAAAGTATATCACTCTGTGCATTGATACAAGCCAGGTTTAAACAGCAGGAGGGCTGGTTGCTATTGACACAGATCTGCTTTGAGCTGCACTAAGGTACCTGGAAACTCACTGCTGAATAACCACCACTCTTAGCCAGACCAGGACCCATAATGAAGGTGTAGCCTATGTTAGAGGCATAGTGAAGGTCCAAGCATGCCTCACGGTACAAGCACACCATGGGTTATGGTAAGGAAAACATTAAGAGCAGTTTTCACAAGAAGTGAGGCCCAGAGCTGGGTTTTCTTGAGGGAAGCATCCGTGAGCTGCTGGGCTCCTGGCTCCCTTGGAAGCTGAACTCTGCAGGACCTGGCAGATGTTGCCTCACCTAGACTCAAAGCACTAGAAATCAGATCAGCAGCTTCTTGCCTCTTTGAGAAGAAAATCTCCTGACTCCTGCTGGATATCTACTTGCACTCTCAGTCTCTAATTAGAGGGGGAAAAAATAGTGGCTAGCATAGCACCCTAGACTTGCTAATTGTAGCTCATGGATATCAAGCCCTCGGAAATTTCAGGGGACTTCTGACACCACCTGAGACTATGACCCTCTAAGTGTTTGGCTGTGTTGCAGCCTCACACCTCATTTTTCTAACCTCCCCAAACTCGCCTGAGTGCCATCTCACCCTTTTCTGGGCAGGCTGTACCCCAGGCTCAGACCTGTTCCACTCATACAGATTCTCAAAAAGTTTATGATTACTAGCAGTCTCAGAAAGATGGAAACTCTCTATGATATCTGATCTGGTGCCTCTGCTTTCTAACAGGTGCCAGCTCAATGCATGGAGACCAGCAAGTGCTGGCAGCACAGAAGCTCCTTCAGGAGCGGCTCAGACATCCATGCAGAATTGGAGGTGGTGCTGGCAGGGCACTGGCTTCAGCTGGAGCTCTGAGAGCCTCGTGGGAGAACCGCAGTGTTTTGCTACTCTGACACTGTTAAAATAAATTATTCTGGTAGTTAGTGCGTGTAGCTGGGAACAGGAAAAGGAGCTAGTAAATAAGACTGGATGTGTTATGGCTAGCTGTCTTTTGTTCCATTTGGTTACTTGAACAGATAGACGACTGCTTATTTTAGGCTATTAGCATATTTGTGATACAGAAGGATTAATGGACTTTCATTTATGCTTTCTGAAGATTTTTCACCTACTAGATTGTACTGAGGACTAGTTGATATTGCAAGACTGTGCTTGATGGGACAATGGAGACAGTAGCTGAATATCAAGGCTTCAGGTAAATGCACTGCTGTGTTATGCAGTGCTAACATAATCCTTCCTTATATTAAAAGACAGCACAGAAGCTCACAGTAAAAAGTGCGGATGCATAAAATGATAAACAGAATGGTAAATCTCAGTATAAGCACATATATGAAGAAATAAAATTTTATAACTTGATTGTACTTGTATTACCAAAGCTGAAATTTTTCCAGAAAAACAATTTTCCATTGGAGGAAAAAAATCTTCTGCGAAACTGTACCAACATACACCAGCCCCTACATCCTGTTTGGAAAAGTTTTATTGAAATATGGAAGACCAATTTATTCAAATCAAATTATTACAAATGCAGAAAACAACTAATTGTAGGCAAGTCCTGAAAACTGGCTCATCTCAGTATTACTCCAGAGATATGAACAGGACTATTTTATTCACAGAAGGTTCTCACTGAACATCACGCTCAGTGACTAGCAAAATACAATTTTAATGATGAGCACGTATGGTACAGGGAAAGTAAAAAAAAAAAAAAATACAATGAAAGCAAAGAAACAAAACATGTGGTCACTTTATGCATAAATCTCTTCTGCATAGCTCCCTGCCAAGAGCTTTTAGCAAGCAGGCAACTTGAAAGAGTGAGTGATCCCAGCAGGAATACACTCTTCATGAAATTAGACCAAAGTATAGTGTTCCCCAGACGGTGGAACGTCCTGTCTTAATGCATCATAGGAGTTATAAATAGGCAAGAGCAATTTCATGTAGGATCCTGGGAGTGCTCTTTAGGTTTCCTGTTATAAACAGTAGGCAGTTAAAGACAAGCAAACTTTAACCCTGCCTGTGAAGTGAAGCATTGAACTCAACTGTTTAGAAGAAGCATGCCAGAGTGCTCTGGCTGAGATGACAGTCATGATTTATCTAAACCACCGCATAAACTAAAAGGGCAGTGAAAACAGTTTCAGCAGATCTCCTGAAGCCTTGTGTTAGGAGGCTTCCCTCAGAAATGTGAAGGAAATCAAATCTTTTTGCGTCACGAAGGGATGAAAACCAAGGTCTTCTAAAGCTCTATGCTCTAATTATTGACTGGAGAGAAGGGTGTTACTGAGAGGGTAATGGAAATTCCTTTTGTTCTTCTCATTGTGTTTTGAAAGGCCTAATACCTCTTCTCTGAATTTTCAGAAGGAAAACATATATGCTTTTCTGCAGAAGAGATGTCAATTGGAAATTGGAGCCTTCCTACAGCCCTCGAACAAGTGTTTAAGTCACTGTGAAGATGAATCAGGCTTAAATCTCCTCTCAGGGTTTTCTTCAGAGCCCTATGCACCTTGTGGACCCTCTGCGACCCTGTTGCCCACTCAAGCTGCAGAGAGCAGTGGGCCCAGGGGCAACCTCAGAGTCACAAATGTCACTGGCAGAAGATGGATACAGGGATGACTGGCACTGTAAAGTTAGATCTTATTCCCCCACCACCTCCAAAATAAAGCCTAATCGTAATAGGTCTCATTCCCCACTTCTGGACAGTTTTATTTCCAAAACTGTACCTAAGCAGCCCAGCGCAGACTGTGGATTCAAGCCTCCGAGGATCCACAAGAAGGAGAAATTTCAAGTGTTAAATTGTATATAGCCAGAAGAACTTCTCTTTTTGCTTTTCCTTATCTGCTCGCTTTCATTTTCAAGATCTGAAAAAGCAGAAAGGCGCCCAGTCAGGCTGTCCCAGCCCCGAAAGCACAGGGACACGTGGGTGACGTGCCTGTCCCACGCTACCTTTCCTGGCCCAGATGCACCACTGCCTTCTGGCACGGTGGAGGTGCATCCAGCACCCTCCCTCCCGTTGTTGCGGGGTGGATGCAGCCCACGCGAGACCTGTGCACATGTTGCTTCCCTGGAAAGTGTCTCCGTTGTTCTCTGACATGGTCCATGGCAAAATCACACTCGCTAGGGCTGCTGTACTTTTTGATTTTCTCAACTCGGGAAACACAGGAAAGTGTGTGTGTGTGTGTGTGTGTGTGGGTGGGTGGGTGAATTGTTTTCACAGTGATGCCTGCAAATAGTGTGATTCATTTATTTATTTTTCTCTGAATGCCTCAGCCTGATGACTAAAGCAGAACTGCAGACTGATGACCCAGAAACAGCGGAGCTAAATTTCATATGTAAGGGAAGACAAAAAAAATTAAAGGACAATAAAGCTTATATGGACTGTTATTTGCCCAAGTTCAGTGGCTTAGCTCACAGCCTGAACCCCAGCCAACAGTGAGAATACAGCAC